>NC_041382.1:110169018-110344700 GCF_002162155.2 Triticum dicoccoides
CCGACTGGAGGGGGAGCATCTTCATCTTCCTCCTCGTCTTCGGGGGAGGAGTGCGTCGCAGAGTTATCGGACGATGAGTCCGATAACACCTGGCGTCGGGAACTCTTTCGTGTTCCCTTGGCCTTCTTGGTCTTCTCTGGCACCTTGTAAGGAGCCCGAGTCAGCATCTCCGTCAGGAGAGCGTCCGCAGTGTCTTCGGGCAGAGGGGCCGGATAGTTAATCTGCCCCGACGTCTCTGTCGGCATTCTGGGAACGGGGGTCCCCAGACTTGCCTGCCTGCGGTCTGCGGCGTGGCTCAAAGGGGGGCCCAGCACGGCATGTCTTCATCAACACAAACCCAAGACCCTCGTGAGGGGCCAAGCCTCGCGGGGCGGACGACATGGAGCTTCCTCAGGCACGACCTCATCAGGCTGGCTCGCGAGGAGGCGGAGAGATCAAGGCGGGATACCTCACGAGGTGCCCGTGACGCAAGCCATGACGACCAAGGGTGCCAGGCGGGCGCCAGCCCGCGTAGTGTCCTCCTTTCCTCTTTGGTGCAAAGGGGGCAAGCGCAGGCGAGAGCATCAAGCAAAGGCACCCGTTTCGGTGCAACGAGACCAAGACCAGTCCAACGGCAGGAGGGAAGTCATTGTGGAGCCCAGGCCAGCGTCACCACCAGAGCCTTTGGTAGGCGAGGACCAACTTTAGTCAGGATAAGTGTACCAGATGTTCCCCTTCAAAATGGCCAATTGTTGGCGCCCTTCCCGCTCAATATTTGGGAAGAGGCCCAGGGCCTTTGCCTATAAATAGGACTAGCCTCCCACAGGGGAGAGGGGGATCGGGTTCGGACAGAAAATCGGAATCGAGAAGAGAGAGAGAGAGAGAGAGAAGGGTGATTGAACTCCTCCTAGTGGTTCATCCCCCCAGCCAAGAACAGACCCCCGCGAGGTTGTTCTTCCTTGTATTGCTCATCATCATCAGCCCAAGAGGCAATCCACCACACCACACACTGGAGTAGGGTATTACACCACAACGGTGGCCCAAACCAGTATAAACCCTGTGTCTCTTGTGCTGTTCTTTCTATAGCTTAGATCTTAGCGAGGCGGAGGGGTGCAGGTAGGTAGAAGGCAAAATCTCCGCGCGCACCCTAGTGTTCGAACCTCAAGGGTCTGCCGGAACCCGAAATCCGACAGTCTCCACCCAGTCCTGTCAAAGGCATGGAGCTCAGACCCCGCACATGATTAAGCTAGGGGAAATAAATATCCTACCAAATGTATAGAACTCACCGAATGCACTAGGCGCTTCGTGCTTAACCCGCGGTCCTCGGTGATAGAGGGAGGGACCTTGGCGCCCTTGAACAATACCCTCCAGACGTCCTTTTGCGTCGTGTCGAAGAGCTCGCTCAGAGTATGGTGCTGGGCCGGGTCGAACTCCCACAAGTTGAAATCCCGTTGTTGACACGGGAGGATCCGGCGGATGAGCATGACTTGGACTATGTTGACAAGCTTGAGCTTCTTGCCTGCCATATTCCGGATACATTTCTGGAGTCCGTCCAGCTCCACCGATGAACCCCAAGACAGGCCCTTCTCTTTCCAGGAGGTGAGCCGCGTGGGGATTCCGGATCAAAACTCGGGGGCAGCCACCCAGTTGGTGTCGCACGGCTCGGTGATGTAGAACCACGCTGATTGCCACCCCTTTATGGTCTCCACGAAGGAGCCTTCAAGCCATATAACATTGGGCATCTTGCCCAGCATGGCTCCGCCGCATTCTGCTTGTTGGCCTCCCACCACCTTCGGCTTGATATTGAAGGTCTTTAACCATAGGCCGAAGTAGGGCCGGATGCGGAGGAAAGCCTCACACATGATGATGAACGCCGAAATGTTGAGGATGAAGTTCGGGGCCAGATCATGGAAGTCCAGCCCGTAGTAGAACATGAGACCACGGACGAATGGATGGAGGGGAAATCCCAGTCCACGGAGGGAAGTGGTAGAGGAAAACTACCCTCTCATGAGGTTCAGGGGTAGGAACGATCTGCCCCGCAGCGGGCGGCCGATGCGCGATATTCGCGGCTAAGTATCCGGCTCCCCGCAACTTCTTGATGTGTCCCTCCGTAACGGAGGAAGCCATCCATTTACCTCCCGCTCCGGACATGATTGGAGAAGGTTGAGGGGAAGGATGTGGACTTGGATGTTGGAGCTCGAGTGCGCAAGAATGGATGAGCAAGGAGGAAGAAGGCGTGGGTAGAAAAAGGTTAAACCTTGTCCCTTTATAAGGGCGGCCGAAACTATGCACCCCCACTAGCCTGTTAAAACTCGCTTATCCCCCAAGCACCGTAATCGATGGCGCGGTTGGGTTACCCACACCCGTATTGATGAGAATCCCGTAATAAGGGGGACACGATCTTTGCTTTGACAAGACGTGTCAAGAAACTGCCTCGCATTATGTGCGGGGCTAGTTAAAGGAAACGGTTCGAATAATCACCGGGCCATGGCATAATGTCATGTTGTCAAAACATGTCAGCAGATTAGATTTGTGGAAATATTATTCTCTCTACGGTCGTATGTGGAACTTATTTCGCAGGGTCGGACACTATCCTTGTATTCAAATTCTTCCGTGGTGTATACGGAGGAGGAACCCGCCTTGCAATGCCGAAGACAATACTGCGCACCGGACTCATCATCATTGAAGCCTGGTTCAGGGGCTACCGAGGGAGTCCTGGATTAGGGGGTCTCCGGACAGTCGGACTATATCCTTTGGCCGGACTGTTGGACTATGAAGATACAAGATTGAAGACTTTGTCTCATGTCCGGATGGGACTCTACTTGGCGTGGAAGGCAAGCTAGGCAATACGGATATGTATGTCTCCTCCTTTGTAACCGACCTTGTGTAACCCTAGCCCCCTCTGGTGTCTATATAAACCGGAGGGTTTTAGTCCGTAGGACAACATACAATCATACCATAGGCTACCTTTTAGGGTTTAGCCTCTCCTATCTCGTGGTAGATCAACTCTTGTAATACTCATATCATCAAGAATAAATCAAGCAGGACGTAGGGTTTTACCTCCATCAAGAGGGCCCGAACCTGGGTAAAACATCGTGTCCCCTGCCTCCTGTTACCATCCGCCTTAGACACACAGTTCGGGACCCCTACCCGAGATCCGCCGGTTTTGACACCGACAATGAGTTTATGTGTTTTGATGTACCGAAGGTAGTTCGGAGTCCCGGATGTGATCATGGACATGACGAGGAGTCTCAAAATGGTTGAGACATAAATATCAATATATTGGATGACTATGTTTGGACATCGGAAAGGTCTCAAGAGAGTTCGGGCATATACAGGAGTACCGGGGGTTACCGGAACCCCCCGGGGAGTCAATGGGCCTTAATGGGCCATAGTGGAAAGGAGGAGGATGCGGCCAAGGTGGGGGCGCCCCCGCCCCCAAGCCCAATCCGAATTGGGAAGGGGGTCGGCCCCCCTTTCCTTATCTCCTTCTCCCCCTTCCTTCCCTCTCCTACTCCAACTAGGGAAGGTGGAATCCTACTCCCATCGGGAGTTGGACTCCCCCCTTGGGCGTGCCTATGAGGCCGGCCCTCTCCCCCTCCTCCACTCCTTCATATACGGGGGAGGGGGCACCCCATAGACACACAAGTTGACCATTGATCCCTTAGCCATGCGCGGTGCCCCCCTCCACCATAATCCACCTTAGTCATATCGTAGCGGTGCTTAGGCGAAGCCATGTTCCGTAGCATCATCGTCATCGTCATCACGCCATCATGCTGACGAAGCTCTCCCTCGACACTCAGCTGGATCGAGAGTTCGTGGGACGTCACCGAGCTGAACGTGTGTAGATCACGGGGGTGTCGTACTTTCGGTACTAGGATCGGTCGGATCATGAAGACGTACGACTACATCAACCGTGTTGTCATAACGCTTCCGCTTACGGTTTACGAGGGTACATGGACAACACTCTTCCCCTCTTGTTACTATGCATCACAATGATAGATCTTGCGTGTGCATAGGATTTTTTGAAATTACTGCGTTACCCAATAGTCCATTCCTGCAGTTATTACCAATATACCAAGCAAACACTTCACCATTCTGAATCTTGAACAGCTTATAGTTTGCATCAAAGGATTCATCAATGGTAATAGGGTTAGCACAAGTGAAGCCAAATAAGGTGGATGGGTCCACTGAAGGTCCCTTTGCAGCAACCCATGTGGTTTTGGGGTACTGCTCGGGCTTCCAGCATGAACCATCAACATTCATTTTCCACTCGAACCCAACACCCTCTTTCCTAGGGTTTCGATTCAGAATATTTTTCTTGAGGACATCACATAGTGTATGATGCTCTTTGAGGCTTTTGTACATCCCTATTTCAAGCAATGTCTTCAACTAGCATTCTCATCAGCAATAGTAGTGGTATCCTCAGATGAGGGGTTAGTTACTACATCAGCAGTTGAAGATATTGCAACAGTAGCAGTAGTAGAACATTCAGCAATAGATACAGTATTATCACGCTCAAGACATTTTAGACATGGTGGCTCAAAGTCTTCCTGAGCAGAACTGGTCTGTTGAGCGCGAAGTGAATCCTTCTCCTTTTGAAGATCTTCATGAGACGCTCTCAGGTTCTCAAGTTATTTCTTCCTTTGAAGATAATCACAGGAAAGCTTCTCATGAGTAGCTGAGAGAGTTTAATGATGACTTTCAAGTTCCTCGCACTTAACGTGAAGATTTTTAATGTCTTCAATTAAGGACCAAGTTTTATTCATTTCCGCATCCAACAGGTCATCGCTTTTGTCTGGCAACTTTTGAATATGTTCCATAGAAGTTTGTTGTTCAGTTGCAATTTTAGCAAGTGTTTTGTAGCTAGGTTTGGGTTCAAATTCAGAGTCATCTTCACTGGATGTTTGAAAGTAAGCATCGCGTGAGTTTACCTTGGCACCACTGCCATGAAGCAGTAGGTCGGAGCAGAGTCATCCTCATCATCGGCATCAGCTTTGGCGATGAGGCCATTCTCTTCGTTGTTGAATATGGACTTGGCGACGTAGGCTGAAGCTAGAGCTAGGCTTGCCACGCCTGAATCGGACTCCTCCTCAGACTCCACCTCCGCCTCCTCAGAAGAAGACTCCTCCTCTGAATCCATCTCCTTGCCAAAAAACGCACGAGCCTTGCTGGATGAGCTCTTCTTATGTGATGAAGACTTTGAGGATTTCTTCTTCTTCTTGTCGTCAAAATCATATACCTTGCTCTTCTTATTCTTCTTCTTAGATTCATTGTCCCATTGAGGACACTCGGATATGTAGTGACCAGGTTTCTTGCATTTGTGGCATGTTCTCTTCTTGTGGTCACGAGTGGAAGCTTCATCATTTCTTGAGCTGGATCTTGAAGACTTTCTGAAGCGATTCTTCTTGGAGAACTTCTGGAACTTCTTCACGAGCATAGCTAGCTCCTTTCCAATGTCTTTAGGATCCCTAGAACTATAGTCAGATTCTTCTTCAGATGAGGAGACAAGTTTTTCCTTCAAAGCACGGGTTCGGACATAGTTGGGACCATAGATGTCTCTCTTCTCAGATAACTGGAACTCATGTGTGTTGAGCCTCTCAAGTTTGTCAGACGGATCGAGATCTTTGAAGACAGGACGTTCTTGTATCATCGGGGCCAAGGTGTTGAATGAGCTGTCAAGTGATCTTGGGAGCTTCTTGACAATTTCGTTCTTGGTGATCTCCGTGGCGCCAAGTGCGCGAAGCGCATCTGTGATATCAGTGAGGTGATCAAATATGAGCTAGACATTCTCATTGTCGTTTCTCTTGAAGCTGTTGAAGAGGTTGCGAAGAACATCAATCCTTGTGAAAGTGCTAGTAATCGACTGGAGGGGGGTGAATAGGCGATTTTTATGAAAGTCTTCAAAACATGGAAGTTTCGAGGACAAACGATAGAAATAAACCTATTACCATGCAGCGAAAGGTAGACTACACTAAGCAAGCCATAGTCAAGTATTCAATGAAGTGAAAGCACAATGACTAATAGCAGCTAGGCAGTATAGATCAGGTAGGAAGATAGTGTGAAGCCAATCAGAACAAGCAGTCACTCAGTGAAGACCAAATATAATGCAATCATACAATGACTTCACCAGGGCCAACAGTAAGTAAAGGAAAGGGAAGGATGAAACCAGTGACTCGTTGAAGACAATGATTTGTTGGACCAGTTCCAGTTGTTGTGACAACTGTACGTCTAGTTAGGGAGGCTGAGATTCAACTCAGAAGACCGTGTCTTCACCTTATTCCCCTTGAGCTAAGGACACCCAGTCCTCGCCCAATCACTCTGGTAAGTCTTCAAGGTAGACTTCCAAACCTTCACAGACTTTGTTCACCGGCGATCCACAATGACTCTTGGATGCTCAGAACGCGACGCCTAACCGTCTGGAGGATTCCCAGTCCTCAAGTGTAATAAGTCTTCAGATCACACAGACAGGAAGACTTAAGTGATGCCTAACACTCTTTGGCTCTGGGTGTTTAGGGCTTTATCCTCGCAAGGAATTCTCTCTCAAAGGCTTCGAGGTGGGTTGCTCTCAAACGACAAAAGCCGTGCACTAACTCTGAGCAGCCAACTGTTTATGGTTGTTGGGGGTGGGTTATTTATAGCCACTAGGCAACCCGACCTGATTTGTCTGAAATGACCCTGGGTCACTAAGGAACTGACACGTGTTCCAACGGTCAGATTTCAAACACACATGACAACTTTACTTGGGCTACAAGCAAAGCTAACTTATCCAACTCTAAATAAGATTTCCTCTTATAGTCTTCACTCGAAGACATAGGATTTTGGTTAAGCATCACTTCAGTCATTCTGACTGGTTCTCTTGGACCCCACTTAACAGTACGGTGGTTCCTATGACTCAACAAAGAAAAAACAAATAACGACGAAACTGCTAAGTCTTCGCGCTCCATAGTCTTCACACGATGTCTTCTCTTGTCATAGTCTTCAATGTGAATATCTTCACATACCACCTTTGACTTCAATGTCTTCATACATTTTTAGGGGTCATCTCTGGTAGGAAAACTGAATCAATGAGGGACTTCTACCTATGTTATCCTGCAATTCTCACAAACACATTAGTCCCTCAACCAGGTTTGTCGTCAATACTCCAAAAGCAACTAGGGGTAGCACTAGATGCACTTACAATCTCCCCCTTTTTGGTGATTGATGACAAACTGGTTGAAGTTTTCAATGGGGAATAATATATGTGAAATTGTAAAGGATAGGGTATTGTCTTCATAAGTTGCAAGGGCTCCCCCTAAAGATGTGAATATAAGTATTTTGCTTTTGGAATGCAAATGCACATGGCAGGTTGTACTTGTGGAGATCCTCTTCAACCTATGATGACAATTCATTATGCAAGATATGATGTAACGAAGATAATGACATGCATAATGAAAAATGGACGTCTGCAAAATGATCTAAGTGCGGAATTTACCGTCGCACATGCGGAATTTATCATCACATCACAGAATAGCAAATAAGTAGCAGACGACCATCGAGTTTAAGTGTTACAACTCAAAGAACCAAATGTATCAAAAACGAGAGTTGTAAGCACTTGGCAAAAGTAGCAAAAAGTAAAGCAACCACCCATATGGACCCGCTTGAAGACTATCAACTCATATGCTTCTCCCCCTTTTGTCAGTGAGGACCAAAAAGGTTTGAAGACATAGAACGCCTACTCGTTCCCATGAGGTGCAGGCGAGGCATCAGGGTCGTCGTTGAGCTCCGGTGGTGCAGAGGAACTTGGTGCAGTGTCGACACGCGCTAAAGTTGGAGGAGGTGAAGTTGCATCATCTTGGTCATCGATGACTCTGGCATTTACGGTCGCAGCTAAGGACGAGTATTCAGAGTCTTCAAGTGAGGGAGTCCGACGTAGGTGAGCATTTCTGGGAGGAGTTGAGTCAAACTTGAAGCGTTCGGTGAAGCCATCGTCGTGCAGATCAGCTTCACCACTAAGTAGGGTCAAACTCTTCCACGACCTCCGACAGGTTTCATGAGTGACAAAGGCATTCTTGGTGGCAAGATTGCGAATGCGGTTGACATCCACCAAGAGGCTTTGCATCTGACGCTTAAGCCAGTCGTGATGTTTGTCATGTTTCTGATGCAGCGCGACGAGAAGCTCTCGGTGTCGGTGGGAACGACACCTATGGGATCACAAGAATCCCTACTACGGTTGCGGGGCGCGGGGTCGTGAGAAGAGCGGATCAAACAGATAGCACATGGTTTGTTTATCCAAGTTCGGGCCGCGAGGATGCGTAAAACCCTACTCCTGCTTTGGTGGATTGTATATCTGTGTTCTTGAGCTAGCTATGGGGCGTGAAGAGCTCCAAAAAGCCGAATCCTCCTCCTGGTCGCCTCGGGCCTCCTTTTATAGGAAATGGGTTGCCACAGTGGCACACAGGAGGTGGAAAGGGTACAATGATGTGAGGTTATCCCTTGCATTACATGACAAGGCGCATTTAATGCATCTTGCCCAGGTGTCCTTGCTTTATCGGGGACGGGGGAGAGCCCTGTCTCGTCCGTCGCCGCTCCCTCTCGTGTCGACACGCGCCCTGACCAGCGGCGCCCGCGGTGCCATGTAGGCAGGCACACAGCTGAGGTGGCGCAGTGGTGGGTCTCCACGAAGATCCGCATGCCGCCACGCAGGTGCCTGCCCAGCTAGTTGGGTCGGCAGCTGCATGCGAATGGCGGTGGAGGTTTGGCTGGCATGGGCCTGATGGTGGCCCTACGGGTGTTCTTGGCAAGGGCCTTGTCGGGGCCCCGGCAAGGGTCTTGCCATGGCGCCTGCTGTCATCCCCGGCAAGGCTCTTGCCGGGGGCCTTGTGGTCCTCCTTGGCTGGGATCCCGCCAAGGATCATCATCTTCTAAAGGGTGTATCTGATCTTGAATGTCTTCACAAAGATCTATATGCCACCACGGGGATGTCTCCCGAATCCTTGCCCCATGGGGGCAGTGGACTCAAGGGTGACTCACTCCGTAGGTGTGGGGCGAGCTGCCACGGCAAGGGTCTTGCCGAGTTTGCTAAAACTGACTCCCGGCAATGATCTTGCTGGGGGGGTCCGCTTCGTCCCCTTTGCTCTTTGTGGTCTTGGTCTTGGCGTCGTTCTGCTTCTCCTGAGCTTCAGCCTTACCTTGGCTCACCTCCCTTGCCTTGCTCAGTGTGGTGGTGCCCGTGGCTCAGACTGCCCGTGCACAGTTATAGGGGTACAAAAAGTGTACCCCTCTTTTTGTACACCGACATGAGCCCCCGGGACTGGGCCTCACGTAAGCGCAATCGCGTCGTTGGGCTAGGCCCAAAAACGGTGCGCGGGCAGGCGGGGCAGCTTTTACCGCGGTAAGTCTCTTCGCGCGCTGCGCTTGCCATGCTTCCCGCGCATGGCGCAGCGTGGGGAGGCGTGTGTGATGTGGGCGGCATGCGTGGGGTTGCTTCCCGCGGGCATGCGTCACATCACAGTTAATGTGAAAGGAGGCGGCCCGTTGTTTTCCCCCATAAGAAAGGAATAACCGCGGGCGCGCTGCTCACTTTCTCCTCTTTCCTCATGCCTTTTCCAATCTCAGAGCCGACGTTTCCTCTCTTCCTTCCTTCCTAAGCTTCCGCCGTCGCCCACCGTCATTGCTTCGCCATCCCCCTTCCTCAGCCCTCTGAACTTCTTGGTTGCCATGGCTCCCAAATTCGCCAAGGGCAAGGGGGTGGCTAAGGGCACTAGGACGGTGGAGCCGCCGGAAAGCGCGCTGTCGGGGGACCGGACGAAGTCCGCCTTCTTCTTCCCCTCGACGGTTGATGTTCAAGAGCTCCGGGCCTCCTTCAAGCCCCTATGGGGAGTGAAGACGGGGGGGGAGAGGATTCGGGACACCCGGCGACGCGCGTCATTCCTGCCGCTTGCGCTGATCCTGCCCCAAATCGGTACCCCTTCTTCGTTGATTACTTTTCTTGCGGGTTATGCCCCCTTTCTCCGATTTCTTCTGTGACGTTATGTGCACCTTCGGCTTTCGCCTCTTAGATTTTACTCCGAATGCGGTGGCGTGCATGGCTTTCTTCGCGCATCTTTGCGAAGGCTTTTCCGGGGTGCAGCCCAACACGGCGCTCTTCCGCCATTACTTCTTCCCTCGAATCCAGCCGGGAGGAGCCGTCTCCGGTTGCGTCACCTGGATCCCATGATCCAAGGGGGCGTACCCGAACGGTGCCGTGAAGGAGAGGTGGGAGGAATGGCGTGGCCGGTGGTGCTGGATTGAAGATGAAAACCCGCCGGAATTCTGCAAGGTCCGCCGAGTGCCGCCGGTCCGTGGCAGCGATTGGAGCAATGTTGACGCAGCCAATGGGAGGCTCACCGTCGCCACCACCAGGATTCTCCGGCTCACCCAGGCCAGACTCACCCTTGAGATGATCGGGGCGGACTTCATTCGCCACCGGATCGCCCGTTGCACAGCAAGGGGCGGCCAGCTTGGCTCTTTACGAACCCGGCTGACATTATGCGACTCCGCCCCGGCCTCGATCACAACTTCACAGTGCTGGCGCATGCCCACTTCTGCCAGCGGCTTTTCCAGCTTGACGTGGGTTGCGATGGCGAGGTCGAGCGGACCGGCAAGGCCGCGAGGGCTGCCGCAAAGGTTGGCAAGGCCCTCAAGGGGCCATTTTTCAAGCTGCCGGAGGGGATGGTCCCGTTGTGCAATAATTCGCGTCGGTCCGAGATCATCGCCATGATGCCGGATTGTAATGCGCACGGCCCTGTCCCAAGCTGGGAGGAGCCGAAGGACGAGGATGTGCAGCAATTCTTCGACACCCTGATCGAGGTGTACGTCAATGCCGACACCGAGCGGTGGCTTATCATGGACACCACCCAGGCAGAGCTGGACTACATCGCCACTAGGGCGAGGGAGGCACAGCTTGCCATGGAGGCTGGCAGCGCCGGGGGCGTGGAGGACAAGGCCGCAACGGCGGCGGAGGAAGAGGAGCTCACCTGGTGGGCGGCGGCCATCGAGGAGGCCAGCAGCGCTAACACTGGAGCTCCGCTTGTCGAGGACACGGCCGACGAGTGGTCGGAGGAGGAGGGCATGGCGGCGGGCTCGACGCCAGCCAGGGGAAGAGGGCGAGTCCTGCGGCGGTCTGGCTCCGGCGAGCCGGTCCGGCCCGGCAGGGCTACGCGGCCTCAATTGACCCTGGAGGGGTCCGGGCGCCACACGAGGGCCACGACAGCGAAGAGGCTGATGAGGGCCGCTGAGAAGAAGAAGGCGACAGCCCCTTCCTCATCCGGGCGCGCACAAACCCCGCCGCCTCCTTCGCCTCCTCCGGCAGGTGTCGACTCGGATGATGATGTGGAGTTCCCTTTTGATCTCGGGCCTCTCAGCCCGGAGAGGAAAAGGAAACTGGTGGAAGAGGAGGAGATGGATGACGAGTAAGTTCTCCGTTCCTTACTGTCATTTCCATTTCCTCGAATTGAGTCGCTTGTCTTGATCCATTTTTGCTTCCATAGAGAGATAGAGACGTTGGCCCAGAGAGTGAAGAGGGCGAGGACCTCGGCGAGCAGCCAGCCCCCGGCTGGGGCTTCAACGACACCACTTGTGGTGCTGAGCAGCCCGGATAGCAGCCCCCGACGCAGCCCCCAGCGTAAGTTCATCACCCTCTTCTTACTCGACATGTGGTAGGCACTCGATGCTATGATGCTGACCTTGCCGGGTTTGCAGGAGGGGAGCGGCAGCAGGAGGAGCCACAGAGGGCTACTCCTAACACACCACCCCCATCGACTACGCCACCACGGGGGGCGTCTCCGGCAAGGGCATTAGGCACGGTGCCCACACCCATGGAGGAAGAGGGGAACTTGGGTGCTGGTGGCTCTGCCACGGCGCCAAATGTTGGCGGAGAGGGGACTTCTGCTTCATAGCCTGGCACTGGTGAGTCGCCTGTCCTTCGTCTCTGTTTTTCCCTTATTCTTTTCTTGGCTTCATTGCTCCCGTTGCTGCCCAGGCCCTCCTTTAATAGACATGGAGGACGTGGACACTATTGTCGGGGATAATGCCGAGGAGGCCGCAGCGGAGGCTAGCAGGATTGTCGCCGAGGAGGCCGCCAAAGACACTAACGAGGCCGCCGCCAACGAAGCCGCCAAGGGTGCCGCCAGGGATGCCGCTGCAGGGGCTGCCAAGGCGACCGGCGAGGCTTCTGCCGAGGGCGCCAGTGGTGGACCTATCGGTGAGGCCGTCAAGGCCTCCGCCGAGGAAGAGGTGGTGGGTGACCAGCCTCCCTCCTCCTCAACCTCGGGCCCCGGCAGATATCTGAAGGTGGGCGTGTTGGGGAACGTAGCAGAATTTTAAAATTTTCTACGCATCACCAAGATCAATCTATGGAGTCATCTAGCAACGAGGGAGAGAGGAGTGCATCTACATACCCTTGTAGATCACGAGCGGAAGCGTTCAAGAGAACGGGGTTGATGGAGTCGTACTCGACGTGATCCGAATCACCGAAGATCCTAGCACCGAACGGATGGCACCTCCGCGTTCAACACACGTATGGAGTGAGGACGTCTCCTGCGCCTTGATCCAGCAAGGAGGAGGGAGAGGTTGAGGAAGAGGGCTCCAACAGCAGCACGACGGCGTGGTGGTGGTGAAGCTGCAGTACTCCGGTAGGGCTTCGCCAAGCTCTTATGGAGGAGGAGAGGTGTTGGGGAGGGGAGGGGCTGCGCCTTGGATGTTCTATGCAGCCCTCCCCTCACCCCTCTATTTATAGGGGAAGGGGGAAGGGGGTCGGCCCCCTCTAGATGAGATCTAGAGGGGGGCGGCGGCCAAGGGGAGGGGGGCTTGCCCCCCAAGCAAGGGGGCGCCCCCCTTAGGGCTTCCCCCCAACCCTAGGCGCATGGGCCCTAGGGGGTGTGGCGCCCCATCCCACATGGGCTGGTTCCCTTCTCCATACAGCCCATAAGGCCCTCCGGAAGAGGTGGCCCCTCCCGGTGGACCCCCGGAACCCCTCCGGTGGCCCCGGTACAATACCGATATGCCCCCGAACATTTCTGACGACCATATGACAACTTCCCATATATAAATCTTTACCTCCGGACCATTCCGGAACTCCTCGTGACGTCCGGGATCTCATCCGAGACTCCGAACAACATTCGGTAACCACATACAAGTCTTCCTAACAACCCTAGCGTCACCGAACCTTAAGTGTGTAGACCCTACGGGTTCGGGAGACATGCAGACATGACCGAGACGACTCTCCGGTCAATAACCAACAGCGGGATCTGGATACCCATGTTGGCTCCCACATGCTCCACGATGATCTCATCGGATGAACCACGATATCGAGGATTCAATCAATCCGTATACAATTCCCTTTGTCGATCGGTACGTTACTTGCCCGAGACTCGATCGTCGGTATCCCAATACCTTGTTCGGTCTCGTTACCGGCAAGTCACTTTACTCGTATCGTAATGCATGATCCCGTGATCAACCACTTGATCACATTGAGCTCATTATGATGATGCATTACCGAGTGGGCCCAGATATACCTCTCCATCATATGGAGTGACAAATCCCAGTCTCGATTCGTGCCAACCCAATAGACACTTTCGGAGATACCTGTAATGTACCTTTATAGTCACCCAGTTATGTTGTGACGTTTGGCACACCCAAGGCACTCCTACAGTATCCGGGAGTTGCACAATCTCATGGTATAAGGATATGATACTTGACATTCAGAAAAGCTACAGCAAACGAACTACACAATCTTTGAGCTGTGCTTAGGATTGGGTCTTGTCCATCACATCATTCTCCTAATGATGTGATCCCGTTATGAATGACATCTAATGTCCATAGTCAGGAAACCATGACTATCTTTTGATCAACGAGCTAGTCAACTAGAGGCTCACTAGGGACGTGTTGTGGTCTATGTATTCACACATGTATTACGATTTCCGGATAACACAATTATAGCATGAACAATAGACAATTATCATGAACAAAGGAATATAATAATAACCATTTTATTATTGCCTCTAGGGCATATTTCCAACAGGGCGACGATCTCTTCGTCCACCTCCCAGGGGCGTCAAGCCGGGCGCCCGCCGAAGGGGAAGTCTTTGACGACGAGGTGCTTGCCGCCACCGGGCTTGAGGTTGTCGATGAGCCGGACGTTGGCGGTGACAGTTCTCCAGAAGAGCAGCTTTTCCGCGCTATGGGGGCCAACTTTCGAAAACTCCAGGCGCTCTACCGTGTCCGTCTGGACAAGGTTAAGTCCAGGATGGCAACGGTGGACCAGGCGGAGGTGGATTTCAAGGCGCGCGTTGCTGAGACACAGACCTAGTTCCACCAGACTCGCGAGGAGCAGAGGGCCCTTCAGGAGGAATTGGCCAAGCGCACTATCGAGCTCACCATGAAGATGGCTGACATCGAGAAGGCCCAGGAACAGGCGGCGAACTTGGCTGCCGCGGCTGAGGCCGTCCGAAACCAGTATCAAGCCGCACTGGATTCCCAGGAAGAGGACCTCACCGCGCGTGAGGCGAAGCTTGCCGCAGCACTCCATGGCAAGGATGAGGAGCTCGAGGCCCTCGTCGCACGGCGGACTCGCGATCTGGAGCAGAGGCACAAGGAGGCACTCGATGCCCAGGCTCTGGCCCATGCCGACAAGGTAAGGGAGTTGGAGGTGGCGTAGGACGAGCTGAAGGAGCAGGCCCTGAAGCTGTCCAACGAGAAGAGCATGCTTAACAGCGCCTTGGTGGAGGCGCAAGGAGCGGTCATCAGTAGGGCTGGGGAGCTCTCCGAAGCACAAAACTCCGTCAGAGACCTCAAGCTGAAGCTGGAGGATCTCGAGAAGATGCTGTCAGAGAGCAGGGCTCGGGAGGAGACCTTGACCAGGAGCCTGGAGGAGGAGAAGCAGCTGCGAGCGAACGAGGCTGCCTCCCACCAGGATTATGTGGCGGGCGAGAACAGATGGATCAGCCGTCTGGAGGAGGTCGCCGGCAGGGTCACCTCGCAGTTGGCCACCATGGGGATGCCAAACGTGAGGTACGCCCCTGAGCGCAGTGGGACCGTCAACACCAAGTTGACCCTGTTCTTCGAGGGCGTCCTCGAAGCCTTGGCTTATCTTCACTCCAACAGGACGGCCATGCTAGCCGAGGAGGCCCGGCGACTTTGCCGGAGGGTCGTGACCAAGGTCCTCACCAAGATGGCATACTGGAATCCCGATCTTGACTTCGCGGCCGTGATGAAGTGCTTGCCGGATGGTGCTGACCTCGCAGTGCTCAAGGAGCGCATCAAGCCCATCACCGACTGCATCGACGAAATCAAGAGGGTGGAAGGCCAGCGCCAGGATTAGGCATCTCGTTCTTCTTCCCCACTGCGGGTTCCCGACCAAGACAAATTTTATCTTTAGTTAGAACCGCAGCTATGATGTGATGTAATATAACTTTGAAGTACTCTTAATTTTCATGCATGTTATTTCCCCGTTCAATTCCTCTTTGTATGTGTGCCCTACGTCAATCGGGAAGGCTTGCCAGCGCGGAAGCCCCTAGCGGCGTTTTGGGGACGAATCCCCATGGCCGGCCGGGTACGCGTGCTGCTGGACGAGCCACCTTTCCGTTCTAAACGCGGCCGCTCGAACTGTCAAGCTTGACTCGAGTCAGAATCGGGGGCGTTGCTGATCGCGGAAGGCTACTCTACCATTCTTGACGCAGCCACTTGAGTTGTTGAGCGGACTCGAAACAGGGCAAGGGCGTTGCCGATCGTGGTAGAGCCCCCTGGCATGCAGGTTTCTCACACAAAGCAAATATCTCCGGGGGGAATAACCTCAAATAAGAAGGACAGCACAAATAAGGGTTCAGTGCAACTTAGCTTCTATTTGCGATCGCTCGAGTGTCGATCTTCTGGCCTCCTTTCTTCTTCAAGGGTCACGAAGATGAAGGAGTGTCGGGCTAACTGCTAGAGCCGATTCTCACAACTGCGCCCCCTACCTGGTGCGCCAAGGATGTCGGTGGGAACGACACCTATGGGATCACAAGAATCCCTACTATGGTTGCGGGGCGTGGGGTCATGAGAAGAGCGGATCAAACAGATAGCACACGGTTTGTTTATCCAAGTTTGGGCCGCGAGGATGCGTAAAACCCTACTCCTGCTTTGGTGGATTGTATATCTGTGTTCTTGAGCTAGCTATGGGGCGCGAAGAGTTCCAAAAAGCCGAATCCTCCTCCTGGTCGCCTCGGGCCTCCTTTTATAGGAAAGGTGTTGCCACAGTGGCATACAGGAGGTGGAAAGGGTACAGTGATGTGAGGTTATCCCTTGCATTACATGACAAGGCGCATTTAATGCGTCTTGCCCAAGTGTCCTTGCTTTATCGGGGACGGGGGAGAGCCCTGTCTCGTCCGTCGCCGCTCCCTCTCGTGTCGACACGCGCCTTGGCCAGCGGCGCCCGTGGTGCCATGTAGGCAGGAAGGCAGCTGAGGTGGCGCAGTGGTGGGTCTCCACGAAGATCCGCATGCCGCCACGCAGGTGCCTGCCCAGCTGGTTGGGTCGGCAGCTGCATGCGAATGGCGGTGGAGGTTTCGCTGGCGTGGGCCTGATGGTGGCCCTACGGGTGTTCTTGGCAAGGGCCTTGCCGAGGCCCCGGCAAGGGTCTTGCCGTGGCACCTGCTGTCATCCCCGGCAAGGCTCTTGCCGGGGGCCTTGTGGTCCTCCTTGGCTAGGATCCCGCCAAGGATCATCATATTTTAAAGGGTGTATATGATCTTGAATGTCTTCACAAAGATCTGTATGCCACCACGGGGATGTCTCCCGAATCCTTGCCCCATGGGGGCAGTGGACTCAAGGGTGACTCACTCCGTAGGTGTGGGGCGAGCTGCCACGGCAAGGGTCTTGCCGAGTTTGCTAAAACCGCCTCCCGGCAATGATCTTGCCGGGGGGTCCGCTTCGTCCCCTTTGCTCTTTGTGGTCTTAGTCTTGGCGTCGTTCTGCTTCTCATGAGCTTCGGCCTTACCTTGGCTCACCTCCCTTGCCTTGCTTAGTGTGGTGGTGCTCGTGGCTCAGACTGCCCGTGCATAGTTATAGGGGTACAAAAAGTGTACCCCTCTTTTGTACACTGACACTCGGTCATTTAGGACACGAGATCGTCGTCGAGGCCTTTGTGCAATGGTGCTACCAGTGGCATCAGTTTGAGCACGAGGGGCACGTGTGTTTCCAGCAAGGGGATAAACATGAGAGACTGCTGGAACTCCTTCAATGGGCTGGGTGAAGCTTTGGTGATCAACATTGTGAAGATAAATGGGATCCTTAGCAGGCTCTAGGTAAATGGCTTCAACTGACAGATCAACCTCGGGCAAGAATATAAGATGATTGCGCGCAGACGGCTGATAGTTGAAGGCTGAGTGACGCTTGATCAGACGCATGACCCATGGAGCATAGAATTTCAACCCAAAGATGTCGGAGCCAGACACAGCCAACTGCCTGATGAAGAAGTCTTGAGCATTGAAGCTGATGCCATTGAAAATATAGAAGACCAAACTCTTCATTGCTCCTTCAAGCTTCGCTGCAGATGAGTGTCCTTTGACAGGCCATAGAGTCTTTCTGATGATGTGGTAAATGGTGCGAGGCAGGTACTCTAGGTCTTCGACAAAGAACTCAGATGGGTATTCAGCGTCGTGAGGCAAAGGCTTCATCATGCTCAGCATTTGAGTCATGTTGGGTTCTGGCTTCTGAAAGATGCTTTCCAGGGCATTTTGGTGTTGTTGACAACCTGGTTCATAGTATTCACCAGGAGTGGGCAGGCCTGTGAGCTCAATGATATCAAGAGCTTTAGCTTCATGATGGACATTGCCTGTCATCCACTCAAGGACCCAAGTCTTTGGATCCCTGTTGTAGCCTCGAATGTGGAGAGTTGCATAGAACTATAGCAGAAGCTCTTCATTCCAGTGCTCCTTATCTGTGACAAATTGCAACAGACCAGCATCTCTGAAACAATCCAATGCTTCTTCAAGGCAGGGCAGTCCAGCTATAGCTTCAGAGTCGAGGCGCATATGTGGAAATATGTGCCCTTGATTGTATAGGACATAGGAATAGTAGCTGCGCTACTGATAGCTCCAGAACCGATTTGAGGAAATACGCGATCTTGTATAAGGGTTCTTGGAGCTGTTGAAGAAGGTATTATGTGCCACGAAGCCATTCACATTGAAGACCACGAGTGAAGTGGCAGTGCCTGGGAATCGTGGAAGTCTTGGCTTGGGCTTTTGGACTTGAGGTCTGTGCTCGACGTGATACTCAAATTGTGGACCCGCAGCAGGCGGAGGAGTCAGAATGGGCCATCGGACCATAACAGGCTGACCACGATTAAATGCAAGCTCAATTGTATGAGGTCTTGGAGGGGGAACAGGAGCATTGGCATTGTCTTCATGGGCTTCAGGGGCCACAGTTGCTTCACGTGCTTGGACCTCAGGTGCTTCAGCATTGACTTCTGGTGCTGCATTGACTTCTGGCACCGTAGTAGCTGTAGGCGCCTCATTGGCTTCAGGCGCCGCATTGGCTTCAGCCATGACGACGTCATTGGCGTCAGCGATGATGTTGGTGGCCGCCTCAGGGTTGTTAACCTCCACTTCAGAAGCTGGAGGGGCGGACACGTTCTCCTCGAGAACAACATCTTGGTGGGACAGGGGTGTAGTAACTCTTTCAACTCTCGGGGCTTCTTCTTCATCGGCTGATGTAGCCAGAATTTCTTCAGCCATTTTGGCTTCGGACTCAGACACGTGCATTGTGGGGGTGACTTGGGGCCTTGGTCCTTTGCGAAGCCTGCGTAATGCGGGCGACGCTTGTGGAGATGGAGTGTGCTGGGCCTCGAAGTCATCGTCATCTTGCACTGGTGGGGTAGCTTGCGGTTAGGGAGAGCTTGGAGTGTCTTGTCTCTATGGGTGATCAGCCCATGATGCATCCTGAGCAGTTGGCGTCAGAGGACGACCAATGCTGATGAGTTCGCTGTGCGTGAGCATAGGCGATGATACCAATTGGTGCTCGATCTGAGGAAGGACTTCATCATCTTCAACATTGTCGTGAGGACCAATGTCTTCAGCTGCGGTGGGGTCAACAGCTGGATTAACTTCAGGATTTCTTCAGCTTCAGGAGCCTCTGTGGAAGCAGGCTCATGAACTATCAACTGGCTCACACGATGTTCAGATGCAGGAAGAGCCACTGAGACTGGATCGACATTAAGGGGCTCTGTGGGAGCAGCCCGATCTCTCTTCTTGGTTTTGCGTTTCTTGGTTGGAGGAGCATCATCAGTAGTGTCCTTGGTTTTGCGCTTTCTGGCTTCAGCTTCAACAGCCCTTGTTTTCTTCAGTTCTGAAGCCACTGTGGGGACCTTAGGCTTCAAGCCCGTCATATTGGCTGGGAAGACAATTGGATATACTTCCTGCCTTGGTGCTTCGGGTTCTGCCACAGCTGGCTTCTTCTTCTTCTTGGCCGCCATTCTGGGGTCGATTCTTGGTCGCCCCAAGGCCTTGCGCTTTTCAGCCTCATTGTATCCTTGGACACATTTAGCAGCAAGATCCTTCATGCGCTCACGAGAACCTTTGGCTTCTTGGTGTTTGGTTCAGAATGCTTCCTTTAGCTCATGCATCATGGTCTGAAAGTTCTGAATGTCTTCAACATTGAGCTTGGCCATGTGCTTCTTGAACTGAGCTTTTTCATAATCAATCTTATGCTTCAGTTCAACAATCTTCTGAGCTAGAGCCAGCTCAGCAGCAATGGATCCGTGGAAGGCGATGCTCAGGCCAATCGGAAGCTGAAGATCATCAAAGCTGATATTTGGGTTGTCAAACCACTCATCAATGAAGGTGTTGATGATTTCAACATCAAAGAGAGGGAGGTCATTGAAGATTTCTGCCTCTTGCTTGCTCTTGATCAACTGCTCAAGAGCATCATTGCCAAGATCGTCATCGCTGGACATGGCGTCATTATGCAGAATGGCAGCAGCGGTTAGTGCTTGGCTAGTGGGTTGCAAGGGCATCTTCACTTTGGAGGGCTTGGAGATGCATGACAAATCTTCAGACTGCACACTGTGTTCAGGAGGTGTAGTGGCCAGAGGCTTCTCCCGTGAGACCTTTGGTGCTGGGGCAGGCTTTGAAGCTTTAGGTTTCTTCAGCTTCTTTGGCTTCGGTGGTGCAGGTGCTTCGTCAGATTCAGCATCCTCTGCAGGTTGATCCACGACTGCCCCTTGAACCATAATATGAGTGATGAGACCTTCTAGGTTGTAGAAGGGTCCAACCAGATTGGGTTCAGCTTCTCGTGTGCCATCAGCACGTGGCGCAGAGGGGCCTGGGTTGAAGTCTAATCCCAATGACTTCTTGTTTTCCTTGGCAGAGTTCTGTGCAAACTGATAGTTGCGCTTGTGTCTTCGCGACACCATAACAAAGAGGACGGCGTTAGCAGGCTGAGGTCCATGAAGCATGCAGGGGTAAAAGCTTTGAGCAATAGCTTCAGACTGTGATTTGGGCTGAAGACCTTTGTATATGATATCTCCCCAGGGGCCCTTGATGGCACTCTTCTCAGCATATTCGTCGGTGATGAATCTGTACTTGAACCATTCCTATGCCCAACGTCTTCGAATACATTGGATTCGGTTCTTGCGTTCTCCATAGGTCTCTTCTGGATCTGACTTGTATAGCTCATAGAGATCTGGTGGCAGGTCCTTAGCAGTGTTTCCACGGCGCTGTCTGCCTCCCTTCCTTGCAGATTTTTCTCATGCCATGAAGTTTAAACTGAAAGGCTTCAAAACTGTCAAAGTCTTCCGTCTACTGGTCAGACAAGAATTGGCTTTAGGAGAATTTATATGATGCTGTAAGAATTCTGAAATGAATGCAGACTATGAGAACCAAGGGATTCTCCCACGGACATGTACCTGTGACAGCATTAAGGTGTGAGGGAAGGGGAAGATGTCATATGCATTCTCAGAAGATTTTGAAGATAAATCAGTTTAGAAGACATTGACCTCATAGTGCGAAGACATTCACTCGTAGATAGAGAGTTGGTTCCAGATTTGTACGAATCCACGAATAAGTAAAAGTGAGGAATCTAACTACTTTGTGAAGCATAAGTGAACATACTAGGCATATTATGAGATGCAGTATGAAATAGATCCAACTTGTGTGGACAGAAACTGGTTGTGGTAGAAAGTGATGAATCTATAGGATCAAAGGGGCCGTAAAAAGGAGGTTTTATTTACCACATGAAGAACTGCTAGACGGAGTTGGTGAGGAGGCCGAGCAGTTCGATCGTCCGTGCCCTAACTTGGCGACGGAGGACACCTACGGCGACGGCGGAGAAGACGATGTCCGCGGCCGGCGTAAAGACGGCGTCCGTGAGGTTGCGGCAGCTAAGCGCTTCGTTGCCGGCGTCGTCGAGGGCTAGCGGTGGCGCTAGGGTTTGTGCGAGAGTGGAAGAAGGGATAATGACTGTGGTGAGGCGTGTATTTATAGGGATAGGGACGACGCAGTGTTATTACACAGGTGCCCCTGGCGATTCACATCTGAAGGACACATGGCTATCATGCAACACATCGGAGGTTGTTCCACGTTCCCACGCACGCCTGGATTGTCGGGTGGTCATTCCCACTTCTCCGGGTTTTAGGTGAAAAGGATTTGGCATTGAAAACGGATTAATGTTTGTCACTGTGTCTTCCGCTGACAAGGATGCAGAGAAGACATTTTGACAGTGTCAATTGAATGCATATGATTTGGATAGATAGACTTAGGAAAGAAGCATAGAGGGGATAGGGTCCGATCACATTCACTTAGTTCAAAAGATTCAGCAAGAAGCCATAGCTATAAGTGAATGCTGTAGAGGACAGAAACCAAATCAGTACATTGAAGATAAACAGGAGAGCTTTTTAATCATTGAAGACAAACAAAATGCGAAGACTTTGCAAATGTAACGCCATGAGATAGACACTTTAAAGGGAAGAATTTTTGTGGTGGCGTTACCCACCGTATAGGAAGTATTAGACCCAGACACGGCGCACAATTATCGTGGCGCTCCAAAGTCAAATTCCACATTAATATATTCACACTCAGAATGTAAGTCTTCATTGATTGAAGATATACTTTACTTCGTGTGTTGCACATATATGTCATCAACATGCTTAGGTGTTAGGATGTGTGCCTGATCACAGGACGTTTGAGGATTCCAAGATATTCAGCTCACACCGTAACTTGCAAAACCTCTTCTCATCCAAGGGCTTGGTGAAGATATCTGCCAATTGCTCTTCAGTGTTGACGTGTATGATATCATTATCTTCCTTCATAACATGATCTCTGAGAAAGTGATGACGAATTTCAATGTGCTTTGTCTTCGAGTGCTGAACTAGGTTATTGGAAATCTTGATGGCGCTTTCGTTGTCACAGTAGAGTGGCACTTGCTTCAGATGGATGCCATAGTCTTTGAGTGTTTGCTTCATCCATAGAAGCTGAGTGCAGCAAGATCCAGCAGCAATGTATTTAGATTCAGCAGTGGAGAGAGATACACAGTTCTGCTTCTTTGAAGACCAACATACAAGTGATCGTCCCAGAAAATGACATGTGCCTGATGTAGACTTGCGATCCACCTTGTCACCAGCATAATCAGCATCCGAGAATCCAACTAGATCAAACTCTGGGCCCTTTGGATACCATAATCCTAGTGTTGGGGTGTGAGCCAAATATCTGAGAATTCGCTTCACAGCTAAGTGATGCGATTCCTTTGGTGCCGCTTGGAACCGGGCACACATGAAAACACTAAGCATGCTATCTGGCCTAGATGCACATAAATAAAGCAAGGAACCAATCATGGAGCGGTATACCTTTTGATCGAACTCTTTACCATTGTCGTCGGGACCCAGATGATGTTTGGCTGGCATTGGCGTCGTGTAGCCTTTGCAGTCTTGCATTCCAAATTTCTTCAGGCAATCTTTGAGGTATTTCTCTTGAGATATAAAGATGTCGTTGCGTTGCTGACGTATTTGAAGACCAAGGAAGAACTTCAGCTCACCCATCATGGACATCTGATATTGCTCTTGCATCATATATCCAAACTCTTCACTGTATTTCTGATTGGTGCAGCCGAAGATAATGTCATCCACATATATTTGGCACACGAACAGTTCACCACCATATGTCTTCGTGAAGAGAGTGGGATCGAGGGAACCAGGTTTGAAGCCTTTGCTCTTTAGGAAGTCTTTGAGTGTGTCATACCAAGCCCGAGGGGCTTGTTTGAGGCCATACAGTGCTTTGTTGAGCTTGTACACCATGTCAGGATGTTTTGGATCTTCAAAGCCAGGCGGTTGTGCAACATACACTTCTTCTTCAATCTTTCCATTGAGAAAAGCGCTCTTCACATCCATTTGATACAGAAGAATGTTCTGATGATTTGCATAGGCCAGCAGTATGCGTATGGCTTCAAGCCTAGCCACAGGAGCAAATGTTTCATCGAAGTCAATCCCTTCAACTTGAGTATATCCTTGAGCAACGAGACGAGCTTTGTTTCTGACAACTTGACCATGCTCATCTTGCTTGTTGCGATATATCCATTTAGTGTCTATTATATTGTGTTCACGAGGATCAAGATGCTTAACCAGTTCCCATACATTATTCAGCTCAAACTGCTGGAGCTCTGCTTGCATAGCTTGAATCCATTCAGGTTCCATGAAGGCTTCATCAACTTTCTTGGGTTCAGATATTGAGACGAATGCAAAGTGCCCACAGAAATTTGCTAGCTGTGTTGCCCTTGAACGAGTGAGTGGACCTGGTGCATTGATGATATCAATAATTCTCTCAATCTGTACTTCATTTGCAACACGAGGATGAACAGGACGAAGATTTTGCTCTTGCTGATCATTGTCATCGTTAGAAGGATTGTCTTCAGGCTGAGCATTGTCTTTAGGTTGATCAGGTGCGGAGATGATAAGTTCCTCTTCAGGCTGAGCTTCAGATGGTATGATTTCTCCAGTTCCCATAAGTTTGATTGATTCACTGGATGGAACTTCATCTAGCACATTTAGCAGGTGCTCTCTTTGCGAGCCGTTAGTCTCATCGAACCGCACATCCACAGTTTCAACCACTTTATAGTGAAAGAGGTTGAAGACTCTATAGGAGTGCGAATCCTTTCCATATCCAAGCATAAAACCTTCATGTGCTTTCGGTGCAAATTTTGAAGTGTGTTGTGGATCCTTGATCCAGCACATGGCACCAAATACTCTGAAGTAATTGACATTTGGCTTCTTGCCCGTAAGGAGCTCATAGGATGTCTTGTTCAGAAGCTTGTGAAGATAAACACGGTTGATGATATGGCATGCAGTATCAATGGCTTCAGGCCAGAACTTTCTTGGAGTCTTGTATTCATCAAGCATCGTCCGGGCCATCTCAATAAGTGTTATGTTCTTGCGTTCCACGACACCATTCTGCTGCGGCGTGTACGGGGCTAAGAATTCATGTGTGATGCCCAAAGTATCAAGATAAGTATCTAGGCCAGTGTTCTTGAATTCAGTGCCATTGTCACTTCTGATGTGCTTGATCTTGACGCCATAGTTGTTCATGGCTCGATTGGCGAAGCGTCTGAAGACATCCCGCACTTCAGTCTTGTAGAGGATTATATGCACCCAAGTATATCTTGAATAATCATCAACAATGACAAAGCCATAGAGACAAGCAGTAGTAGTAAGAATTGAGGTAATGAGTGGAACCGAACAGGTCCATGTGGAGCAGTTCGAAGGGTTGAGTCGTTGTCATGATTGTCTTCGAGGGATGCTTGGCCCTCGTCATCTTTCCTGCTTCACAGGCACCCCATAAGTGATCCTTCTTGAACTTGACGCCCTTGATGCCTATGACATGCTTCTTCTTTGCAAGGGTGTGCAGGTTCCTCATGCCAGCATGCCCTAGCCTCTGATGCTAGAGCCAGCATTCAGAAGCTTTTGCTAGAAGACATATGGCAAGTTGTGGTCCTGCTGAGAAATCTACCACATACAAATCATCTTTCTGATGCCCTTCAAAGACTAGAGACTTGTCAGATTCCATTAGAACAAGGCAACGATATTTTCCAAACATCACAATCATGTTCAAATCGCAAAGCATTGAGACAGACATTAAGTTGAAACCAAGGGATTCAACAAGCATGACTTTATCCATGTGTTGATCCCTTGAGATTGCAACTCTACCTAGACCCAATACCTTGCTTTTACCAGTGTCAGCAAATGTGATGTGACTTTTGTCAGATGGACGTAAGGTTGAGTCCATGAGAAGACTTCTCTTGCCAGTCATGTGATTAGTACACCCACTGTCAATAATCCATTCTGAAGCAGCTGGTGTCGTACCCTATAGTGCAGTTAGGGGGGTAGGCTTCACGAAGAGAATTATGAAGCATAAACATTTGACGAGCAAGTGGATTATGAAAGCTTAGATCGAGGTTAGGACTGATAGGGCAAGTAGCAAGCGACTCAGGAACAAAATACATAATAAGACCATTTGGGCATTTGATCTTATGCCCTACAAGATGTTTAAGGTCCCCAGCAATAGCTTCAGACGATTTTGGTTTTCGGCTGGAGACCTTTCCCTGCAAAAGAGAGTTAAGCTTTCTTAGCCACCCACATCTTCAAGGGTGGCTTCGAAGCAATGAGTCTAAGTGCAGCATCTAAGAACTTTGACTTTGGAGCCCTAGCAAAAAGTCTTGCAGGTGGACAATAGTACTCATAAGAATAAGCAGAATAGTTCTTGGTCTTATGAACGTGGCGGTTTGATGAAACACGCTCATATTCATAGGCCTGAGTATGGCTTCCCTGCAAAACATTTGCATTAGTGCGACTCAGGTGAGTCCTTTGTATGTATGAAGCCTTTGGACCATATGAAGCCTGTGGTCTGGGGTTTGTCTTCTTCACTTGTGGTGTCAGGACAACATTCACAAGAAGATTCTCCAACAACCTTTTCGGCACCCAGACTTTCTTCATAGGTGGCCCATTCCTACATTTAGTACCAATATACCTGGTAAACACTTCACCATTTTGATTCTTAAACAGTTTATAGTTTGCATCAAAGGATTCATCAACAACAATGGGATTAGCACAATTGAAGCCTGACAGGGTGGATGGATCCACTGAGGGTTCCTTTGTAGCAACCCATGTGGTTTTGGGGTACTGCTCAGGTTTCCAGTAAGAGCCATCAGCATTCATTTTCCTTTCGAACCCAAGACCCTCTTTCCTAGGGTTTTGGTTCAGGATCTGCCTTTTAAGAACATCGCATAGTGTCTGATGCCCTTTGAGACTTTTGTACATCCCTGTTTCAAGCAATGTCTTCAACCTAGCATTCTCATCAGCAATAGCAGTGGTATCCTCAGCAGAGGGGTTAGTTACCACATCAACAGTTGAAGATATTGCAATAGTAGCAGCAGTAGAACACCCAGCAACAGAAGTAGCGTTGTCACGCTCAATGCATTTAAGACATGGTGGTTCAAATCCTTCCTGAGCGGAACTGATCTGTTCGGCGCAAAGTGACTCGTTTTCCTTTTGAAGATCTTCATGAGCCGCTCTCAATTTCTCAAGATCTTGCTTCCTTTGAAGATAATCATAGGAAAGCTTTTCATGAGTTGTTGAGAGCGTTTCATGACGACTTTCAAGTTCCTCATACTTAACGTGAAGATTTTTTATGTCTTCAATTAAGGACTGAGATCGAGTCATTTCAGCGTCTAACAGGTCATCGCTTTTATCTAACAGTTTTTGAATATGTTCCATAGCTTTCTGTTGTTCAGTTGCAATTTTAGCAAGTGTTTTGTAGCTGGGTTTGGAACCACAATCAGAGTCATCTTCACTGGATGTTTGATAGTGCGTAGTGCGTGTGTTTACCTTGCCACCGCGTGCCATGAAGCAGTAGGTAGGAGCGGAGTAGTCCTTGTCATTTGCATCGGTGTCGGTGATGAAGTCATTGTCTTCAGTGTTGAAGATGGACTTGGCAACGTATGATGTAGCCAGACTCGCAACGCCAGAATCGGACTCCTCCTCAGACTCCACCTCCGCCTCCTCAGAAGCGGACTCCTCCTCTGAATCCATTTCCTTGCCAACAAACGCACGAGCCTTGCCAGATGAGCTCTTCTTGTGTGATGAAGACTTTGAGGAAGACTTGGAAGAAGACTTTGAGTATTTCTTCTTCTTCTTGTCGTCAGAGTCATACTCCTTGCTCTTCTTCTTCTTGTTGTTCTCATTGTCCCACTACGGACACTCAGAGATGTAGTGGCCAGGTTTCTTGCACTTGTGGCATGTTCTCTTCTTGTAGTCATGAGCAGAAGCTTCATCATTCCTTGAGCTTGATCGTGAAGACTTTCTGAAGCCTTTCTTCTTGGTGAATTTTTGGAACTTCTTCACAAGCATAGCAAGCTCCTTTCCAATGTCTTCAGGATCATCAGAACTGCTGTCAGATTCTTCTTCAGATGAGGAGACAGCTTTTGCCTTCAAGGCACGAGTTCGCCCATAGTTGGGACCGTAGATGTCTCTTTTCTCAGAAAGCTGAAACTCATGTGTGTTGAGCCTCTCAAGTATGTCAGACGGATCGAGTGTCTTGAAGTCAGGACGTTCTTGAATCATTAGGGCTAGGGTGTCAAACGAGCTGTCAAGTGATCTCAGGAGTGTCTTGACGACTTCATGCTTGGTGATCTCAGTAGTGCCGAGGGCTTGAAGCTCATTTGTGATGTCAGTGAGTCGATCAAACGTGAGCTGGATATTCTCATTGTCATTTCTCTTGAAGCGATTGAAGAGGTTGCGAAGGACACTGATTCTCTGATCTCTCTGGGTTGAGACGCCTTCATTGACCTTGGAGAGCCAGTCCCAGACTAGCTTAGATGTTTCCAAAGCACTCACGCGGCCATACTGTCCTTTGGTCAAATGACCACAGATGATGTTCTTGGCAGTGGAGTCTAGTTGAACGAACTTCTTGACATCAGCAGCGTCATCAGCCTTGGGAACGCCATTCTTGACTACATACCATAGGTCGACATCAATGGCTTCAAGGTGCATGCACATCTTATTCTTCCAGTAGGAATATTCAGTTCCATCGAAGACTGGGCACGCGGCGGAGACTTTGATTAACCCTGCAGTCGACATAGCTAAAACTCCAGGTGGTTAAACCGAATCACGCAGAACAAGGGAGTACCTTGCTCTGATACCAATTGAAAGTGCTAGTGATCGACTAGAGGGGGGGTGCATAGGCGAATTTTATGAATGTGACGCCCCAAGACCGGAGTTTTAGATGCCTTCCATGTTTTCCGAGTTTCGTCGGGTGATTTGTTTTGTCTGTTGCATTTCATCTTTGCATCATGTGCATTGCATCATGTCATCTTGCACCCTCTTTTTAAAAACTCAACTAAATAAATGGCATGGATCTTTGATCCATTTAAATTGAGGAAATTCACATGGTGAGTTCTCTTTATAACATATCCTCCTAATATTTAGGGAGCTATTATAAAATATTCCTTTAAGTAGGAATCACCCATAACACAATTGCACTACACTTCAACTCTTCCCTTACCCGACTCATCCTCCTACCCTTCCGTTTCGACCTTTTAAGTTAAATTGCAAATTGGGTTTGCAATTTTACTTTATCCATTAATGTTCCAAATCTGCCCATAAATCACATCTATTGTGTAGGGTCACCTCCTATAATTTCAACCCATTTGGAGTTCATTTGAATGGGTTTCGAAATTAAAAACTTGTCGAGCTAAATCCAACGCGTGTGGATTTTTCTTCCTCTAAAAATCCTCAGGCCATTTTTATCAAATTCCCCGTAGTTTTGCGAGTCCGGGAAATTTATCCGCGTACTCAAATTCTTTCCCTAACCTCCCTTTTTCCTTTTCTTCTCCTTATTTGTTTTCTGCTAAAAATGAGAGAGAGAGAGGAGTTCAACCGAGGCTCCTGGCCTTTTCCCCTCCCCATTTATTTGGCCAAGGCCAGCCGCCAGCCTCCCGCAGCCCTTTTGCACCGAGGCCGGCCTGCTAGGCCCAGCAGAGCCCGATCCATCCAAACCCTATCTCTCTTCCCTCGACCACTCGTTCCCTCGTCCTCCCTCCGCCGCCACACACGCCTCACGCACCATTCCCTCGCTCCCACACGCATCACCAGGGAGAGGTGCTCCCCAGCATGCGCGAGCCCTGAGCCCCGCCTTCTTCTCCCACCAGTGTCGTCGTCCTTCACCTCCTCCGCCCGCTGGTTGTACCTCTACTCCTCCTGTGCGCCTCCATGTCGCGCAGCCAAGCTGGCCTCCTGCTCCGACGCGGTTGTGCCGCAGCGTGTCCTCCATTGCCGGCGCTCGCCGTCCTCCACGAGCAGCCGCGTCCCGCCATGGCCACGCCCCCTACCGGCCTCTCCTTCCTCGCCGACCCTGTGTCACCTCGTCCACATCGCCCTTGCTCCTCCACGCGCCGGTGACCAGCCACCTGCGCGCCCGACGCCGCCCCGCCTCCAAGTTTGTCGTCGCCATGGCCCCTCCGCGCGACCCCTTCCTCTGCTACTCCTCCCTCCACGCCCTGCTGCAGATGCTCTTCCCGGCGCCGCCCGTCGCCGCCACCCGACCTCCACATCGCCTCGCTGTGCTATGGAGCTCCTGCCTGAGCCGTCCCCTTCGGCCAACTCTGTTGATGTCGCTGCTGCTTCGATCTTCCTTGGTGCAGCTCGTTTCCGACAAACGGCAGCCCAATGGTTACCTCCCCGCTAAGTACCATCGACCCTAGAACATCTCGAGAATGTCTACAACCACTCCGTACCCGGACCACCAAGTCCATCTCCGAGGATTTCACCAAGTACCTGGACGCTCGATGCCTAGAACGCCTGCCGTTGGCCCCGTGGACGTCAAGTACCCCTACGAACCGTGTACGACTACCGCCGCTGAAGTCTGCGAGTACCACTACGTTTGCCATGTACATCTACACCAAGACCGGACCGACAAGTACCGCGAGAACGTTTGTACCTCTACCGTCACCGTGGATCCGACAAGTACCCCTACAACAAGTGTACCTCTACCGTCGTCTTCGGAATCGCTAAGGACGTCAAGTACCCCTTCGAGATGATGGGACCGGCAATGTCGAATGACCCCAAGTACCTCTTTGAAACGACCAAGTACCATTACCGTCGGACGCTCGAACGACTACAGACGAAACGTCAAGTTCCTCGATGAACCATGTACGACTACCGTTTCTCGTGGATTCACCTAAGTACCACGTAATGGACGACCCTCCAAGTTACCGTTGCCGTGTACGGCTACCGTCTTCATCAAGTTCCTCTTCGGAAAAGTACCACTACTTCCCTCAACGTCCCGAGAACGTCTACTTCCTCTACACCGCATCGAACTTGAACCCCTCCGATAACGCACGCTTTGAAGGTATAACCTCGAGACGACGTCCGTGAACAAATGCTTGCATTGTATGAGTTGGACCGTGTTTTGATCCATGTCCGAGTTGTTCATTGCACGAAGCCCCTCTTTTGCCTTGCCACCGTCATGTGGGAACCCAGAATCCGGGAGCACCCCATCTTCGTGCATGACACACTCGCACCCACCTCCTTTTGCACCGGTATCCCCGTGAGCTACCGGATCATCGGAATGTTGCCATGGCATCATTTATGTTTTGTCGCCGTGGCACCCCTTTCTTTCTACCACGGTGACACAAATGCTTCTTAATTTGCTCGTATCAACATTTTCATAAATATTGCATAAAACTTGCTCATGTCATCCGCATCATGATAACAACTTCAAGATTGGTTAAAATTGTTGTTTGCTTTAAATTGCTAAATGCATATGGGGATTTTCTAGACTTGTTGTTTTGTTGTTCCGGCCTCATTTAAACTTGCCTAGATTAGATAGTTTCATTATGCTTCACCTCTTGACATGTTTTAACAACATTTAATATTGTTGGGTACATAAACGAGATCGAACTAAATAACTTGAATGTGGTGTTTCGTCAATATGCAACGGAGTTGCATATTGAGCTCCACTTAATTTGTAGGATTGTTTGTGCACTTTGCCATGCCATGCATATTTAAACCGGACATGCATCATACTTGATTGTGCATCATGCCATGATTATGTGATGGTTGTTTACTATGTTGTTTGTTTTTATTTCCGGTGTACTTCTTCTCGGTAATCCGGTAATATCGTGTTTGTGAGGATCCGTTGGCTACGTCCGTTTGTCTTCTTCATGGACTCGTTCTTCTTCCTTGCGGGATCTCAGGCAAGATGACCATACCCTCAAAATCACTTCTATCTTTGCTTGCTAGTTGCTCGCTCTTTTGCTATGCCTATGCTTCGATACCTACCACTTGCTTATCATGCCTCCCATATTGTTGAACCAAGCCTCTAACCCACCTTGTCCTAGCAAACCGTTGTTTGGCTATGTTACCGCTTTGCTCAGCCCCTCTTATAGCGTTGTTAGTTGCAGGTGAAGATTGGAGCTGGTTCCATGTTTGGAACATGGATATTTTATTGGGATATCACAATATCTCTTATTTAATTAATGCATCTATATACTTGGTAAAGAGTGGAAGGCTCGACCTTATGCCTGGTGTTTTGTTCCACTCTTGCCGCCCTAGTTTCTGTCATATCGGTGTTATGTTCCCGGATTTTGCGTTCCTTACGCGGTTGGGTTATAATGGGAACCCCTTGACAGTTCGCTTTGAATAAAACTCCTCCAGCAAGGCCCAACATTGGTTTTACCATTTGCCACCTAGCCTTTTTTCCCTTGGGTTAGGCCAGCCCAAGGGTCATCTTTATTTTAAACCCCCCGGGCCAGTGCTTGTCTAAGTGTTGGTCCAAACTAGAGCCCCTTGCAGCGCCACCTCGGGGAAACTCGAGGGCTGGTTTTAGTTGTATGGATTGCTTATCCGGTGTTGCCATGAGAACGAGATATGTGCAGCTCCTATCAGGATGTCGGCACATCGGGTGGTCTTGCTGGACTTGTTTTACCATTGTCGAGGATGTCTTGTAACCGGGATTCCGAGTCTGATCGGGTCTTCCCGCTAGAAGGAATATCCTTCGTTGACCGTGAGAGCTTGTGATGGGCTAAGTTGGGACACCCCTGTAGGGTTTTGAACTTTCGAAAGCCGTGCCCGCGGTTATGGGCAGATGGGAGTTTGTTAACGTCCGCTTGTAGAAAACCTGAAGTTGACCTTATTTAAAATACATCAACCGCGTGTGTTACCGTGATGGTCTCTTCTCGGCGGGGTCCGGGAAGTGAACACGGTGTTGGAGTTATGTTTGACGTAGGTTGTGCTAGGATCACTTCTTGATCATAGCTTCTCGAACGTGCTTTGCCTTCTCTTCTCACTCTCATTTGCGTATGTTAGCCACCATATATGCTAGTCGCTTGCTGCAGCTCCACCTCATACCACTACCTTACCTTTAAGCTTAAATAGTCTTGATCGCGAGGGTGTGAGATTGCTGAGTCCCTGTGGCTCATAGATACTTCCAAAACCAGCTTGCATGTGCCGAGGTTACCGTGCAGATGACGCAACCAAGCTCAGGAGGAGCTCGATGAAAATCTTGTCCTTTATGTTGTTTCATTCTAGTCGATCAATAGTGGAGCCCAGTTGGGGTCGATCGGGGATCTGTGTAGCATTTGGGGTAGTCTTCTTTTATTTTGGCTCCGTAGTCGGGCCTTGTTTGTAACTGGTTGATGTAATGCTTTATTCATGTAATTGTGTGAAGTGGCAATTGTAAGCCTACTATGTATCTCTTTCCCTTATGTATTACATGGGTTGTGTGAAGATTACCTCACTTGCGACATTGCTTTCAATGCGGTTATGCCTCTAAGTCGTGCTTCGACATGTGGGAGATATAGCCGCATCGAGGGCGTTACAATGAAAGTCTTCAAAACATGGAAGTTTTGAGGACAAACGATAGAAATAAACCTATTACCATGCAGTGGAAGGTAGACTACACTAAGCAAGCCATAGTCAAGTATTCAATGAAGTGAAAGCATAGTGACTAATAGCAGCTAGGCAGTATAGATCAGGTAGGAAGATAGTGTGAAGCCAATCAGAACAAGCAGTTACTCAGTGAAGACAAAAGATAATGCAATCATACAATGACTTCACCAGGGCCAACAGTAAGTAAAGGAAAGGGAAGGGTGAAACCAGTGACTCGTTGAAGACAATGATTTGTTGGACCAGTTCCAGTTGCTGTGACAACTATACGTCTGGTTAGGGAGGCTGAGATTCAACTCAGAAGACCGCGTCTTCACCTTATTCCCCTTGAGCTAAGGACACCCAGTCCTCGCCCAATTACTCTGGTAAGTCTTCAAGGTAGACTTCCAAACCTTCACAGACTTTGTTCACCGGCGATCCACAATGACTCTTGGATGCTCAGACGCGACGCCTAACCGTCTGGAGGATTCACAGTCCTCAAGTGTAATAAGTCCTCAGATCACACAGGCTGGAAGACTTAAGTGATGCCTAACACTCTTTGGCTCTAGGTTTTAGGGATTTATCCTCGCAAGGAATTCTCTCTCAAAGGCTTCAAGGTGGGTTGCTCTCAAACGACAAAAGCCGTGCACTAACTCTGAGCAGCCAACTGTTTATGGTTGTAGGGGGTGGGCTATTTATAGCCACTAGGCAACCCGACCTGATTTGTCCGAAATGACCCTGGGTCACTAAGGAACTGACACGTGTTCCAACGGTCAGATTTCAAACACACACGGCAACTTTACTTGGGCTACAAGCAAAGCTGACTTATCCAACTCTGAATAAGATTCCCTCTCATAGTCTTCACTCGGAGACATAGGATTTTGGTTAAGCATCACTTCAGTCATTCTGACTGGTTCTCTTGGACCCCACTTAATAGTACGGTGGTTCCTATGACTCAACAAAGAAAAAACAAAGTACGACAAAACTGCTAAGTCTTCGCGCTCCATAGTCTTCACGCGATGTCTTCTCTTGTCATAGTCTTCAATGTGAATGTCTTCACATACCACCTTTGACTTCAATGTCTTCATACATTTTTAGGGGTCATCTCTGGTAGGAAAACCGAATCAATGAGGGACTTCTACCTGTGCTATCCTGCAATTCTCACAAACACATTAGTCCCTCAACCAGGTTTGTCGTCAATACTCCAAAACCAACTAGGGGTGGCACTAGATGCACTTACACCTTGAATCTCTCTGAGTTGAGACGCCTTCGTTGACCTTGGAGAGCTAGTCCCAGACCAGCTTCGCAGTTTCCAGTGCACTCACATGGCCATACTGTCCTTTGGTGAGATGACCACAGATGATGTTCTTAGCAGTCGAATCTAGTTGAATGAACCTCTTGACATGAGCAGCGGTGACACCTTCACCGACCTTGGGAACGCCATTCTTGACAACATACCAGAGGTCGACATCAATGGATTCAAGATGCATGCGCGTCTTATTCTTCCAGTAGGGGTAATCAGTGCCATCGAAGACCGGGCACGTAGTGGAGACCTTGATTATCCCTACAGTTGACATAGCTAAAACTCCAAGTGGTTAAACCGAATCACACAGAACAAGGGAGCACCTTGCTCTGATACCAATTGAAAGTGCTAGTTATCGACTAGAGGGGGTGAATAGGCGATTTTTATGGAAGTCTTCAAAACACGAGGTCTTTGAAGACAAATAGTAGAAATGAACATGTTGACATCCAGGGAAAGATAGACTACACTAGACAAGCCATAGTCAAGTAAGCAATGTAGCGAAAGCACGAAGACTATCAATAGCTAGGTAGTATGGATTAGGATAGAAGACAGTATGAAGCCAAACAATAAATAGTCTTCACTCAGTGAAGTCAAACAGATCAGACAAGCAAGCAATGACTTCACAAAGACAAACTATAAAGTAAAGGGAAGTGGAGGATAGAACCAGTTGCTTGGTGAAGACAATGATTTGGTAGACCAGTTGTAGTTGTTGTCACAATTGTACGTCTGGTTAGGGAGGCTAAGATTTAACTCAGAAGACCATGTCTTCACCTTATTTCCCTTGAGATAAGGACACCCAGGCCTCACCCAATCACTCTGGTAAGTCTTCAAGGTAGACTTCCAAACCTTCAGACTTCGTTCACCGGCGATCCACAATGTTTCTTGGATGCTCAAAACGCGATGCCTAACCGGCTGGAGGATTCACAGTATTCAAGTGTAACAAGTCTTCAGGTCACGCGGACAGAAAGACTTCAGTGATGCCCAACACTCTTTGGCTCTGGGTGTTTTGGGCTTTGTCCTCGCAAGAATCTCTCTCTCAAATGCTTCGGAGGTGGGTTGCTCTCAAACGGCAAAAACCGTGCACTAACTCTGAGTAGCCACCAATTTATGGTGTAGGGGGTGGGCTATTTATAGCCAGGAGGCAGCCCGACATGATATGTCCGAAATTTCCCTGGGTCATTAAGGAACCGCCATGTGTCCAACGATCGGATTTCAAACACACGCGACAACTTTACTTGGGCTACAAACAAAGCTGACTCATCCAGCTCTGGATAAGATTTGCTCTTATTGTCTTCGCTCGAAGACATAGGATTTTGGTTGAGCATCATATCAGTCACTCTCACTTTGTTCACTTGGACCCCACTTAATAGTACGGTAGTTCATATGACTCAACAAAGAAGAAAAGGAAACTACGAAACAACTATGTCTTCGTACTCCATAGTCTTCAAGTGAATGTCTTCACATGTCATAATCTTCATCGTGAAGACACACCATTGTCTTTAATGTCTTCACACATTTTTAGGGCCATCTCTGGTATGTAAACCGAATCAATAAGAGCATCTCTGTCAGTGTCAAAACCAGCGGATCTCGGGTAGGGGGTCCCGAACTGCGCGTCTAGGCGGATGGTAACAGGAGGCAGGGGACACGATGTTTTACCCAGGTTCGGGCCCTCTTGATGGAGGTAAAACCCTACGTCCTGCTTCATTTATTCTTGATGATATGGGTATTACAAGAGTTGATCTACCGCGAGATCGGAGAGGCTAAACCCTAGAAGCTAGCCTATGGTATGATTGTATGTTGTCCTACGGACTAAAACCCCCCGGTTTATATAGACACCGGATAGGGCTAGGGTTACACAAGGTCGGTTACAAAGGAGGAGATATCCATATCCATACTGCCTAGCTTGCCTTCCATGCCAAGTAGAGTCCCATCCGAACACGAGACGAAGTCTTCAATCTTGTATCTTCATAGTCCAACAGTCCGGCCAAAGGATATAGTCCAGCTGTCCGGAGACCCCCTAATCTAGGACTCCCTCAGTAGCCCCTGAACCAGGCTTCAATGACGATGAGTCCGGCGCGCAGTATTTGTCGGCGTTCTGGGAACGGGGGTCCCCAGACTTGCCTGCCTGCGGCCTGCGGTGTGGCTCAAAGGAGGCCAAGCACGGCCCATCTTCATCAACACAAGACTCAAGACCCTCGCGAGGGGCCAAGCCTCATGGGGCGGATGACACGGAGCTTCCTCAGGCACGGCCTCGTCAGGCTGGCTCGCGAGGAGGCAAAGAGATCAAGGCCGGGTACCTCGCGAGGTGCCCGTGATGCAAGCCATGACGACTCAGGGCGCCAGGCGGGTGCCAGCCCGCGCAGCGTCCTCCTTTCCTCTTTGGTGCAAAGGGGGGCAAGCGCAGCCGCGGAGTACCGAGGCATCAGGCAAAGGTTGCCATTTTGGTGCAACAAGACCAAGACCAGGAGGACTATGAGACGGAGGTCACCGTGGAGCCCAAGACGGCGTCATCACCAGAGCTTTGCGCAGGCGAAGACTGCTTTTGTCAAGATAGTTGATACTTGTTGTCCCCCTTCAAATTAGCCCGCCATTGTTGGCTCCCTTCCTGCTCGATATTTGGGAAGAGGACCAGGGCCTCTATAAATAGGACCAGCCACCCACAGAGCAAGGGGGTTGGAAAAAAGAGTAAGAGTAAGGCAGAGAGAGAGAGAAAGAGAGAAAGGTGGCTGAACTCCTCCCAGCAGTTCATCGCCCCAACCAAGAACAGACCCTCGCGAGGCTGTTCTTCCTTGTATCGTTCATCATCATCAGCCCCAAAAGGCAATCCACCCACCACACACTGGAGTAGGGTATTACACCACAACGGTGGCCCGAACCAGTATAAACCTTGTGTCTCTTGTGCAGTTCTTTCAGTAGTCTAGATCTTTGCGAGACGGAGAGGTAGAGGACGTAATCTCCACGCGCACCCCAGTGTTCGAACCTTAAGGGTCTGCCGGAACCCGAAATCCGACATTTGGCGCGCCAGGTAGGGGTGCGCCGGAATTCGTCTTCCACCGCTCCGTGCCCCGTCGCGTCGTCATCACCATACCCGGCGACCAGGAGGGCAACCCCGACCCATGGGCTGCGTGGCCCGCTCGCGCAAAACCGCTCGCCTCGGGCGGCCCCGTGCCCCAGGCAGCTCGCGGTCCGCAGGGCGCTGCGGGCCGCGGGCGACGCGGACAGACTTCGACAACTCTTACACCGCGGCAGGCATGGTCGGCAGCAAGGGCCTCCAATCACGCCGCGACCACGACACCGTACACCCGCCGGGAGCAGGCGAACTCGAGGGCCGTGCTCACGGTGGCCCGAGAGCTGTTGTGGTGCAGACTGCTGGAGGGCGGCCAGGACGTGCTGCTGGAGCGAGTGGCGGAGCTCCTGGGCTTCGCCGCCTCGGGGGCTCACCCCTTCTCCACCCAGCTCCCATCTCAAGCCCAGGGCGACCCGCGCGGGGGCTCCGCGCGCGCCCGCGGGCTCCAAGGCTACTCCGACGCCAGCGAAGCTGTCAGCACCGGACCAGCGGTGGCGCTGCCCCCGCCCCCGGCCCGCGAAGAAGAAGGACTCAACGCGACCCGTGGCCCCAGTGGGCGGCCACGCTGCCACCCCGCAGTGGGCGTGACAGGCGGGACCGCGTGGCATGCGGGGCATCACGGCGTGGCATTCGGGATGACGGCGCCGGAGGAATACATGCCCCTCATGATGGACCAAGGACACCCTCACGAGAACGGACAAGGCTCACTCCTCGGCCCAAGCTGGGGGGGCGAGGCATTGGAAGCTGAGCCTTTCCAGGAGCCCCAGAACGGTCCTGCTGGCCACGCTGGAGGCAACGATTATCGGGCACCGCTAATTCTTCAGGAGCAGGTATACGCTAACCATGGATCGCAGGAGGTGCAGGTCACCGCGGCAAGCAGCTGCCCCGCTCCCACAATCTCCTACCCCTCGGGAGGAGGGCGCAAAGGGGCTGCAGGAGAGGGGGCAAGATCCGACATCACCACCGCGGCGTTCGGAGCAAGGCGTTCTCAGGAGGTAGGCCCTCTGCTGGGGAGGTGCCTCAGGGCCTGCCCCTGGCAGAGGACCCGTGGTCGTCGGGGGAACCGCTGGCGATCGCTCTACCCCATCGTGCGGCGTCCTGGGTTCCGATCGTTGCTGATGGCACTAGAGTGTGGCGCAAGGCGGGGCCCTCATCTGGCGATATGAAGCAAGGCCAGTACCTGTGAAGAAGGCCCGGTGCCTATGAAGCTCGCCGCCCCGTGACACTCTCACGTAATAATGAGTGGGGCTGTACACGCCCCGGAGTCTCAGGGGTGCCGGCCTTAGGCCCTGGGGCTCCCTCCCACGCCCAGTGGACAGCACTTAGCTCCGCGCTGGTGAGAAGACGTCCAAGACTAGATTAGGTGCCGGATGCGGCCTTTTGTCTGCTTTCATTGCCTTTCCCTTTGGCTGTAGCTTTTTCCCCGCTGGATTTAAGTTGGATTCGAATTTGAGATTTGCGTGTGTTCGGGGAAGGGGTGCTTATTCTCGTTCGAGCCATTTCTCGCGTTCTGGTTACCTCTTCGCCACAGTTGCCTCCCCTCGCGAGCCCCTCGCGAGTCGGGTCAGGCCTGGCTCGTGCGCGACCCAAACTGCCGCTGTTGCTCCCTCTCGGGAGGATTTTTGGGTGCCTGCGGAGGTTGTCCTGTTGGGAAAAGGCCCAGAGCCTGTGAAGCAAGGCGAGTGCCTATGAAGCTATCGCGTTTTGGTAAAGGCCCAGAGCCTGTGAAGCAAGGCGAGTGCCTGTGAAGCTATCGCGTTTTGGAAAAGGCCCAGAGCCTGTGAAGAAGGCAAATGTCTGTGAAGCCGTCGCATTTGGGAAAAGGCCCGGAGCCTGTGAAAAAGGCCCGGAGCCTGTGAAGCTCCCCACCGGCGACACTCTCATATCCTACAGATTCTACTAAAGAACACCCCAGATGTCACGCCCTCCCACAGGCTGCTTCGGGGCTTGCGCGAAACAAAGGTAAACCATCCAACCACCAGGCGCGGGCGCTCGTGCAATATGACAAGTACTAATACGATGAACACAGGTTTTACATGAGGGGCTTCCCCTCCCAAAATGCTCTCACAGCCATCAGGTTAAAAACCTGAGTTCTATTCATGCAGGGTAAAAAAGACAGGAGCGATACACACTCAGTCGGACCAATCCCGACCCATCGCTGGCATCGCCAAACTCACCATCATTGTCTGCGTCGCCACCAGCGGCGTCAGGGCCGTTCACCGCACCACCCTCGTCAGCAGCCACGATCACGTCGTCGTCGTCCAAAGCGAAGGCCCTGACAAGGGCGTCCACGTTGTCTTCCACCCAGTGCGCCAGGTCGCCTCGGATGGCCTGGGGAACTGGGGCGATGACGGCGTCAAAATCGAAGTGGGAATCCATGTTCAGAAGATGACTGAAGACACGGGAAAAGGCGCGCCCGAGCAGGGCGCGGCTCCTCTCTTCCACCAACCTGTCGGCCCTGGCCGACCGCGCCTCCAGCTGCGTCACCACGGCGGTGAAGAACTGAAGGTTGCCAGCATAGTTGGCTGTGTGCGGCTCGCCAACAGCCGCCTCACAGATGTTGCCCAAGGCCGCGCTAGCCCTCTCCCCGGAGCGTGGCGAGCATGGGGCCGTGCATGTGCTCCAGGACCTGCCGCTGACATATCTCATCCGCGTTCTGGCGTGCGACGCCCTCAGCCTCCTCCACCCGCTGACGAAGACGGAGCATCTCGGCCCGGGAGGCGTCGGCCAGCCGCGTCGCCTCCTCCCGCTTGGCCCTCAAGGTTGCGGTCCTCCCTTCAGCTTCGACCCGGATCAACTCCAGCCTCCCCTCGAACTCGTGCTCGAGGTCTTGGCGCGCAATCGCCACCCGACGTCCGACCTCCTCCAGGACACGAGCTTCCCGTGCGGTGACATCGTCCTCCGCCTGCGTCACCAAGCGCTCCCTCGTCTCCAGCCGCTCGTACTCGCAGGTGCGTTCGGCGGCTTCCAGCGTCAACACTTCTTCATGCTTCTGGAGCTCAGCTGGGTCACCGGAAGCCACCCGCATCGACGCAAGGGCCAACTCGCGCAGCTCCACTTGCTCCTCCAGTGAGTGGCACTGGGCCAGGAGCTCACGAGCCCGCTCCTCCGTCGCCTCTCGCCGTCGGTCAGCTCCCCGGGCCTCCTCGGCGGCCTGGGATCAGGCTACTCGAGAGGCCTCTAGCGACGCCTTCGCCTCTTCATCGTCAAGATCACGCTGACGGCGCACGAGGGCGATGGCGGCCTCCAGCTCGTGCCTCCCTGCAGCCAGGCGCAGGCCCTCGGCCTCCAGGCGCGCGTCTTTGTCAGCAAGCTCCTCCCCAAGCAGGTTCACCGCGTCGGTCGCCCTTCGAAGGAACCCTTGGCGGCGAGCGCGGCACTCCCGGGCGCGCTCAAGCACGTCTTCCACACCATCATCCGCCGCAAGCAAGCGTCGGGGGCCACGGATCATCGTTCCTCCTCCGGGCAGGGGGCTGGGGACTGGCGCCCTCGCGACGGCCGGGCGCGTCACACTAGAAGCCCAGCCTGGAGCCAGCCCGTCCCCAGATGAAGGGCGCAGGGGGCGCCTCAACCAGTCACAGTCCACGACCAGACGAGAAGCCCACGGCAGGCTGGCTATTCCCCGAGAGGGCCCGCGAAGGAAAATCGGGGGGAATGAAGGGCCGCGGTGCACCTCGGGATGGTCCACCCCTTCAGTCGCCCTCACCACAAGGGCAGAGCTGCTCGGAGCACTTGAGGACGGTAGAGGGGGCGAGGCCAAAGGAGGCGGCACCTCAGCTACTTCCGCGAGCTCGGGCGGAAGGGGCCTGCGGAGCAAGGATCAGTGAAAGCAACAAGAGGATCAGGAGCCAGAAAGGGAGAAGACTTACTCGTCAGTGGCGAAGTACTTCCTGCGCTTCAGCACGCGACAAGGGAAGTCATCACCCAGGGCTTCCCTTTTCCTCCGGAGGGCCTCAAAGTCCACGCGGAAGCGGCCCAAGAGAAGAGCGCAAGGATCAACCTGCAACGAAGATGGAGCATCGAAGCGATCCGCATCAGGGGCACCTGCCTGGCGCGTGCCGTCCATCACCTCGCCAGAAGATGCGGCTGGGGCCTCCGAGGCCTCAGCCCCAGGCGCTAGGAGCGGCCGCTTGCCACCCTCAGCCTCAGCGGCACGGGTCCTAGGAGTTGTCCCCTCGAGAGCATCACCCGACGCTGTCACCTCATCGGGAGCCCCCTCGGCCTCCGGCGCCTCCTGCCTCCCTGCTCCACCACTTGAGGAGGAGTCGCCTTGGCCGATTGGAAGGGTAGTCACCACCACTGGATTCTCACGAGGTCCCTGGAGGCCGGCGGGGCGCAGCCCCCACTCATCAAAGACAGGCATCTGCTTCACGAAGTCGACCCTTCTCTGGCAGAGATACAGCAAGGCCCCTCCCTGCCGGACGCTGCCGGGGTTGGGGTCCCCGGCCAAGGTCAAGAGCGTCGACTTCAGCACCTCAGGAGCCAGGTCCTCATCCTGGAGCCTCATGCTATCCTCGCACCCACGGAAGGCCCACATCCACCGAGAGTGGCATTGAAGGGGAGCAACACGGCATAACAGAAACTCCTTCACCACCTTGGGCGCTGTCACGCCGAGCTTCCTCAGGAGCGCGAAGCGGCGCCAGATGAAGACGAGTCGGGGGCTCTCGAGCGTCTCCTGGCCCCAACCCGAATTGGGGACAGCAGGCGAGGTCGGCTCCGATAGCAGGGGGCTGGGCACCCCTGCATCCACATACAGCCACCGCTCGCGGAACCCAGCCGCAGGCAGGGGGAGCTTGAAGTCAATCCCAGAGGCCGCGGTCTCAGGCTCGGCAGCGAAGCTCACGCATGCCCAGCATTGGGTAGGGTCGACAAGATGCAGCGAGAAGAAGTGGCGCAGCAAGGCAACCGAAGGAGGGATGCCCACCATGGCTTCGCAAACGAAGGCGAAGACCGAAAGGAGGGTGATGGACTCATGACTTAGATGCATCATGTGGATCTGATAATGGGAGAGCACGGCATTGAAGAAATCATAAAAGGGGGGAACCAGACCCGCCCACAGGGCGTCGGTAAAATATGGGACCTCGGTAGCTATTCTGTCGATGGAGAAGTGGGGCGCAGGCCAGGCCGTCGTCCTCCCGCACTCATTGAAGATGGTGGCCAGAGCCAAGCTGTCCTTGCCCAGGCACTCTTGATTGAGTATGGTCGACTGGCCGACGGCGGGGGCCACCGATGGCGGCACACAAGACGGAGGCATGGGTTTCTTCCCTCCCTCCTTCTTCGTCGGAGCCATGGCGATGGGAAGGAGGGGGAAGATTCGAGATTGGATTGGGGGCAGGAGCTGGCGTTCGAAGGAAGGAAGAACAGGGGACGCCCGAGCAACAGGAAGGGGAGCGGCTGTGTGCAACTACAAGTGCGCCTAGCAAGGCGCAGAATAAGGGGGCGTGGGGGAACAGTGCCGCCCACGTCCCATCAACCGCCACGCGGCGCCCAAGGCCGTAGGCTGTTAGGGCCCGCGGAGCTTCGCCTTTGCCCTTTCGCCTCTCAGCACGGCCAAGTCCGGGCGCGCCTTGGGCCCGGGGGCTACTGTCGGCGTTCTGCGAACGGGGGTCCCCAGACTTGCCTGCCTGCGGCCTGCGGCGTGGCTCAAAGGGGGCCCATCACGGCCCATCTTCATCAACACAAGACTCAAGACCCTCGCGAGGGGCCAAGCCTCGCAGGGCGGACGACACGGAGCTTCCTCAGGCACGGCCTCGTCAGGCTGGCTCGCGAGGAGGCGGAGAGATCAAGGCGGGGTACCTCGCGAGGTGCCCGTGACGCAAGCCATGACGACTCAGGGCGCCAGGCGGGTGCCAGCCCGCGCAGCGTCCTCCTTTCCTCTTTGGTGCAAAGGGGGCAAGCGCAGCCGTGGAGTACCGAGGCATCAGGCAAAGGTTGCCATTTCGGTGCAACAAGACCAAGACTAGGAGGACTACGAGATGGAGGTCACCGTGGAGCCCAAGACGGCGTCATCACCAGAGCTTTGCGCAGGCGGAGACTGCTTTTGCCAGGATAGTTGATACTTGTTGTCCCCCTTCAAATTAGCCCGCCATTGTTGGCTCCCTTCCTGCTCGATATTTGGGAAGAGGATCAGGGCCTCTATAAATAGGACCAGCCACCCACAGAGCAAGGGGGTTGGAAAAAAGAGTAAGAGTAAGGCAGAGAGAGAGAGAAAGAGAGAAAGGTGGCTGAACTCCTCCCAGCAGTTCATCGCTCCAACCAAGAACAGACCCTCGCGAGGTTGTTTTTCCTTGTATCGTTCATCATCATCAGCCCCAACAGGCAATCCACCCACCACACACTGGAGTAGGGTATTACACCACAACGGTGGCCCGAACCAGTATAAACCTTGTGTCTCTTGTGGAGTTCTTTCAGTAGTCTAGATCTTTGCGAGACGGAGAGGTAGAGGACGTAATCTCCGCATGCACCCCAGTGTTCGAACCTTAAGGGTCTGCCGGAACCCGAAATCCGACAGTATTGTCTTTGGCATTGCAAGGCGGGTTCCTCCCCCGGATACATCACGGAAGAATTTGAATACAAGGATAGTGTCCGACCCTGCAAAATAAGTTCCACATACCACCGTAGAGAGAATAATATTTCCACAAATCTAATCTGCTGACACGTTTTGGCAACACGACATTATGCCATGGCCCGGTAATTATTCAAACTGTTTCCTTTAACTAGCCCCGCACACAACGCAAGGCAGTTTCTTGACACGTCTTGTCAAAGCAGAGATCGCGTTCCCATTATTACGGGATTCTCATCAATACGGGCGTGGATAACCCAACCGCGCCATCGATTACGGCGCTTGGGGGATAAGCGAGTTTTACCAGGCTAGTGGGGTCGCATAGTTTTGGCCGTCCATATAAAGGGATAAGGATTCACCTTTTCATCCACGCCTTCTTCCTCCATTGCTCAGCCATTTTCGCACACTCGAGCTCCAGCGTCCAAGTCCGCATTTCCCATCTCAACCTTCTCCAACCATGTCCTGAGTGGGAGGCAGGTGGATGGTCTCCTCCGTCACGGAGGACACATCAAGAAGCTGAGGAGAGCCGGATACCTGCCCGACGACATCGCGCACCGGCTCCCAGATGAGGGGCAGCTCATCCCCACCCCAGGCCCCACAAGAGGGTAGTGTTCCTTACCCGTTTCCTCCATGGACTGGGATTTCCTCTCCACCCATTCGTCCGGGGGCTCATGTTCTACTACGGCCTGGATTCCCACGATCTGGCCCTGAACTTCATCCTCAACATCTCGGCATTTATCGTCGTGTGCGAGGCCTTCCTCCGCATCAAGCCCCACTTCGACTTATGGCTGAAGACCTTCAATGTCAAGTCGAAGGTAGTGAGCGGCCGCCAGGCAGAGTGCGGAGGCGCCATGGTGGGCAAGATGCCCAACGTCACATGGCTCGAGGGCTCCTTCGCGGAGACCATAAAGGGGTGGCAATCGGGATGGTTCTACATCACTGAGCCGCGTAACCCTGAATTGGCAGCGGCCTCCGAGTTCCGATCTGGCATCCCCACGCGGCTCACCTCCTGGCAGGAGAAGGGCCTGTCCTGGGGTAGTTCGGGAGAGCTGACCGGACTCCAAACATGTATCCAAAACATGGTGAGCAAGAAGCTCAAACTCGTCAATGTAGTCTAGGTCATGCTCATCCGCCGGATCCTCTCGTGTCAACAACGGGCTTTCAACTTGTGGGAGTTCGACCCGGCCCAGCACCAAACTCTGAACAGGCTCTTCGACACAACACATGAGGATGCCTGGATGGTGCTATTCAAGGGCGCCTAGGTTCCCCCTCCCACTACCGAGGATCGCGGATTCTGCGCGAAGCGCCAAGCCAACGTAGTAAGCTGTTTTACCTCTTACAGGATACTCGTTTTTCATAGTTTGACTCTATGCGGGATCTAAGCTCCCTAACCTTTGACAGGACTGGCAGGAGACGGCCGGACAGATCGACTGTCCGACTCCTTTGCCCGAAGGCCCAGCAGACGCCCGCTTGGTGGAGCTTCTGGTTCCGGCACCTTACGTGGTGCCAGAGAAGAAGGCCACGGGAACCCAAAAGAGTTCCCGACGCCCGGTGGTGTCGGACTCATCGTCCGATGACTCTGAGGCGCACTCCTCCCATGAAGATGAGGAGGAGGAAAAAGAGGCTTCTTCCCCTCCAACAGGGGGAGAAAATAAAAGGAAGGCCGCCCCAACTGGGGAGGCCGGAGGGTCCAAGAAAGGAAGGACCCTTCCTCCGAACTACTCCACCAATGCTGCCGACAACAAAGAGGGGTGGCCGCCCAGGGCCAAGCCCCTGGCGAAGTCATAATTATTCGAACACCAGAGTGACTCGTAGCGTTCCTTTATTGCACAGCTTCTCCTAACACCGAATATAATCATGCAGTCCGCCCCGAGCACAAGTCGACATATCGTCGAGTGGTTCCTTGGATTCATCGGATGTGAATAGCTTTTCACTTCCGACCGCTTCCACCCCTCGCCCTACGGACAACGCCGAGGTGTTGTCCCAAAAGGATCCAAGCCAAGGGGAGGTGGTCCTAGAGGCGCCGCAAGGCGACCTTCCGGACTGTAGGCGAAAAGGGAGCAAGGCTCCCAAGGGCTCCAAGTCCGGCCCTGGGCCGGACATTGCACCGGAACCTTCAGTGGTTCCGGACTCCGGCAGGCGGCCCCCCACTAAGAAGGGAAAGCCTACCACGCCGGTGACCTCCGTCCAACCGGAGGCACCAGATAACTTGCTGGAGGTGCTTAACGGCGCCTCCATCGATGAGGAGCACCGCACTATTATGAGTGCGGTGATCCAGAAAGTTCAGTCCGCCAAGAGCGGGCTGACTGAAGCCTGTGCCAGCCTTCTAACAGGCTTTGAGGTATGCAAAAAATATATGAAAATATTACCGCATAGACAATAGCCCCTGATGCTCTGTTTGGTGTTCACAAAGAAAAGCCGAATAGAGGATCTAATAATAAACGCAGGAGTCTAACATAAGTATGTCAATATGGGTATGCAGGCTGCGCTGCTGACCTCTGCCGCACTGACTGCGGAGGTTGATGCGTTGAAGCATAGCCTCGAGCGGTCCGAGAAACAGCTCGGCCTTGCCAAGAAGCAGCTTGAGGAAAAACAAGGTAAGTAATACCTTGTGTAAGTATATATTAGAAAGATGTGGTTACAAAAAATGACAGGATCATCGTGGCTATGGCAGGGGCCACGAACGAGGTGGCGAACCTGAAGCAAGCGCTGTCCGAGGCTGAAAGCAAAGCGGCCACGAAGCGCATTGAGCGAGGGAAACAGGAAGTGCGGGTGGAGGAGGTGCAGCAAGAGCTCCAGGCTCTCATGAAAAAACACGAGAGTTTGGAGCTTGACTCGAAGACGCGAGAGTCCGAGCTCGCGGCGGCCCTTGAAAGCGCCAAGTTTGCCAAGGCTGAAGCCCAAAAAGCCCTCCAGGAAATTGAGGCGATGAATAAGATAGCAGTGGGTAAGGCATTCATTATGCAAAGCAAGCACGTGAAAGTGAACTACTTGTTACTTACCCGAGTCCGGAGCTCTCCAGGAGCGTTTGCAGATTTGCCCCACAGCGTGTCAGATGCCGCTACCTACTATCGGGCCGAGGAAGGGAGCTCGACGGAGAAGGTGTTCTGGTCTCAGTATGCTGAGGCCGGACACCCGGTGCCCTTGAGCGACCAGCTAAAGCAACTGGTCGAGCTCCATAAGGTGGCCGAACAGGCCATGAAAGGTCTTATAGTCCGGCTGTGGCCTGGAGAGGCCATGCCTGGGAGCTACTTTGGGCTGGTGAGGCGGCTAGCAGATGCCTGTCCGTGGCTTGAAGTCATCAAGCGCTCCGTCTGCATCGAGGGCGCCCGCAGGGCGCTTGCCCGTGTTAAAGTACACTGGGGCAAGATGGATGCTGAGAAGCTGGTGAAGGACGGGCCACCGCAGGGGAGCATCGCAACCCCGAGATGTACTATGAGGGTGTCTTGAAGGGTGCTCGTCTCGTAGCAGACGAGTGTACAAAAGATATAATATTAGAGTAAACTTGCTCGTGTAATCCTGTAGTTATGAAAACTTGTTCATGTGCGCTATGCAACGCTTGTTTGAATTTAAAATATTACCTTCTATTTGGCTATTTATCAAATCTGAGAGATGGCTAGTCGTCGGCTTCTGCCCCCATGCCACGAGTGCTGGGGTGTTCGGGATAAACTTGAGCACTCTTGTTCCCATTGTTGGGTCCTTCCCGGGAGGTGCTCAGCACAACGAACAAGGCAATCAGACTATAATGCGTTATCACTCTCACTAATTTTAAATTTCGGCGAAGCCCCTAGTATTCGGAAGGCCGAATTCGGGGCGCGATACACGCCTTAAGCCGGACAGGGCCGACTCCTCGCTCTAAGCGGCATAAGTCTTTAGGGACTCGAAAACCTCTCGAACATCGACCAGTCTATCGCCTTATCATGACAGTTAGCTTTAGCTTTCTCTACTGAGGTGCTTAGCCCAGCTGAACCGGGGCACAATCGCAGTAGTTCTCCCAGTGCTACCTTAGCCGATATAGTGGAACGTAAGGTACCAAAACATGGGAGCCGGGAAAACCCAACTATTGACCAAAGACATAATTCGGAGCTGATGCATATAATGCTATAATTTCGGGGTGCCGCACTTGTGAAAGTGTTTGGACTTCTCACACTATATTGTGGGGGTACTTAAGCCCCTGGTGTATTGGCCGTACCAAAGTGTACGGTTGCAAGGTGTCATTAATGAACATGTATATAAAAAAAGAAGAATGCAATAAAAGCCTTAATGCAATGCATTGTTTATTAAAAATGTGTGTTAGAGCAGAATGATACAGGTAATGCGATAAGCAAAAAGTAGGACTATGTCCCCTCCAAGGGCAAGCTGAGGAATAATATTAAAGCAAGTATTTCACTCGTTATCGTAATCCACCTGGGAGTTCCGTGGTGTGATGTAGCTTTCTGCCTCCTTGGTTGCTGCATCATGTGTTCGGCAATCATGTTGCCGGACAGGGTTTCCAGAGATTAATGTCCTGAAAGAGAGAAAAATAACAAAGCGGGAAGCCCCTAGTGCGGTTTAAGCAGCGTCTTGGGGCGTGCCGTAGTCGTGCCCCCTTCCCCGCCTGTGCCCATGGTATTTTCAATGCGTAGTTATGTACGCATGGCACGAATTTCGCTGTTTGACTTGGGCCGGGGTGGGGGCCGCATTGCTATGCGAGCTCGGAACGTGCCAGGCGGTCCTATTGCCGATTACTCCGGGCGCGCTTGAAGGTGTTCGGGTCCTTAAACGCCGAACTAGTGGATTGCCTTAAGAGGCTGCTTTGCGCTTCCACTGCGAGGGCCGCAGTGTGCTCCTCCGTTCGGAGAGAGCGCTCTGTGTTTCCATTAACTGTAATGACCCCCTGAGGTCCTGGCATCTTGAGCTTGAGGTATGCATAATGCGGTACCGCATTGAATGTCGCAAATGCGGTTCGCCCGAGCAGTGCATGATAACCACTGCGGAACGGGACTATATCGAAGATTAACTCTTCGCTTCGGATGTTATCCGTGGATCCGAAGACCACTTCCAATGTGACTGAGCCCGTGTAATGGGCCTCTACACCTGGTATGACGCCTTTAAAGGTCGTTTTTGTGGGTTTGATCCTTGAGGGGTCTATACCCATTTTGCGCACCATGTCCTGGTAAAGCAGGTTCAGGCTGCTTCCGCCATCCATAAGGACTCGAGTGAGGTGAAATCCGTCAATAATTGGGTCTAGGACCAGTGCGGTGAATCCTCCATGACGGATACTAGTGGGGTGGTCCCTGCGATCGAAGGTGATCGGACGGGAGGACCATGGGTTGAACTTTGGGGCGACTGGCTCCAACGCATATACGTCCCTGAGCGCACGCTTCCGCTCCCTCTTGGGGATGTGGGTTGCGTATATCATGTTCACCGTTCGCACTTGTGGGGGGAACCTCTTCTATCCTCCGGTATTCGGTTGCCGGGCTCCTCCTCGGCATCGCTATGTGGCCCCTTATCTTTGTTTTCGGCAATTAACTTGCCGGCCTGCTTGAACACCCAACAATCCCTATTGGTGTGGTTGGTTGGCTTGTCGGGGGTGCCGTGTATTTGACACAAGCGATCGAGTATACGGTCCAAACTGGACGGGCCCGGAGTGCTTCTTTTGAATGGCTTTTTCCGCTGACCGGGTTTAGAGCCTTTGAATCCGGCATTGACTATCGTATCCTCGGTATTGTCGCTGTTAATGCGGTGCTTATGTTTGTTGCGACGTGACCTGCTACTGTCGTCCTTGGTATCCGAAGTACCATGGTTCTTTGATATGTTGTTACTGCGAGCCAGTCAGCTGTCTTCTCCCGCACAAAAGTGGGTCATGAGTGTCGTGAGGGCTGCCATAGATTTCGGCTTTTCCTGACCAAGGTGCCGGGCTAGCCACTCGTCGCGGATGTTGTGCTTGAAAGCTGCTAGAGCCTCTACATCCGGACAGTCGACGATTTGATTTTTCTTTGTTAGGAACCGTGTCCAGAATTGCCTGGCCGATTCCTCTAGCTGCTGAATTATGTGGCTCAAGTCATCGGCATCTGGTGGTCGCACATAAGTGCCCTGAAAGTTGTCGAGGAATGCGGCTTCCAGATCCTCCCAACAGCCAATGGACTCTGCTGGCAAGCTATTGAGCCAATGCCAAGCTGGTCCTTTAAGTTTGAGTGGGAGGTATTTAATGGCGTGTAGATCATCACCGCGTGCCATGTGGATATGCAGGAGGAAATCCTCGATCCATACCGCAGGATCTGTTGTGCCGTCGTATGATTCTATATTTACGGGTTTGAAACCCTCTGGGATTTGATGATCCATTACTTCGTATGTGAAGCATAAGGGGTGTGCGGCGCCTCTGTACTGGGCTATATCGCAACGCAGCTCCAATGAGTCTTGCCCGCTGTGCGCGGCCCGGCCGGATTTACTTTTGTTGTATCCGGCATGACGATTATCGTCTCGCATAGTGGCGCGCCCTCGTGATCCATAGATCGATCTTGCATATTTTGCTTTGTCCTCCAATACGTCTCGCAGGTCTGGCGTATTTCCCCATGCCTTTTTATTTGAATGGCGTTGGGGTGCAGGCTGAGCTTTTGGCTGGAATGCCTCTCTGTCGCGGCCACGGGGTGGCCGATCAGCAGCATCATACGCTTCTTCCTCCAGTCGGGGTAGCAACCTGCATTTTGGGTAACTCTTGGAGGGGTGTTCGAGTTTATATTCCTCGGCCGCGAGGACTTCAGTCCATTTGTCAGTTAGCAGATCTTGATCAACTTGAAGCTGTCGCTGCTTTTTCTTAAGGCTATTTGCCGTGGCTATAAGACGGTGCTTGAAGCACTCTTGTTTGATGGGATCCTCTGGCACGACGAATTCGTCATCGTCGAGGCTTGCCTCGTCTTCGGAGGGAGGCATGTAATTGTCATCCTCCTCCTTTGTCGCTCTCTCAGGAGGGCTGGCCTCTCCATCCTCCTGTCCTAAATCGTGCTGGAGGGGGTTATTGCCATCTTCGGCCATATCCGGAGTGCTATTATCTCCTGTGCCGGTATCACCGCTTTTGATTTGGCAGGACTTAGAGCGGCGCCGCTGACGTCGGCGCTTGGGTTGCTTCTTGGAGGGGTCATCCTCCGTTGTCTCGTCGCCATTGCCTTCTTTGAGTGTGTCCACCATGTATATATCGTATGATGAGGTGGCTGTCCAGTGCCCTGTGGGCAGTGGTTCCTCTTCGTCTCCCGCATCGTCGTCCATACCCTCGATGTCTTCGGAGTAGAAGTCGAGCATGTCGGTTAAGTCGTCGACAGTGGCTACTAAGTGGGTGGTGGGTGGGCGTCGAATTTCTTTGTCGTCTGCATCCCAATCCTGCCGGTCATAATCCGGCCAGGACTCTCCTGGCAAAGAGAGAGACTTTAGTGAATTCAGTATGTCGCCGAAGGGCGAGTGCTGAAAGATATCTGTGGGAGTGAACTCCATGATCGGCGCCCAATCGGATTCGATTGGCAGGGGCGCGGATGGTTCAGAGTTCGGAGGAGAGTCCGGCAATGTGGAGTCATGGTTCTCTCGAAGGATAAGGTTGGTGTTTGGCTCGATCGCCGTTGAGGCTGCAGCCTCCGCGGTGGGGTCTAGCCACCCGCCCTCGGTTGGCGCAGTTGGCTCCGAATTAAAGGTCGGAGAGGATGCGGGTGCGGCCTCCAGGACACTGTTCGGCGGCAGAGCTAAATCATGCCCATCATGACAGTGTGGCGCACTCGGCAGGGGCTCGAATCCGTCGAAGATCAAGTCTCCACGGATATCGACCGTGTAGTTTAAGCTTCCAAACCTGACCTGATGGCCAGGCGCGTAACTTTCAATCTGCTCCAGATGGCCAAGCGAATTGGCCCGTAGTGCAAAGCCGTCGAATACAAAAATCTGTCCGGGGAGAAAAGTCTCACCCTGGACTGCATCGCTAACAATGATCGAAGGAGCCATCAAGCCTGATGATGACGACACAGAGGAACTCTCAATGAAAGCACCAATGTCGGTGTCAAAACCGGCGGATCTCGGGTAGGGGGTCCCGAACTGCGCGTCTAGGCGGATGGTAACAGGAGGCAGGGGACACGATGTTTTACCCAGGTTCGGGCCCTCTTGATGGAGGTAAAACCCTATATCATGCTTGATTTATTCTTTATGATATGGGTATTACAAGAGTTGATCTACCGCGAGATCGGAGAGGCTAAACCCTAGAAGCTAGCCTATGGTATGATTGTATGTTGTCCTACGGACTAAACCCCCCGGTTTATATAGACACCGGATAGGGCTAGGGTTACACAAGGTCGGTTACAAAGGAGAAGATATCCATATCCATACTGCCTAGCTTGCCTTCCACGCCAAGTAGAATCCCATCCGGACACGAGACGAAGTCTTCAATCTTGTATCTTCATAGTCCAACAGTCCGGCCAAAGGATATAGTCCGGCTGTCCGGAAACCCCCTAATCCAGGACTCCCTCAATCTCCAACAGTCACGCAACGCGCCGCGCGCTAAAAACTCATTTGCCGCGCGCCCTTCGCCTGGTTTGGTGCGGCCGGCAGCGCTGGCTCCAGCAGCCATGCTAAAATTGAGAGCGCGCGCGTAGCTCCAGCGACCGTGCTAAAGTGCAGCGTGTGCTAAACATTGCGTACATTTTTTTAAACGATAAATAAAATTCATAGATAAAAATGATACATAGATATTTTACATAGTTCCATAGCATAAATAGATTAAAAAACTACGGTGCAACGACATAAAAAACTACTAGATAGTGCAAGTACATAGTGCAACTACAGCCTACTCCCAGTCGTCATCATCATCATCATTGTCGTCATCCTCGCTGGTTTGGTCCGAGGTATCGAGCCACATGTCCTCCCAACGGTCGTCATCAGACGAAAAGATTGTGTGCCCACCATTTTCAGCGATTTCACACTGCGATAACGTCAGGGCCTTCCGCCGACGTCTTTCCAACCGCCTCGCGCGGCGCTTTGCCGTCTGCTCCTCGCGACGCCTTGCCCGGAAGGCTTCCTCGTTGGCGACATCCTCCGGGTGTCGCCGACGCCACTCCGCCATGGCCCGATCGTCCTCCTCGGCGATGAGGAGGCGGTGCTGCCACCGAGCATGCTCCGCACGGTCCTGGTCCGTGATAAGATGAGGCGGAGGGGCGACGTCATGCGCCTGCTGGCGCGTGTGGACATCCTGGAAGTTCATCTGCTGGTGCGGCCTGTCCAGGCGTCATGCCGCCGCATCGTAGGCGCGTGCGGCCTCGTATGAGGTCTGGAACGTACCGAGGCCGGGCCGGACGTCGCCGGACCGAATCTCGGCGGAGTACCAGCCGTTGGGGCGCTGGCGGACGCCGCGGTAGCCCGACGCTCCTCGGCGGCACGGCGGCATGGTGGCGCGGCGGTGGCGGGGCGCTGGAGCGGCGAGGAGAGGAAGCGGTGGAGGCGCTGGAGCGGCGAAGAAGCTACGAGGCGCGCGTGGCAGTGTGGATAGGCGCGTGGCGAGCGCCGCAATTTATAGGCACGCCGGAAGCGGCGCGCCAAAAGTAGCGTGCGAGCTGCCGCCCTTTCCCGCGCACGCTTGTTTCCAGCCACCGCTGGAGCGCCCGAAATCGTCCCCCGCGCGCTAAAAACCTAGTTCACCACTCGCGCGGCTTTTGGCGCGGCTGCTGGAGATGCTCTAAGGGACTACTACTTGTGTTATCCTGCAATTCTCACAAACACATTAGTCCCTCAACCAAGTTCGTTGTCAATACTTCAAAACCAACTAGGGGTGACACTAGATGCACTTACAGCTCCTCCTTCCTTACCCTCTCTCCATGTAGGCCTTCGTGCCCCTATCTCCTTGTCGTCATGAATTGCTCCTCGCGGGGCGCTGATGTTAGTTGTCGTTGTTGTTTTAGCCGAGCGAAGTGGGTGTGGTGTGCGTCGCGTTGCGTGCACTGCGTATCGCGTTCGACCGGGTGCCCATGGGTCAGGTGTGGCACAGTACGTTCAGGTGTTCTTAGCCTGGTGCGACCTGATGCGATGCAAATAGACGAGGAGAAAAGCCATGGGTGCTAAACTAAATCACCTACGTGCAGTTAGCGCAAAAAACAAGAGAAAATTTTAAGGGCGCTGCTACAAATCAGTCGGTTGATCTTACAAAAAGATCAACCGCGTGACTAGTCGTGCGATGTAGTGCGCGTGGCCGTTCAATCTCGCGGCAGCCCAGCATGCTATGTCTTCCTCCTCTGGCTGGCAGTGCACGTATTCCTCCTTACTCGTCGAAGCAGTAGCCCTAATATCGGCGCCCGCCGCCGGAGTATCGATTCTCGGTCACAACGATGCCCCATTGAAGCACCTCCGCGGTCCAGCGGTGCTCCATTGAAGCACCTCCGCGCTTCAGCGATGCTCCATTGAAACACCGACGACTTGATGATGTTTTGTTGCGACACCGGTGGCCCACGGTGATGCTCCACTGAAGCACCAACAACTCAGATGATGCTTCGTCGCAACACCGATTTCCCGGTAACGCTCCATTGAAGCACCGACGTTGCAGCACCGTCGCCGGCGAGCATCGACATGGATGTTGCGTTGCAGCACCGTTGCCGGTGAGCAGCACCATGGAAGCTGCGTTGCAGTACCGTCGCCGCCGAGCAACACCATGGATTCCCCCTTGCAGTATAGTCGTCAATTCTCCCCCAATCTTAGCCATGGATGTTGCATTGCGATGCAGTGTCTCCGCAGCGCCGGCGGTGGTCGATCCCACGAAGAAGAGGAAGGCCAGGCATGGTTCTGGTTCTGGTTGCGCAGTAGTCGCCGACGGCCGCGCTGCATCTCGTACAGATAAAAGAGAAACGGGATGAGTTCGATTTGGAAGAAGAGGATAGGGGAGGCGTCGCGGGACCACGAGGCGACGTGGCGTGCAAGCGACCCGACTGATTTTCCAGAGAAATCAGTTGGTTGAATCCAAACGTTTTCCAAATTTTAGTGGGGTATTTTGTGACATGAAATTAATCAAATTGGGTGAAAGTATGAAAAAACTGCCAAATGGGATAAATACCGTGTGAAACTAGGGGTAGAAAAAAAGTGGAATTGGGTGAAAAACGAAATATGTGCCGAGGGAACGGCCGTGGCGCCGTATGCCGATTCCAAAAAAAGAGAATGAAATCACTCCATCCCGGGTTTTCACGGCTTTATTAACCTCCTCCTCCTCTGCTTCCCCGCCGAAACCAAAAAACCCTCGTTCCCCACTCTGGACTGCCCTCCTCCTCCCTCGGCGGTTTGTTCATCGCCTCTGCCGAAAAATCAAACCCAAAACCAAGAAAGGGGGCGAAAATGGCTGAGGCGAACTCGTACGAGGAGCAGCGCAGGAGGCAGGTGGAGGAGAACAAGCGGAAGCTGGAGGAGCTGCGCCTGCACCACCTCTCCGCCGCCGTCCGCGAGGCCGCCGTCAAGCCCAAGCTGGTCCGTCAGATCCGCACCACCCCTCCGCCGTTCCTCTGCTCCTGTCTGTCTTCCTTTGTTGAGTGGTCTCGTTTGGCTGGTGTCGCAGAAGAGGAAGGCCCCGAAGCCGCGGGACGCCGCCGATGACGCCCCGCCCCGGCGTTCCGGCCGTATCGCCACCCTCCCCGAGCAGCCCGACTATCGCGACAATGTACGTGCTCCGCAACTAAGGGTCCCGTAGCCGAATTAGTTCAAAATAAGATCTAATACTCCCGCCGTTTCTTTTTAACCCTAAGTCAAGTCAAACTTATGGAGTTTGACTAGTAATAAGTATATAGTAAAAGAAATCAACAGTCACAACACCAAATCAATATCATTAGATCCATCAGGAAATACATTTTCATTTTGTATTTTATTTAGTAGTATAGTAGATGTTGATGTTTTTTTAGTATTAAATTTGGTCATATACTTTGTAAATTTTGATTTGACTTAACACAAAACTAATATGTGAAGTAAAAAAGAAAGGATGGGGTATGTTGTAACTGATGAAGACCTGGAATAAACCCGCAAATCTCACTAAATTTCCACTTAAGGCACTCCACCACTCAAGAGGTGGTTCTCCCAAGGATCCCATTTTGTTTTCCTAACGAATATAAGAATTATTCTCATGTAAAGCTGGGCACCGGGAAACCACGGCAGCAGAAGGAAGTAAAGCCTGATCATGCGTACGCCATCGCCAAGGCCGAAGAGCTACAGGATGAGCTAGGCTCCGACTACCCGACCTTTGTCAAACCCATGCCACAGTCTCTTACCTCGCTGGTAAAGCAGAAACTACCACTAATCTACTGTACTGAGAGAGGATTGATTGTTAGATATTGATATGGTGGCGTATCTGGCAGCATATCCCGGCACAGTTCAGCATGGAGCATCTCCCGGACAATGGCATGAGAATGGTTTTGGTGGATGAGGAGGAGGAGGAGTTTAAGGTGAGCTATCGTCCACACAGTAGCAGTCTTGTCGCCGGGTGGAGCGAGTTTGCCATCGACAATGAGCTAGTTGAAGGTGATTGCTTGGTGTTCCAGCTGATCAAGAGGGCATTGTTCAAGGTGAGATTCTTAGCTGGTCTTCTATGGTATTGAATTTCTGTGGTTGTTTGAGATGCCGCGTCATGATTCTTAAGAAGTTCTGAAATGTGAAATCTGCTTGGGGGTTTATGGTATTTTTCTTTATTTCCCAAGCACGTATCTAGATGCGCATCATTTTCATAAGATGAAGGCACCGAAAAGGCGCAAGTCCTTTTCGAGAAAACGCAAAGCTTGTGTATCATGTATTGAAAAGATAGAAAAAAAATTACAAACCCAAAGATGAGGTCAGATACAATACAACACATTACACAGAGCAACACAGCATGCAAGGCTCAGTGGACATCCCAAGCCCCAGGTAAACACACCCTGAGCCCTGCAGCACCTGCACACACCCAAAGCTTCGCCTCCTTGATCTGACTCAGTCTAACTGACAAAAAAAAATGGCAACCTACAAAACAAAACAAGAACTCGAAAAAGAAAGAGCAAAAAACTGTAGGGATACTCTACACTGCCTAGATCAAACATGAAGGGGGCGGGCCTGTAGAGGCAGCTCTCACAGGTGTTCGTGCTGCGAAGCATCCAGAGTTTGGCCTTGATGTTGGGGACTGCTATTGGTAGTACTTTTCATGTTATGGTTGCATATAATTGCAATTTAGATGGTGAAACATGTCATTGATGGATAATCGTGATGATCCTTGGTGCAACTGACACGGGCAAATCCTTCTAGTAATGATGTGAAGTCTCTAAAATATCACATGGGAAAACTGGTCCACCCATATCTACTTACACAAATAATTGTAACTAGGAAACTATGTCTCGTTATTCACAACACAAAGTATGAGAACGGAGCTGTTTCAAATGCTTGGTTGTACATGAAATTTGCAAGGAACATATGATTTCTTCAACATCCATGTTAAAAGTCCTCCATCCCAAGCAGATATAGGAAAGGGTTCTAAGTTCTAAATATCAGGTTTTGCCTCTTGAGCCTGCCTTCCATTGACCTTCCATTACCTGGAGGATCCTTTTTTGTAAGGCATTACTGTGGTAAAAGTCTATCTATGCTGCTAACTATGCAACCTCTGTTATGTATTTTTCTTTTGCAGGTCTACATATTCAGGGCAAGTTCGTACTATGAAAATGAGCATTAATGGAGCAGCCGGCAGGTACAGGGTTCTTATCAATGGTCTCCATTGGTTGAAGTCCCGAATTCGATGTTTAACAAAAACGAGTCCCTTTATTTTTTTCTGTGTAATGTATGGGCCAAGTTCACTTAACAGGTAAACTTATAAAACTGCTTATGAGTTATTACCAAACTGAACTGTGATGAAGGAAACACAGTTCAGTTTGGTAATAACTGAGCAGTATCGTAGATTCGTGGAGATGGAAAATAACTGCACTTTCTCTCATTTCCCCTTTGGTTTCGGATTGCTGATCAGCCCAATTTCAAGCTTATTTTGTTACTTTCTGCTTCTTTTTTTGCTGAAATACGTTCTGCTAACTTTGTGAAATCGGAGCATCGCATTTCATTCAGAGAAAGTTAACCTCTTTAGGAGAATATGCTTCTTTGCGGCCAAAAGTCTGTTGACATTTATAGGAATATACTGAATCGCGGCACTGATAGATTTGTGTGTAGCAACACATTTTATTGGATTAGATGCTCCATGCAGGATTCTGCTGGGCCCTTCCTGAGACATCAGTACTTAAACTTTGCACTCATTTTTTCTGGATAAATTTGTAGTCTGGCACTCATATTCCTTGTATGTTTAGTTCACTTTTGCACACATGTAGACGTTAATTTGTTTCCCTTGTATCAACCTAAAAGGCTGATGTTGGAAAAACTAGTGCACTACTAGCTTCCCATATCATCTAAGCTGTGTTCTGTTGTTTAAAACAAAGATTTTATTGATCTCTTGACCTCTTCATGAGTGAATGCACGCAACAAATTGTTTGAGTGTGACCTTGATGTCCGCGGTCAAACCGTTTCAGCTTACTATATTTATTACATGCCCTGTTGCTTATCTGTTGATATTGGCTCTTTTAGTGATTCAGATCTACCCTCAACTGAAACCCCAACAAGTTTGCAAATGGCTAATGTTCTGAATTCTAACTCTGCAGGCTCCTGGTTGCTTCATGTCAACTTGTGTTGAACTAGCACAGTTCAGAAATCTGCACTATCTCAGCGGTTAGTTATGTATGTATGGCTACTGTCAGGCATTATTAGAATCTCTCGTGTGATTGCAAGTCGTATGGTAACTGTCGGCATCTTGTAAAGTTTGTCATGCGACGGCAAGTGTGAAACTTGACATGTGATACCCATCATGGTTGATATCCTATTGATTCGTTATGTGGACGAACAATTTACCGCGCGTGACTTCCCGCCTCATTGTTGCATCATTGTCTTCTGGTTACTGTTATACTCGCGGGTGTCCAAATGTGTAAGGTTTTATGCCGGTTTGCGGGTAAAACCACTTGATCCAAGGGTGAATATATAAGGTTTTTATGGGTTAGGAGACTTAGTTATAGAGCTGAAGGACGGAACAAGATCGCCGCAATGTGGACTATATAGGAGACCAAACAAACCTTCACATGTTATAATTTTGCTGAAGGGACCAAATGTATATGGTTTTAGGTACTCTTTGATTCAAAGGAATCTTAAAGGATTCCGGTCGTTGGGATTTTTTTTTCCTATTTGGGTTGTTTGATTCATACTATTCATTTCTACTAGTTTTCATAGGAAAAGTTCCATCCACTTCAGCCTAATGTGAAAAATCCTCTGCTTTTCTATTAATGTGCTTTATTTACAAATCGTGTGAATCAAAGAGGCGTCCTTACAAGCGTGGAGACCAAGTTCCAACAGCGAGGGGCCAACATCATTATTATTATCATTATTATTCCTGGTAAACATATGTGGCTACAAGTATTTCACACCCGTTTCCAAGGAAAAGACAGGTTCTCCCTCAGAAAAAATTATAGTGAAAAGCATCTGCGGCTGCGGTTCTTCTATGGCCCGAGGACCATATAGAACTCCATCGTCCATCGTCACACTCACTCGGTGGCCACGTCCACCAGCACCACCACGCACGCACTGCCCATGACACTGAAAATGAAGGCCGACGCGGCACCCAACAGGAGATGATCCTCTACTCATGTCTCCATTCAGAAGAAGCTTTATGCATGCGAACTACTCATTCTGTCACTCTCACATGAACTCTGCGGCTCATGCTCTCTCCATCTCCATCTCCATCCCCATCACACGCAAATGGATATAACCAGATCAAAGCACATCGACGCGTAAACAAATGCCGGGACGAAAGCGAGTCTGATCATCACTAGTAAGAAATGGTACACACGTGACGCTCGCGATTCCACGGCCGAGAGCCTCCGGCAAATCACCATACCCATGAGCCATATACTCCTCATAATATAGGCTGTGACGCACGCCGGTCACGAGTGGATTCCTACACTACATAGTTTAAACGGCAGTGCCACATCGCTGATGCATGATGGCTACCCAATCGTCCGCTGGCTTGGTCGGCGGCGCCCAAGCTGAACCAAACCAAAGTAAAGTATATGTGCTTTTAAAGGAAAGTTGGCTGGGGTAAGCTGGCCGGTCCGATCCTATCCGACGCCAACTCCGCCAGTATGATTATGAACGATCAATAATCGGAGCGGTCGCCGTCCCCTCGCGTAGGAGGGCACTTTGACGAGCAAAGAAAGAGAGAAGCTAGCTGGAGAAGGCAGGAACTGGCCGGTGGTGCCCAATAATTTGGGGCTCGGCTCCGTGGTGCTTCCATCATCGGATGGCACCCAACCACCTTCCAGAGACCGGATAAAGCCCATCCTCGTCATGTGTTGTGTTGCGGCCCTTGTGGCTGGGTGGTGATGATCCTTGTTGTATAAATAGAGGGGCCTAGCTAGGCGAAATGGCATCCACTGCTGATCTGCGTAGCGTGTGCAGCTCCTGCTCTGTCTTCCACTCTTCCGTTCATCGTCTAGGTACATGTGCATGCCATTGCCAGGTTGCTTACTGGCCGTCTGGCCGGGTTCTTGTTTCTGCAATTCTGCTCTGTCTTTCTTGCTAGCTTGTTTGGCCACCGGCATGCTGATGCTAGCTCGATAATCTGGTTCGCCCCCGTTGTTTTATCTGCATCATTTCGCGAGTTCATAACCTCTGTCGGGGCAAGCTCTGTTCTTCGTTATGGTCATGCCTGTCTGGGCCTGATTCAACTGATACAAAGAAAAATACACCGACGGTTGCTACAACAGTTGTGAAGAAAAAAGAAAACACGATTTCCCTTTGCTAACGATTTTCTTTCGCCGCGGTTGCAGGCACTGTCCAGCCTGAGAAGATGGAGTCCTACGCCAACGGGGCCAAATTTGATTGCCTGCTGTTTGGTACGTCTACCTATAACTGACGGCTCTTCATTGCACTATATTTGGATCATGGAGTTCTCTGCCAGCACTTTGTTTCTGAGCTCTTCTTTGATTGTTTCTCGACGTGTTCAGACATGGATGACACCCTCTACCCACTGAGCTTAGGAATCAACTTAGCCTGCCGCAAGAACATCCAAGGTAGGTCGTACTACTAATAAACTTGCACCAATCCTCTGTTTTCATGCTACAGAATTCGTGTGCTCATATACTTGTAGTATCTACCAAATCGCAGACTACATGCTGAACAAGCTTCAGATCGAGGAGAGCCAGGTCCCCAAGATGTGCCTGGATCTGTACAGAGAATACGGAACCACAATGGCCGGTCTGAAAGTATGCCCCAATACACTTTGATTGCCATCTTTCTCCTTCCAATTTCTATTAGCTTCGTATACACAGTCTTCAAACTAGAGATTATGCTTCTAAATTGTTTCATAATCCTATTACTGTGCCAGCTTATAGGCTACGATTTCGACTATGATGAGTTCCACGCCAGCGTGCACGGTAAGTTGCCATACGAGAAGCTGAAGCCGGACCCTGTCCTGAGGAGCCTGCTGCTTTCGATGCCACAGAGGAAAATCGTAAGCTCATCATTCCCTGCATCAAAATCCTTCTGATATTTCTTGCTGCATCAGAAAGGGGTCGGCGACAGTTAATTGCTGCATCTGTTTTCCAGCACCGAAAAATTGCTGCGGCAGTGACAGTTTCTTGTCCCACCCACTGCAGATATTCACCAACTCTGACGAGGCTCACGCGGCGACCGTCCTGGAGAAGATGGGGCTGGAGGGATGCTTCGAGGGGATCATATGCTTCGAGACCCTGAACCAGAAGAACCCAGGCGACACGAGCGCCGGCGATGGCTCCGGCAAGAGGGTCCTGTGCAAGCCGTCCCTGGAGTCCATGGAAGCCGTGGTGGAGATCGCCAAGCTCGACCCCAAGAAGACAGTAAGCAGCACGCAGCTCAACCATGGATTCCCTCGTCGGCTCTCATCACCGCAGAACTGCAAAGCTGCGGCTGCAATGGCCGCCGCTCAGTTTACCAGCAGTAGCTGACGAAACTGCCTTTGGTGTGCAGGTGTTCTTCGACGACAGCCCGCGCAACATCGCCTCGGGGAAAGCGGCAGGCTTCCATACCGTCATCGTAAGCTCTCACAGTCGCTGCATTAATCCCCACGCCATTGGAGTACCTGTCAGAAGTTGAGCGAACAAAGGGTCTGAAACGATTGTGCAGGTTGGGAGCTCGGCGCTCGTGGCCGGGGCGGACGTGGCGCTGGAGAGCATCCACAACATCAGGGAGGCGCTGCCGGAGCTCTGGGAGGCGGGCGGCGACCACGCCGTCGACATCCGGTCCGCCGCCGTCGCGGAGACCACGGTGCTCGCGTGAGCCGCCGGCGCTGCCTGCCGGATGATTAATATGCTTCGTCCGCCTTGTCTATATTAACAGGGGAAAAGGGGGAAGCGAACGGCTGAATCGAGGGAAAACCCGTATATGATGTGGTGTACTCGACCATGATCCATGGTGATGACTGATGAATGCGTAGGCGTTGCATGTACAGGTGTGCTACTTGTGAACTGATATGATCGGAACACCGTAATAATAAGCACCGTAAATCCGTAAAGATTTGCTCATTCAGATGGAAGCACTGGAAAAATTGCACGTGCCATCTGATATTTCTCTTTTTGTGAAAAAGATTCAGATATATTATACAAGTTCATTTTGTTGCACGAAGTACCTCAAACATAACCGAAGTTATATTGTAGAGGTTTGTTGTTGAGCAGCGGAGGTGCTGCGAGCCGCAGCTTTGTTGTGGCGGCAACGAACAAACTGCAATGACTATTTTCTGGGTCCGAAAGGGTATCAAAGCGAATCAAATGGGCTGCTCATTGACTTTGCGCGTTACTTTTCAAAAAAAATGCAAATATGTTTTTAATAAAATATATTTCTATTTCTAAACATGAAAATGTTCATGTATCTACGGGAAATGCCATCACCTGCTTTGTAGATAAAGTATCAACCAGCACAAAGGAACCATACAAACACACACCAATACCACTCCAAAACTACTGTGCGGACGACAGTTTGCCCGCACGAACTAAGGACGACGGATGATTGACGGTGCATCCAGTTTTTGCTCTGCGTACGTACGGTCGGATGTGCTGCATCGTCCAAAGATCGTCCAATCTTGTCGTGTGTATAGCAGCGCTCATACCACTCGCATACCAACTATACAATAGAAGCTCACACCGGCGAACATGAAACTAAAAACATGAACAAAGCAAAGTTAAATGAAGCACTAAATCAAAGGAGCTCGCTTTATCCTAGCAATGAGCACATGCTTCCCGAAGCCTTCTGTGATCGGGGAAGGTCATTTAAAAACACTAGATCGGCCCATTTTTGTTGAAGAAAAAAAGTGTGCCACGGCATCACTGATCAATCAAGCCACCGCTCGCTTGGCACACTCCAATAGCTGAGCCCCAAAATGTAGGAAGATGCCATTAGCTTGAAGAAGGGGTCCAAATGACGGCACTTGCAAGGAATACGTCGTCGTCATCTCCGCCTCACCATGGTCAAGCACGACATTTACCGGCACCCCACTAGCCAAACCTCGAGCCCCTCAATGGCAACCAACAATCACACCAATTCACCTTGGCTAAAGGAGACCACCGGCAGCCTGCTCGCACGAACTGATCCTGGCAACCCCCTGGTCCTACAGGGGAAAAAGAGGAGGCGAACGGCTGAATCCAGGAAAAAAACGTATGTGCAATGGTTTACTCGCCCATTATCCATGGCGATGACCGATGAATGCGTAGGTGTTGAACGTACAGGTGTACTACTTGTGTACTGATGTGATCGAAACACCGTAATAATAACCACCATAAATCCGTTGATGGAAGCAATGGAAAAATTGCACGTGCCATGTGATATTTTGTGTATCCTTTCTTTTCTTTTGAAAAAAGATCAAGTCTATTATAAAAATTCATTAAAATAGTACAAAATACCTCAAACATAATAGAAATTACACATGTCCTTGTTATAGAGAAAAGGAACACTGGACAGGGACCTCGAATTGGTAAAGGTTCGTTGTTGCACAGAGGAGGTGCTACGAGCCGCAGCTTCGTAGTGGCTGCAACGAACAGATGGCGATGACTAATTTCTGCATCCGGAAGGGTATTAAAGCGGAATCAAGATGGCTGGTCATTGACGTTGCCTGTTAATTTATACTCCCTCCGTCCCATAATGTAAGTTTTTTTTTGACACTAGTATTTTCTGTAAATATGTCTCTAGACAAAATATATTTCTACTTATAAACATGATCTGAGTATAAACATTCGTATAAGATGAAATGTTAATCTCACGTTTTTAAAAATATTTTACATGTGAAAAATAGAAATCAGTTCATATGTTTGAGAAAAAAATGTTCCTTCGTGTCTTTAAATAAATGTTCATGCATTTGACCAAACGAGTAAACGAGAAAAGAAACAACAACAGGAAAAGTAACCACGATCCCTGTTGGGCCACTCCATAAAAGTAACCACTATGCCCCCTGCTGTTGTTGTTGGGCTCGAATGGCCCGTGAAAGCCTAATAGATAGATAGATCTCGGGAGTTTCTCTCTCTCAAAAAAAAAAGATAGATAGATCTCGGGAGGGAATATTCCCTTATCTTGCGCTCTTTGTAGTACCCCTCACGCATCCCCCTCCTCCAGCCCTGATAAAACGGGATCGCATTTTCTCTCGGAAAAATAAACTCCACACAGATCGGAAACCTCACCGCACGCCACAGCCTTCCCCGCCCGCCCCATCCGCCACCGTCGCCATGGGCAGAGGCCGAGGAGGCCGCAACCGCAAGCCCCGCAACTCCGCCACCTTCCGCCTCTGCCCGCGCCCCGGCGCCGCCGACCCCTCCGACCGCGTCCTCGTCCGCGTCGACGGCAACCAGTACCACGTCCCCGGCCTCGACGACGACGACGACGCCTGCTACTTCGAGGGCGCCTTAGGGGACGACGGCGCCGAGCCCTCGTCCTCCCCATCTGGGGCCGCCCTCCCCGACCACGTCCGCCGCGCGATCCTCGAGCTCGGCCTCCCCGACGACGGCTACAACTACCTCGCCCACATCCGCGAGATCCGCCCCTCATACTCCTCCACCGGGGGCGGGGGCTCGTCCGCCGTGTTCCTCCCCACCCGCCGCGCCGCGCGCTGCGGCCTCCCGCTGAGCGTCAAGGTCCTCCGATCTGTTTTTTTCCACTAGAGCATGCCGCGTAATTTCATCCTTAGCCTTCCAGGTGTCTAATCCTGGTATTGTTCTGTGCAGGCATACGACGCGCGTGGTGTTGATGTTGGTCTGGACAATGTCGCCGCAGCGGGAGCGCTGATTCCAGTGGAGGAGGCTATCGACCCGGATATCACCGACCTGCTTGAGGAGAGCGAGGTGCCACCGGAGACCTCGGAGGATGAGAATGAGGATGAGGAGAGCGAGGTGCCACCAGGGATCGTGGAAGATGACAATGAGGAGAGTGAGGGGCCATCGGAGACCTCGGAGAATGAGGATTCAGAGCTGGAGGACGATTTTGTTATCATTGCAAATCAGCCTGAGCAGGAAGACCAGATGGATCTTGAGGATGATTTTGTTATCCTTGCAAACCAGCCTGACGGCGAAGAGCAGATGGACATGATGGGCGGTAGGTTGGCGCGAGGCAGTTTCGCAGCTGCCTTATGGGCATGTTAAACTGGTGAGCTTGCTGCACCTAGCATTGTGTTTCTGGAAGGTGATCAATAATGTTGTAGTTCCTGCTATTAGCTGCAATTATACTAACTGACATCAGATATTACCATTTGTGCTTCCTGCCCTGAACATCAATATTGATGAACTGGGTGAGGTGAGGAACAGCTGTTAACACTACTAGGAGTTATGTTAGGAGCCTTTCATGAGGAAGTTCACTAAAGAGTTTTGGCAAAGACTAATCAGACTATCTCATCAAGTTTATGGCTCAAATGGCCATGGTAAATAAGGGTTGGAGCGTGAAGATGTTCGGATAGAGTAGTCGCTGGTTGATTTGTAGGTTGAGGAGTAAATGGATGAAAGCATGTAGCGAGTGGGCTGATTGTAAGCAACAAATTACGGGCAGCTTATGCCAGACGTTTAACCCAACTAGTAATTGTGTACGCGAAATGCACGTTAACATGAGGCAAAGATGTTAATTGTATTGCACATTAATATTAGGCAAAATATACTTAAATTGCATGTTAATAGGTGCTAGGCTATAATTACTTTATTAATGCTGATGTTTATACTATTAAGCATGATATTAATTAGTTGTGCTAAACACCATAGCGACGTAGACTGTTGGATAATTGCGGTTGAATGGGTGAGATTTTGTTGGATCTCCACAACTAGCTCTTTTTATATTGGTATATAGATATTTGCACATGAGCTTCCTTTTTTTTTTATAATGTTCTGCTGCGGCTTAAACAAACATCCTTCCAAGTTTCCAATCAACATCATGAACAATTCATGCACTTCACTATTACCCTTTTGGGCTTCAAAGTCTTATTTTTGTTTTGTAAACTATTGATGACCTGTCGACACAAATTTTTGCATCTTTGATACTGTTTCCCCACTGCCCTTTCAAGTAGCATACACTGTCTTATTTTCTCCCTGTTTGTTAACCAAAACGTCATGTTTCAAGCTGACTTATTTTCCACTCTCCAAATGACAGCTTGCTTTGGGAAAGAATGATGCGGTGAAGATGGCCGTGATAACCAAGGCTCAGAAAGCTTTTAGGGGTCCGTCCTTGTCGGCGCACCTTGTGTGCTGATTATTTATCTTATATATATTGTGTTGATAGTGAACTGTTTGTCATAGCAATTCGATTGTCAGTAGGAATAATATTGAACATTTGTGCCAAATGTCGCACGCACTAAGTTAGGTTTCCTTAGTAGATAAAAGTTATGGGTGATGTACGATATTCATCTTCTACTGTACCGCTCTCCCAAGATTATGTTTCAAAACTCGTAATTCAGGATGTACAAAGTTATCGTTGTCTCATTGTGCTATGCTTGAAGTTTTTTCAGTTTGTGTTGGTGCATGAATGCTCTTACTGTTGAATATTGAAGATACTTGCCACCTTGAAGAGCGAAAAGAATCCAAGGCCCTGTGACGAGAACAACGGTGTAGTTTCAGATGAGTGGTTCTTTTGAAAATCTCAATTGGCACTTTGGATTGATCAAATACTGACACTGATGTGAACAGCGAATTCTTTGACAACGAACGCCCCCTCCCTCCCTCTCGCTCTCCCTCATTTTGTCGTCGCAAAGTTAAACATTGCCCCTCCCCCGAGCTGGTGACCCAGGAGGAACCCTAGCCGCTAGCACTATCAGCCCTTCCCATCGGCCCTTTGGGGTGGGGCTCAATGCCCTTAGAGCATTACTAATAGAATCCTCAAACCCTCACTAGCGTTTTAAGGGTTCAAAAATGATCTTTTTGTGCACTTTTACGGGTTGAAAAACAGGGGCAAAGATTAGAACCCTCAAACCCAACTCTTATAACGGAATATTTCCCATGAACGACGTTGTTGTTGCGCGCGGGAGGTCGACGGGGCGGCCGCCAGCGACGGGGGCGACTAGCAGCGGCGGTCGCGGGCATGGGCTTGGGCGCGGGAGTTGGGAGGATTTTTCCCTCCCGCGCGAGGATAACCGCCAAATGAGGGTTGGGATAGGTTTTGCTCCCCAACCCTTACTTTTGAGAATTGGGAGAGGGTTTGAGGGTTGGACCTTTAAAAAAAATTGAGGGTTTGAGAGTTAAGGGGTTCTAGTCTACGGCTTTTTTTCGACGAAAACTGTAAAAAAGCAGTTATTTTTAGGGGTTTGAGGGTTTGAGGGCTTTACTAGACTTGCTCTTAGTTTGCACGGCAGGGTGACTTCCTGCTCCCCGCGGGTGGACTCTTTGCCGTGTAGGGGCGGGGTGGCAGCCCCACTTCCTGCTCTCATGGTGCTCAGTGATTTACTTGGTGGTGTGCCAGTGGTGAGTTGCCAGCTGGCTCACTGGTTCTTCCGGCCGACGATGAGGATGGTGGTGGCTTCTGTTTGTTCATGGCCGATGCCTTCGTGGGAGGTGTAGTGTTGGGCAGTGCTCCGAGTAAAAGCTTATCAGGCTCCCGTCGCACGACGGCGTCGGCGTCTGTGGACGTCGTTTCATGGTTGGGGGAGGCTACACGATAGGGCAACTTTTGGCGACTCCATGTCAGCGCTCCTAGTGGGTAGATGCTCCGGCGTCAGCCCGTCCCGGGTTGCGGCGGACTTCATGGGCTTCGGCAGAACGTCCTCTCGGCGTGCAGGGGCGAAGTGGCACCCCCCCCCCCCCTTGCTCTTATGGTGTTCGGTGATTTACTTGATTGTGTGGCAGTGGTGGATTGCCAGATCTGATCTGGCACGCTGGTTCTTTCGGGCAGCGACGAGGATGGTGTTGGCTTCTGCTTGGTCATGGCACAATGGCTTCATGGGATGTGTGCGGGGCAAGTGGAGGTGCGGTGCGTGGGGATGTGGTGCTGGACGTTGCTCCGAGCGAAAGCTTGTCGGGCTCCTGCAGGCTGACCGCGTTGGTGTCAATGGACGTCAGTTCGCCTCCTTAGAGGCGCCGCCGTGGAGTCCACCCATGCACACCCTCGGATTCATCTCTTCGGGTGAAAGCCTAAGGTCTGGTTCGGTCGAGCTACGGCGACAGCATCGTCGTTTCGCTCTTTGGGGTGTCGCTTTGAAGAGCATTGGATCCCATATGCACACTCCATGTGTTGGACGCTCATGGCATTGTGGGCGACCGGTGTCCGTCCGGTGATGTGATGTTTTGCGTGGCTTCTTGTGTGGCGACGATGGCGGCTTCGGGCGGAGTTGGGTTGCACGTGCATTTTGGTAGTCGGTCTCATCCGGCGTGTCCGAGGGGTCGACGTGCCTCACTTTGTGTTCATGGAGTCCGAGCTGCTAAGGCGGGGCCATTGCGGCAACAAGGACGCGAAACAGGTGTGCGGTTCCAGCGTTGGCCTAGCGCTTTTCCCCTGCAATGCTCGTCGACAAAGTCAGAGTTGCCTAGTTACGGGCACGTGGGGTTGGCATCAACAGACGCAGGCCTCAGCGCCAGTTTGCGGTGAGGGCTACATCGGTGGTCGTTGATGGCAGAGTCGGAGTTGCCCTCGCGGAGGTGTGATGACGATGACACCGGATTGCTACCTTGAAGACACTTTTCTCCTCGATGGCGTGTGTGTCCTTTTGTGGGTTGTCGCCCTGAATGCTTTTTTTGTGGGCGTGATATGACGGTTTTGGCAGGTTCTTCGTTAATTAAGTTGACGACTCTTTTCTTCTTAAGAAATCCTGCCATTTCGGAAAAAAGAACATCGTCGGTATCTCGTTCCAACCACGAACTCTATTGGGCCTGTTTGGATCCATGGTTTAGAGTTAGTTTGGACTCAACTAACCCAAAAAAAATCCAAATTGGAGGGTTAGTTTAGGTTAGATGTATCTAACCCATCCAAAAATAACTAACTCACCCAAAATGTGCTTATTTGGGTTAGTTCTTCTCGGGACCACTAAAAAAATACTTTTTATCTCACTCTCCCCGCAGATCCCTTCCCACTTGCTTGAAGCTTCTCGTCCTCTCCCTCCCCCCCTCTCGCACCGCCCGTGAAGGCGCCTTACCGTATTCGCGCTCCATCTAACCCTGCCATCCAAACGCCTTTTTGATTAGAGTTAGTTCAGGGTTAGAATCTAACTTTAATCTCTAACTGAGTTAAAGTATCCAAACAGGGCCATTGTTCCTATGTTCTGAGTGCATGAGATGGATGCAATGGCACATGTACTTGCTGATGATTAGTACTTAGTGGTAGTACTTTTCTACAGTGTTGAGGTAAAGGTGCTGTCACTTTTTACCTAGCGGCAATCATTCGGTTAAGGTTCATGTTCTGCATTTGGATGACATCCAATAATGTCCTCATCATCTGGTGAAGATGACTAGATGAGATGGCACTGTTCCGGGGACACATCTATTGCCATGATTTTCTCCGCTTTATAATGTGTCGGTACTGCTGCTTTGTCATCCATCGCATGAGCTTTGGATGGTACAAAATCACACAAGTCACCGGCTCCATCTTCAGAAATTGTGGGGCTCTGGCTTTCAGATCTAGTTAGGCTACACTTGGTTAGAGAGCCCTCGTACCCACACAGATTTAGGAGTTCTTCAACAGTGGTGCGCAGGTAATGGCAAAGTACTGAATGTACAAAAAACAAAAGAAGATTATTTTCTGCCATTTCAGTGCTACGTGCATGTCCGATCGGTAAAACCGGCGTGGATCTAACGAGCTCGAGTTCGCGGAGAGTTTTTACAACCATGGACCGAAGTTTACCATATGAGGGCAAGCAGACGTGAGCTGAGAACAGTAAAAGCGTGGTGTTCTAGGGGGGGCAGAAGGATGTGGAATGAATTGACACAGCAGCCAGTGGGTGGCATAGTTTTCCTCTTTACACAATCACGTATATCATCATTACCCCAGAAGGACCAATGGAACTATACACTGAGATTTCCTCCAATGGAAAAGCACACCTTTCATACAACCAACCAACCCTCGGCCTACTTTTACCTTTTGATGAAGAAGGCGAGCACAACTTTTCACTAACCGGATCCGCATCATTACATCCTACGGCACGCAACAGGGACCCTCTCTCGTGGTCATCAAGTCCAGGAACCCTAAATATTCATCAACAAGTTTAGCAATGTCAGGCATAACGACGACCAATGGCAGACACAACGATGCATTTCTTCATACCCCAGGAGAAAAATGGAGGAAGAGGATGGGAGGGGGGTCTTACATGCTCTACGACGAACAGCACCACCTCCCGCTGCTGTTCGTGTCGCTGGGGGCGTCGCTCTGCAGCACCACGGCTTTCCCGTTGCTTAGCGACTGCAGCTCGCTTTTCTTCTGCTCTTGAGATTGGAACACCTTCCTGCTTAGTATGCTGTAGATCTCCTTGACCACGGTTTGGAAAGCTGCTGTGACGTTCGACGAGTCCATCGCTGAGGTTTCCATGAAGAAGAGGCCCTGCGCCTCAGCCAGGGCTTTGCCTTCCGCGGTGCTCACCTCCCGCGCATGCTTGAGGTCGGTCTTGTTGCCAATCAGAATTGTGACGACATTCATGTCCGAATGAGCTGTTTGGAGGTTAAAAGGAATCAAACAAAGATGATAAAGCTAACAACAAATCAAACCAGACTGTAACCAATCTATGTTGCTAGGGGCATGCAATAGCAAGACAACCAACTAGCTCAAGACATGAGCTACCTATATGTCTACGTTTTGACCTGCTCTAACTGTGTTTAGTTTTGCTTTGGTTCTCTTCTCTTTTGTTTTGGTTTTGGTTTGGCACTTGGCCATTTGTGCTTTGCACCTTGTTGGTGCCTGCTTCTTAATGCATAGCAGTTACTACGTACATAGGGCTTTGCACCTTGTAACATACATTATGATACTAGTTTGAGAAAGGAAAACAAGGTAAGTGTTGGCTCTCACCGTGCAGTTCATTAAGCCATCGGCCGACACTGTCAAATGTCTGGCGCCTGGTAATATCATAAACCAGAAGAGCTCCAACGGCTCCTCTGTAGTAGGCAGATGTGACTGCTCTGAAACGTTCTTGTCCTGCTGTGTCCCATATCTGAGCTTTAATTTCCTTTCCATCTATCACCAATTTCTGGGTCTGGAATTCCACTCCTATTGTGGATTTCGAATTTGGAAAGAACTCATTCCTAGCAAATCTGGCTAGCAAATTTGATTTGCCAACAGAAGAGTCACCAAGCAGAACAATTTTGAATAGATAATCCTGGCTTTGCTGCTCATCTCCACCATAAGCCATTCTGCGATAACTCTATAGAAGCAGCGACCTTTCTAGTGCTTCCCAAGATCACAGTAACCCTGTCAAGTTTAAACAATTATATACTGAATTAATATCATAATAAGATGGGTACATAATCAACACAAACGAGTTAAGTCACAGTAAAGGATGGAAAAATATCAATAGTGTTATGTAAGGACTAAAATTCATTGATAAAGCAAATAGTGCTGCAGCTGAGTATACATGATAAGAAACTGGTTTGCTTAAGTCACAATAAAGGACGAAAAAATACTACTCCCGATCCATATTACTTGTCGCTCACTTAGTACAACTTTAAGTCATTGATACAAGAAATAGTTCTACACCTGATTATACATGATAAGAAACTGCTGTCCTGTTCTGCTTCCCTATGCAGAATGACTTGAATCAGTTAAAAACTAAATGATCAGTCGATCACTGTGCAAACCTAAGCTTCATTGCTAAGTCACTGCTTCTATAGAGTTCATATCTTGCACATTATTTCCCTATGCAGAATGACCCTTTTCTTCCTTTCTCCCTAGTTCACATTCCCTCCCCCCTTCACACGCAAAGCCACACATACTGACCATTATCTCTCTTATTTCCAAGATATGAACACAAAGGATGCCATAGGCATATTCCTCCACTGTTTCATTAGTTAAATGACCACCACATCCTTCACTAACATATGCTTTACGGAACATATGGAGTACATGCTAAGATGAAACTTAGATTAGCTACAAACAAAACTGGTCCTGGAGAGACAAAACTTGTACCCAACGCAACAGCCAATGAGTTAGTACAGAGTTCCCAAGGCGTGACTTGGTTTGCTTTGAGAAAAAACCTCCCATTAACAAAGGCATTTTAGTTCTACTGTGCCAGGATTTCATTTCTATTTCATCTATAGTCTGTTGATGCCATCGTACTTTGGAACATTTTTTCCTGCCAATAGTTGCCTTGATAATACCAGGTGTAACAGAAAGCGTTGTGATAAGTCAATTTCCGGTACTGGTAGCGTCAAAGCTGGGCATTGCACTGTTTCTGTTTTTTGAAGGGTCCGAGGACCAGAAAGCACGCTACTATTATTAGGCAAAACCAACGGGCCTGAGGATTGACAAAACAAACAAACAGGGGCGCTGTGAGATCAGCTCATCAGGCATCAGCCGAAATGGCGAGCAGCTGGAAGGTCTGGCAAACAAATTTCCACAGAGACGATCCGTGACGACGTCGTGCTACAACCACCAGGGCTTCCGCCATATGACAAATTACGCGCATGAGACGGAACGGATCAGCAATGGTGTCCTGCCCCCGCCGTGCTCTCCAATTTGTGGGCAGAGAGAGGTCGCCTCGGAGCAGGGGCGGGCGGGCGGGCGGATCTAGACGGCGTGGCGGGCGCGCACCGGCGCACCCGGCCTAGCGGGAGGGGCCGGCTGATTTCGCGACGAAGAGAAGGGACGCTGCTGTACGGATGCAACCTAGCTGCTCGTACCTCGAGGGGAGGGCGGGGACCCAATGGCGGGCGACGGGGCGGAGCAGGACGTCCCGGCGGGGCGGGGAAGGGACGGCGACGGCGGCGGCGTCCCCGGGGCGGCGGCGGCGACGCCGAGGCACGGCACGGCGGCAGGTGTGGGCAGTAGATCCGCGAGAGTTTGGAAGGGGGGAAGGTGAGGAGGACTCGGGAGCGAGGGGGAGGTGGATGGGGAGGGGAGAGGGAGGAAAAAGAAGCGCCCCCGGGCTGATTTGCAGCTGGCCGTAAATTAATTCGCCGACAGTGCGGTTTCGTGGCCGTCTGATTCGGCGCGTCACGGGGCGCGCGCGTGGACGGCGGTGGACTCACCGGAGAGGGAGAAAATTTTATAGAGGGTGCCGTGGAGATCGTTTTGACCGTGGATGGCTGGAGAACGGTGCTTTCGACTCAAAATGACCTTTCTTTTTCATTTCATTTTCCCTCCATTCCTTTATATAAGGTGTGTTTGTTTTTTCAAAAGTCAAACAAGTGCGTGTTTGACAGAGTTTTTAGAAAGAAAAAATATCGATACTCGCAATATGCAATTTATATCATTTGATCCATCATGAAAAGTAGTTTCATATTTTATCTACTATTAGGTATTGCAAATGTTTTTATTTTATTCTATAATCTTGATCAAATTTTCAGATGGTTGACTTGCACGAAAATCAATACACCTTGTATTCTGGAACGGATGGATATTTTATTGACGGTGGGAGATTTTATTAACTTGGCCTCTACACCCAAGTAATTTAATTTTTTTTTACAAAAGCACCCATGTAACATTTTTTATTGTTATTTATGTGTAAAAATATTATGCTTCAAGCACACACAAAAAATCAAATCACCCTTGTTTTTCTGGTTGACATGGCGATGACCAAGCTTAAAATGGTTGACTAACTTAGATCATGAAAGCTTAAAATGAAAAGTGTTGCTTTGTTTATAACACGGAGCGGAAAACCATTTCCAGGTAATGGACATTACATAGAATAAAACATGCAAGCCTATATGTTGGATCAGATATTACAATATTTTTGTTGTGCACTTTTTGCGACCATTCAGAGCTATAACGAACAGAACAAGAGATTTTTCATGGTCAACTAAACCGGCAATCTTCGCTGGAGATCTAGTTACTAACTCCAGTGTGTCAAAGTAATGGAATCGCTCTCCTTGCATGTCGACATAAAAAGGTCCGCCAACAACCCTATATCTACTCTCTTTTTTTGGCTAAACACAACAACCTTATGTCTACTTGGTGTAGAACTTTTACTACTTGTTAGACTGTCACTAAGGACATCGTTGCTATGTTTCTCTAGACCATCTCAACCCAACCTTGCACTACGGAAGCTTTTACCGTGCAGGGGGCTCATTGTAGTTTGACATATTTATGCCATTTCACATTTGTCGTCATTCTTCTATGGTGTGTCTGTTTCGAGTTCCTGAAATAAGATTTTAAATAAAAATCTAAGGTAACAATTAACATGATGTATGTCGTGATTTGGTTTATCCGCGTCGTTATAAAATATAAACACCACATGTGTGTGATCCACCCGCACCGTTGTAAAATAAACACTGCACAACACAACCTTCTCTAATAACTTTCATTCCATAGACATGACTGATATTTTGGGCAGCGGGACAACATCAATTGAAAGTATCGGTAGCTCACCTGGAAGAGGATTTGTGGCACGCACGTGCGGGGGCACCGAGTCCCTCGCGCGTGCTCTTTCTTTGGCCTTTCGATTTTCAAACTTTCATAACTTCTAAATAAATGGTTCAAATTAAGTTATGTTTTCATATTCATGTTTCTCGTGACAAGGGCTTTCAAATAAAACTCATTTTGAATACATTTCTTAAAACTTAGTACAAAATTGTAAGCTTTAACGATTAAAACCTAAAATTTACTGTAGCCTCGTGCGAGATTCAACTACTTCATGAATCACGAGGCCATCGAGCAGCCGAGCAAAGGCTTGGTAGATGCATGCCCCTGCGAATTTCCGTGGCTCACTTCGATGTTCCATCTGGTTGGGAAGCAAGTGGAGCATTCCCATTTTCATCCTTCATCGTTGAGATAAGAGCTCGTCCTGTTGGTTTGTTGCGGCCCGGCAAACGGGCAGCAGCGCGGTACGACGGCCGTGCAAAAGCGTTTGCACCAACAAATGATGGACCATAAAACACCCTCACCCCGTCACCCGTTGTCTGTCCCAAGCTGAACAGCGACGTCGTGCTAGCGCCTATTAGCAGTGGGTGGACAGCGAGTAGAAAGTAGAGTAGTACTACTTGCAGACGGTAGGCAAGCGAGTAAATTACAGCTTGCGTTGCAGTAGTTTTCTTTTTCTTTTTCTTTTTGCATGTAATTGCAGTAGTAGTATTTATGATAGTAGGGTGCTCCCGGTGCTTCAAACTCGGTAGCACATTTTAAAATGTTCGAAAAATTCTGCAGCACATTGATACAACATCAACGTATGTTGCTAAAAATTCAAATCAAAATTCAAAACATTGCTTGAAATACCAAAAAATAATAAAATGGACATCGGTGTGATAATGGGCTTAATCTAAAGTCCAACTTATGTTGTGTAGTACTATTTAGTGCCGAATTTGTCATTTATGTTTCTCAAGCTATGTTTCGAATTTTGATTTCATATTTTTTGACAATATACTTTGATGTTGTGTCAATGTGCTGGAATTTTTTTCAAAATTTTTCGAAGATTTAAGAATATGCTACCGGATTTTGGAGCATCGGGAGCATCTTAGGGGTGGAAGTACCTGATATTTCCCCTTTATGACAGGCCACCTGCATCCATGTACAAAATCATTGAACCTCATGCCTCATTCATATGGCACGTAGTACTACGCAGGAATCTTTGTGATATGGGAGAGTACTATCACGTTACAAACGGAACGGACTAGCCTAGTCGAAGCAACACTGCTATACCAATACCAGTACTACCTCCGTCCTGATTCATGGGTCCTTATTATATTTTGTGTCAAATTTTGATCGTAAATTTAACTAACAGAATGTTCATGCATGTTACAAAAAACTATATCTTTGAAAACTATGTTCAAATACGAATTCAACAATATAATTTTTTTAACCTGCATTAACATTTTGTTAGTTAAATATTTGGTCAAAGTTTGGCACACATTACAAAAGGGACCAATAAACCAGAACGGAGGTAGTACTAAATAGTACTATATTACATTACTGTCTGTGTCGACCCTGCAAACAAAAACATAAGAGCAACTCCAACGAGGCGACCCATTTCGTCCGCCCACGTCCGTTTGGGTCGCCGCGGACAAAAACTCTAGCCCAACGCGTCGACCCATTCCCAAAATCCGTCCGCATCCTGTCCGCGCGGACCCATTTCCGGATTAAAATTGCGCCTGAAATGCATCGATGCGAACATGGCACGTGTCCCCTTAATGTTCGTCACGGTTCCACTTGTCAGCCGCCCCAACCACCACCCACATCTTATTAAATGTCAGCACCTACCTAGGGCCCCGCCTGACAGTGCATGGAAGGTCTTGGTGCTCGTCATTTTTAATAGAAGCGTGCGGCGGGGCTGGTCCCATCCACTTTCCACACCCGTCCACATCTGGCCACACGGTGCTCCCTGGTCGACGACCATGAACCCTAGCAAACCCACCATGGGGTTTTTCAATGGCAAGGAGAGGGGGAAGCTGCCCGCCGGCGCGAGCTCTTCCCGCGGCTCGTATGGGCGAGCTCCTCCTCCGCCGCCTGCTAGACGTGGCTTGCCACCGAAGCGGCAGCGTCTGTACATACCAGTCCACCAGGCACGGTGGCACTGGCAGTACGGCCGTCTAGTGCAGTATCCGGATGTCAACCTGCCTCACGACTAGCATATGGATCCGCAACGGATCCCTATTTCGGCAGTGCCACGCACGGTGCGGGCGCACGCTAAGGAGGTTCGCCGGCGTCGCGTGGCCCTCACTCCGGAGCAACGGCAGATGTGTGCCTACATGCCAGACTCTCCCAACTGGGAGCGCTGGTTCGCACTAGAGCACGGGGAGGAGCACTGTCGGGGCGTCCACGTTGACCATGACGTTCCTCCGCCGCCGCCTGAGGTTCTGCCACACGAGGAAGACGAAGAGGCGGCATACCAAGCTGCCCTCGAGCTAGCCTTGCAGCACGCGCTGGAGCGAGCATGATCGAGGAGGAGGCCCAATGGGATGGGATGGAGCGCGCCCTCGCCTTGTCGGCGGCACTCCTTCCACACCCCGCTCTTCGTCCCGCCTCCGCCCCGGCCTCCACCCACTTGTCCGGAGGAGTCCTACACATGGATTGGCGAGCCCCGCAAGTAGGTGAGCGCGCCTCCGGTCCACTATGCCGCGAAGCCGAAGGAGGAGGCAGCCGACCTTGAACATTGGAAGGCGCACTGGCTTGTCGAGGAAGAGGCCGACCAGAGATGGCAGATGCTTTGCCGGAGGAGGCTGCCCTGGCAGCGTACCAAGCGGCGTTCGGGTGGGCTGGCCCGACTCTCGTCTTCATTGATCTCACCGACGGCGACGGCGACGTCAAGAGCAAGGGTAAGGCGAAGGACGTATAGGGCAGCGTGCGGGCGCAAACCTTTTTATGTCTTAATTAATGTTTAGTTAGGTTTAAGTGGATTTGGCCGGCGGTTGACCGGCCATTAATGTTTAATTATGTTTATTTCTTCAACGTGTTTTTATTGCGGGTAAATCCGAGTCCGTCTTTTGTTCGACGCTTAAGTCGATCCATATGAAAATGCGGACGCGCACATCCGGCTGATCGACTTAAACGGACAAAAGACGAATAAAACATGTGTCCTATTGGATCGGGCGCGTTGGAGTTGCTCTTACTGTCTGTTTAGAGGAGCATTTCATGAGACGAGTCGATTATTACTGCCGCGCCGGTGCCGATTCCCCGACGTGGCTGGCGGCCGCGGGAGCAAGCAAGCAAAGCGATCGGATGCGACGCGAGGATACAGATAGACCACAGGAGAACGCAAAGGCGGGCAGCTGCGGCCGTACGTACGCAGGAAGCAAAGTACCTAGGATTGGTTCCTGTCCCTGTGCACTGCAGCGCTACGACTAGGACAGCACAGCACGCTACACATGGTCCACTCAGCCCATGCCCAGCCCAGCCCCATCAATTCCTTCCTTGCCATGCCCGTTTTCTCCCTCTTTCTCTTTCCCCTTTTTCCTTTCTCGCCTTCGAACAAGATCTTCATGACTGAGGCATGCACCCAAAACACCATCGACCTGCAGCGGAAACGAATTTCGGCAGCTGGTTTTGCAGTCTGTTTGCGTAGCCTTTCTTCGTCGTCTCACCTCTCTCTCACGGAACGAATTTCAGTACTCTCTTTTCCCCGGACCGGAACGTGCCTGTCGCTCTGGTCCATTTTTCCTCGTTGGGAATCGACACCCGAACTGAAAAAGAAAAAGGAAAATACACCCCAGCGGCGGCTTGTAAAATGCTTCTTTTGACGGCTCTACGTTTTTACATCCACGGCTGCTTGTGGTGGCTAGCTGTGCTTGCCTACGCTGCTGCGCACATGGACTGCACAGTGGGCTGCTGGATCGTGGGCGTGCCCGTGGTTGTAGCAGCAGCAGCCCGGCCGGAGTAGACGGAAGCGGCAAGGCACAGTGCGGGGCTCTGCGCGGCTCTGGACTGGAGTGCGCAGCATGCAACCTCCCACGTGTTGCGTCCGCGTCAGTCACTGACACCCCCCTGCCGGCCTGCCCCGATTGCCGCTGCGCAGATCCATCCGTCCATCAGTGGTAGTAGTACTAGGACGCATCGTCGTGCCATCCTATCACGTCAGTGTGTTCTTCGCCTCTGCTTTGCTTTCGTCCTCGCGGCAGCCAGCCCTGCAGGGGCCCATGCAGCCCGTTTTCCTCTTTTCCGCGACGGAACGTCTGCTCGGGCGGGGCGACGATCGACGATGATGCTTGATGCCCCGACCAGACCGGAAGACGATGTAAGCCGTCCGCCGGCACCGAAACCCTACCCGTCCGCATTTCCTCCCTTCCGCCAGTCGCGCCGCCAATTTCCACTTGCTATCCGCCACCACTAGTAGTCATGTCACCACGTCGCCGGGTAAGGAACTACGCATATCTAACGCCGGAGTGCAGGCTGCAGCTCCTTGAGTACATCGGGGCAAGGCGCGAAGCCCGGATAGCCACAGGGCTACCACCGGACACGATGGATCTGGAGGATGACTTGGAGGAGGAGGGGGAAGGAGGTGGAGGAGGACGCAGAGCTGGAAGAGGGGCATAAGGAGGATGAGGAGGACATGGGGGCATGGATCTACAAGCAAAGCAGTAGGCGATCGTCGCTTCGGTCCGAATCGGCGGCGGAGGCCAACCACCGTCGTCTGCAGGAGGTGGAGCGGAGCACGAGACGCAGACGTCGACGAGATGCTCGCGTATGTGGATGAGGAGGAGGAGTCGGAGCCCTCTACGCACCCATCTACCACTAGTAGAGAAAGTGCTAGCCACAACTTTCATTGGTGGCGCGGCATTTTACCACGTCAGCACTATTTTTTTCAAATAGTTCTGGCGTAGGTCAAATTCGTACGCCAGCTTTACAAGCATAGTGCTGGTGTTGCTTATTTTATAAACGCCACAAATCTATTGGCTCGTATACACTCATCGTTTGGAAACCACCGGTGACGTTGGTTTTCTTTGCACGTCATAGTTTATTTTATTAGTGCTGGCGTTCTCTTTCTTTGCACGCCATAGTATATAATTATATTATGCTTTTTTGTCATTATTATTTTGACAATTTTAATCATTTTAGCAATTTTATTTTTTACCACCAGTTCAAATTTTGAGTCTTTTATTTTGTCAAGTCTTTCATTAATTTTAGTCTTTTTTTTATTTGGCATGTGATCAGTTATGGCGTTGTCATTTTATCCAACCCTAGAAAAACCGGATCCGGCTTGCCTGCTCCCTTCCCATGCTTCCATCCGTGCTCCCACTTCATCCTACGGTTCTCTTTTTTTTTCCTTTTTTCTTTCTAATCTAATCATCTCCCCCTGATTTTAAGAGGGTGGGGCCGTACCTTATTTTGTTCCAATCAAATCAAGCCACGCACGCGGGAGCACGGATGGGCACATGCCGGAGAGCAGGCAAGTCTCGTCCAGAAAACCTAGTAAAATACCTAAGTCCACTGCTCGCTCTCATTTCACACCCCACCCGGCCCGCTCGTAGACACAACTCCCGTTGGACCAAAGCCGCCGTCACCATCGCCGCCCCTCGCCGGCACCAAGATTAGATCCACTTCTCCATTAGCGCAGACACCCCAATCGGCCAGAAATTATAATGACAATCGTCCGATTGCTGTTGTGTCTCCCCTCCGTTGGCGGATCTGAGCTAGTTTAGTAGAAATTTTATAGAATGTGTTATGTATATTCTTCAAAGTTATCATTTTAGTTTTCTTTACACATTTATGTATAGGTTGACTGGTATATGTAAATCAAATAACTTTGCATACAGAAGTTATTCTTATATATGATAGTATGTGTATATATAGAAGTTAGTTTGCCATATCTTATTTATCAAAATAGATTCATAATTTTATCTATTCTACTTAATTAACAAAATCATGTCTTTCCAACACAGGCACTATTCACTATAAAAGTATCTGATTTTGTTTTGATACAACTCACAGCAAGTATTTGTTAATGAAACTTTACAAATCATATCTTTCCAACACATGAACTATTTTACATTGCATATTATCTTGATCGTATATATACGCGATGTGTTTGTAGGTCATGGCCAATTCTGAAGGCAACAACGAGTCGATGTGCGATATGGACATGGCCAAAAATGAATTCTTAAACACTTTTGAGTATGTCATCAAAAGCGTGCAAGGGGAAAATGAGAGAGATTAAAGAGCTACGCAAGGATGCTGTTCGGCTCGTTCAAGAGACTAATCAGCTTAGGAACGAGAAGCTCGTCGAGGATCGGGATAAACTGAAGGAGGATAGGAGACGCCTCAGGGGTGAGAGGATTGACCAGAAGATGAACATAGATCATTTCAGAAGAGAAGGAGAGGCGGATAGAAAGAAGTTGATCCAGCTGGGCATACTCCTTGTTGAAGATTAGTTCTTAAGTAGCTAGCTAGCTCATCTTATTAGTTGATGATCGAGTAACTAGAGTACTTGAGTGAACTTTTATGAAGTTTAATATCAACTTGTTGAGTTTATGAGCCTCTTTATGTAATGATTATCTATTAAGTGAGTACCTAGTGTTGATGATTATATTGTGTTCAGTAGTATATATTAAGTAAGTAGCTACTGTTGATGAGTAATTTTTTATTACCAAAAAAACCATTTGCTGGCGTTGGACGAGCAGGCATGCCAGAGTTATGATGAACTTAGTGCTCGCGCTAGACTGGTGATACGCCAACACGATGTAGGATACTGCTGATAAAGGAAATATGCCCTAGAGGCAATAATAAAGTTGTTATTTATATTTTCTTATATCATGATAAATGTTTATTATTCATGCTAGAATTGTATTAACCGGAAACTTAGTACATGTGTGAATACATAGACAAACAGAGTGTCCCTCGTATGCCTCTACTTGATTAGCTCGTTAATCAAAAATGGTTAAGTTTCCTAGCCATAGACATGTGTTGTCATTTGATGAACGGGATCACATCATTAGAGAATGATGTGATGGGCTAGACCCATCCATTAACTTAGCACTATGATCGTTTAGTTTATTGTTATTGCTTTCTTCATGACTTATACATGTTCCTATGTGTTAAGGCATATCTCTCTCGATGTAGTTTTGGTGATTGATGACAACATGTTTGCGGACTAATCGTGTGCTTTGAGCGTTTTAGAGATTCATCCTTTGGCACGAGACGATTCATTCCCCTCGGAGTTTTAATCAAGATGGTGTAGCTCTTTCGTTTCTGTTTTGGTGGACTTGTTTCGTAGGAGTCACCGTACTATCAAGAGGGCGTCCGCTTTGGTAAGGCTAGGGTCGAATCAACATGCACACATCCTTTTCACACCCTCTGAGCCTTCCTGCTTCGACGGAGGTTTCATTCCCTTTTTATGAGTATGATTTGGTCCCAGCGGTAGTACCGCGGTGTCCGGCAGTAGTACCGCTGCGGTACCGGGCTCCTACCGCGTCGACTCGAGGGGGTCGCCTCTCGTGTCGGATTGTGCGGCACTAAGCAGCGGAAGTAGAAGCGGTAGTACCGCTCGAGAGCGGTAGTACCGCCCTACCACCGCGGCAGTACCGCACTGGGTCTGACTCCTGCTCATACGCTAGCCCTCCCAGACTGCATGACAGTACCGCGAGGGGGAGCGGTAGTACCGCTGCCCCGTGCGGTAGTACCGCCCTCTGCGGGGCTGTTTTGGGGGGTAACGGTTGGATTGTTTCCCCCTCTTTAAAAGGGGGTCTTCTTCTCCAAAGTTGACTTACCTCTTCCCCCAAAGCTCCATCATTGCTCCAAGCTCCATTTTCGCCCGGTCTCTCTCCCTAGCCAATCAAACTTGTTGATTTTCTCGGGATTGATTGAGAAGGCCCCGATCTACACTTCCACAAAGAGAAATTTGATTCCCCCACTAATCCCTAGAGGATCTTGTTACTCTTGGGTGTTTGAGCACCCTAGACGGTTGAGATCACCATGGAGCCATAGTCCATTATGGTGAAGCTTCGTGGTGTCATTGGGAGCCTCCAATTAAGTTGTGGAGATTGCCCCAACCTTGCTTGTAAAGGTTCGGTCGCCGCCTCCAAGGGCACCAATAGTGGAATCACAGCATCTCGCATTGTGTGAGGGTGTGAGGAGAATATGGTGGCCCTAGTGGCTTCTCGGGGAGCATTGTGCCTCCACACGCTCCAACAGAGATGTACTTCCCCTCAAAGGGAAGGAACTTCGGTAACACATCCTCATCTTCACCGGCTCCACTCTTGGTTATTTCGTACCTTTACTTGTGCAAGCTTATATTGCGTTGCATCTCTTGCTTGCTTGTGTGCTTGTTGTTGTTGTTGCATCATATAGGTTGCTCACCTAATTACATATCTAGACAACCTACTTTGATGCAAACTTTAAATTGATAAAGAAAAGGCTAAAAATTGTTAGTTGCCTATTCACCCCCTCTAGTCAACTATATCGATCCTTTCACTATGACTATGAGATTATGCAACTCCCGAATACCGGAGGAACACCTTGTGTGCTATGGAACGTCACAACGTAACTGGGTGATTATAAAGATGCTCTAAAGGTGTCTCCAATGGTGTTTGTTGAGTTGGCATAGATCGAGATTAGGATTTGTCACTCTGTGTATCGGAGAGGTATCTCTGGGCCCTCTCCGTAATGCACATCACTATGAGCCTTGCAAGCAATGTAACTAATGTTGGGAACGTAGCATGTAATTTCAAAAATTTCCTACGCTCACGCAAGATCTATCTAGGGTATGCATAGCAACGAGAGGGGAGAGTGTGTCTACATACTCTCGTAGACCGAAAGCGGAAGCGTTTTACAACGTGGTTGATGTAGTCGTACACCTTCACGATCCGTCCCGATCAAGTACTGAACGTACAACACCTCCGTGTTCAGCACATGTTCAGATGACGTCCTCGCCTTCTTCATCCAGCAAGACGGGCGAAGTAGTAGATGAGTTCCGGCAGCACGACATCGTGGTGATGGTGTTGGTGAAGAACAATCTCCGCAGGGCTTCGCCTAAGCCCTACGAAAACTTTGACGGGGGATAAACTAGAGGGGATGGGGTTGCCGGCACACGGCTTGGTGTTTCTTGACATGTCTTTGGTGCTAGCCCTGCCCCTCTATTTATATGTTGAGCCCTGGGATCGAAACTTGGAGCAAAAGCCTCCTCAAAGTCGGTTTTGCCTGAAAGGCAAGAGTCCCACTCGGACTCTAGGACCAAACGCCACAATCCTTGGCGTGTGGCCCAGATGCCATGGGCCTCGGTGTCTGGCCCTGGTCCAGACGCCAGGGTCTCTGGCGTTTGGCCTCTGACCTCCGCAAAACTATCTTTTAAGGACTTTGCCGTCCGAAGAGTATGGTTGACGTCGTAGACGGTGTGGAGGAGCACTCCGGTGTGATTCCGATCTCGTCTACGGGCGATGGGGGAACCTCGATCTCTCGTGAGAAATTCAATGTGGCCTTGGAGACAGTGAAAACCTCTATGACAACCGAGGTTGAAAGCATGTTTAATAAATTCATTGAAGGGCTTAAACTATCCACCGCACCATTGAAAGTGGGTGATCCCACTAACAAGGTGACGGATGCTAACTCCGACAAGGGGAATGCTACTAGTGAAAAAGCTCCTTCTTCTAGTGGTAAGAATGGCACCGGCATCTTTGCCCATGTGGAACCTCCACTTGTTTATGGTGGACCGATTCCCTCTACTCATTTGAATCATGCTGGTCCTCCCCCTAAGATTGTGAAAAATGAGGACTTTAATTCTTGGGTTTATCGCTTTAAGCGTCATTTAAATCATGTGAATACTAATCTTTGGAGAATCATTGAAGAAGGTTTCTATCTGCATGACCCAAGCAACTTCACCCCTAGAGAAGCCGCGGATAATCAATTCAATGAGAATGCTCTCTTCATCATCCAAGATGCAATTCCACCTGAAGATCTTCCTCATCTTCGGCCCTTCGCCTTGGCCAAAGATGCATGGCTTTGTGTTGTCTCCCTCTATTGGGGAAGCGCAAGCATTCAACGCTCCAACTATGAAGTAGTGCAAGATGAAGCCGATGAGTTTGCAATGAAAGAAGAGAAGAACCTCATGAGCTTTATCGGAGAGTAACCAAACTCGTGGTCTCACTCCGAGATCATGGGAGCAAGGACACGGATGACAATTGGATCAAGCGCAAATTCCTTAAGGCAATGATGTCTTACCACAAGGCCATGTCCTCTGTCATTCGTCAAAGGACGGACTTCCACATTTTGTCCTCAAGTGAAGTGTTGGATGAGTTTGTGGCCATGAGCATCTTGGACAAGACCGCTGACAATGCGGTGCTACGTTCTCAAAGAGCAAAGAAGCCTAACCTTGCATTAAAGGCCAAGGTTAGTGTGGAAGAAGAGGATGAAGAAGAAGAAGAGGAGGGCAACCCCGAAGATACAAAGTATGCCTATCATGAACACATGGCTCTTGCTTCAAGGCATTTTTAGAGCAAGAAAAACTCAAGGCCCAACTTCAACAAGAACAACTCAAGTGGCATAAAGGGCAAGCAACGTGTGAGGACTTGCTATAATTGTGGCAATGTGAGCCATTTGTTGCGGAGTGCCCGTATGAGAAGAGGGAAGATAATGGTGGCAAGCTCATCCGAAAGGACAAAGCCAAGTCTTTCCCAAACAAGAGCAACTTCACCAAGAAGACTCCTCCCAAAGCGTTGGTGGTACAAGAAGATTACAATGAGGATGATGATGAGGATGAGTTGATTGCCATGGCCTCCGTTGCCATTGCAACAACTCCACGAGTGTCACTCTTCGACTCACCCAATGTGAGCATCACCGCCAAGTGCCTCATGGCTAAAGCCACCAACAAGGTAACCCCCAACATCAAAACTACCATCATTAATAATCCTTCTTTGACGGATTGCATTGATGAACATGATGGACCTAATGTGGAGGAGAATGAGTTTGAGTCCTTTATGGGCAAACTCAAGGGTAAATCCAAGAAGCACTTCGTTGCTCTCTTGGAACAACTTGGTGAAGCCAATGACATGATCGAAGCTCACGAAGATACCATCTCTAAGATGGAGGGGCATAGTCGTGACTATGCCGATGAGATTTCGGATCTTTCCAATGCTCTTGAGAAAGAGAGTGGTCTTCGTTTGGCTCTTGAGGAGTCACACAACAATGATCATGCTAAGTTAAAGAAAGATCTTGATCATGCCATTGTTGTTTCTCGTGTGCTAAACTCCTAGAAGGCCAAGCTTGGGGTTGATCTTGCTAGACTCCAAGAGGAGTTTGACCTACTTGACTAGGCTCACAAGGTCTTGAAGGGTACTCACGCTAGCCTCAAATAGTCTCATGATCAACTTCAAGTAAAGCTAACCAAGGAGAAAGCCACATTTCCTCATATGGTGTTAATTGATAATGCAAATGCTACTTCCTCTCTCTCTCCTAGTCCAACAAGGAAAAGGGGGGGAGTCCTACTCCCGGTAGGAGTAGGACTCCTCCTGGCGCGCCCCTCTCTAGGCCGGCCGCACTCCCCTTGCTCCTTTATATACAGGGGCAGGGGGCACCCCATAGACACAACAATTGATCGTGTTATCTTTTAGCCGTGTGCGGTGCCCCCCTCCAGCATAGTCCACCTCGATAATACAGTAGCGGTGCTTAGGCGAAGCCCTGCATCGGTAGAACATCATCATCGTCACCACGCCGTCGTGCTAACGAAACTCTCCCTCAACACTCGGCTGGATCAGAGTTCGAGGGATGTCATCGGGCTGAACGTGTGCTGAACTCGGAGGTGCCGTACGTTCGCTACTTGATCGGTCGGATCGTGAAGACGTACAACTACATCAACCGCGTTGTGCTAACGCTTCCGCTTTCGGTCTACGAGGGTACGTGGACAACACTCTCCCCTCTCATTGCTATGCATCACCATGATCTTGCGTGTGCGTAGGAATTTTTTTGAAATTACTACGTTCCCCAACAGTGGAATCAGAGCCTGGTTTTATACGTAGATGTCATATGCACGAGTAGAACACAAGTGAGTTGTGGGCGATATAAGTCATACTGCTTACCATCATGTCATACTTTGGTTCAGCGGTATTGTTGGATGAAGCAGCCCGGTCCGACATTACGCGTACGCTTACGCGACACTAGTTCTACCGACGTGCTTTGCACACAGGTGGCTGGCGGGTGTCAGTTTCTCCAACTTTAGTTGAACAAAGTGTGGCTACGCCCGGTCCTTGCGAAGGTTAAAACAGCACCAACTTGACAAACTATCGTTGTGGTTTTGATGCATAGGTAAGAACGGTTCTTGCTAAGCCCGTAGCAGCCACGTAAAATTTGCAACAACAAAGTAGAGGACGTCCAACTTGTTTTTGCAGGGCATGTTGTGATGTGATATGGTCAAGACATGATGCTAAATTTTATTGTATGAGATGATCATGTTTTGTAACCGAGTTATCGGCAACTGGCAGGAGCCATATGGTTGTCGCTTTATTATATGCAATGTAATCGCCCTGTAATGCTTTACTTTATCACTAAGCGGTAGCGATAGTCATGGAAGCATAAGATTGGTGAGACGACAACGATGCTATGATGGAGATCAAGGTGTCGCGCCGGTGACGATGGTGATCATGACGGTGCTTCGGAGATGGAGATCGCAAGCACAAGATGATGATGGCCATATCATATCACTTATATTGATTGCATGTGATGTTTATCTTTTATGCATCTTATCTTGCTTTGATTGACGGTATCATTATAAGATGATCCCTCACTAAATTATCAAAGTATATGTGTTCTCCCTGAGTATGCACCGTTTCGAAAGTTCTTCGTGCTGAGACACCACGTGATGATCGGGTGTGATAGGCTCTACGTTCAAATACAACGGGTGCAAAACAGTTGCACACGCGGAATACTCAGGTTAAACTTGACGAGCCTAGCATATAACAGATATGGCCTCGGAACACGGAGACCGAAAGGTCGAGCGTGAATCATATAGTAGATATGATCAACATAGTGATGTTCACTGTTGATACTACTCCATCTCACGTGATGATCAAACATGGTTTAGTTGATATGGATCACGTGATCACTTAGAGGATTAGAGGGATGTCTATCTAAGTGGGAGTTCTTAAATAATATGATTAATTGAAATTAAATTTATCATGAACTTAGTACCTGATAGTATCTTGCTTGTCTATGTTGATTGTAGATAGATGGCCTGTGTTGTTGTTCCGTTGAATTTTAATGCGTTCCTTGAGAAAGCAAAGTTGAAAGATGATGGTAGCAATTACACGGACTAGGTCCGTAACTTGAGGGTTATCCTCATTGCTGCTCAGAAGAATTATGTCTTGGAAGCACCGCTGAGTGCCAGGCCTGCTGCTGATGCAACTGACGACGTTAAGAACGTCTGGCAGAGCAAAGCTGATGACTACTCGATAGTTCAGTGTGCCATGCTTTACGGCTTAGAATCGGGACTTCAACGACGTTTTGAACGTCATGGAGCATATGAGATGTTCCAGGAGTTGAAGTTAATATTTCAAGCAAATGCCCGAATTGAGAGATATGAAGTCTCCAATAAGTTCTACAGCTGCAAGATGGAGGAGAATAGTTCTGTCAGTGAACATATACTCAGAATGTCTGGGTACCATAATCACTTGACTCAGCTGGGAGTTAATCTTCCGGTTGACAGTGTCATTGAGAGAGTTCTTCAATCACTGCCACCAAGCTACAAGAGCTTCGTGATGAACTATAATATGCAAGGGATGGATAAGACAATTCCCGAGCTCTTCGCAATGCTAAAGGCAACGGAGGTAGAAATCAAGAAGGAGCATGAAGTGTTGATGGTCAATAAGACCACCAATTTCAAGAAAAAAGGCAAAGGGAAGAAGAAGGGGAACTTCAAGAAGAACAGCAAGCAAGTTGCTGCTCAGGAGAAGAAACCCAAGTCTGGACCTAAGCCTGAGACTGAGTGCTTCTACTACAAGCAGACTGGTCACTGGAAGCGGAACTGCCCCAAGTATTTGGTGGATAAGAAGGATGGTGAGGGAGTCCTGGATTAGGGGGTCTCTGGACAGCCGGACTATATCCTTTGGCCGGACTATTAGACTATGAAGATACAAGATTGAAGACTTCGTCTCGTGTCCGGATGGGACTCTACTTGGCATGGAAGGCAAGCTAGGCAATACAGATATGTATATCTCCTCCTTTGTAACCGACCTTGTGTAACCCTAGCCCTTTCCGGTGTCTATATAAACCGGAGGGTTTTAGTCCGTAGGACAACATACAATCATACCATAGGCTAGCTTCTAGGGTTTAGCCTCTCCGATCTCGTGGTAGATCAACTCTTGTAATACTCATATCATCAAGAATAAATCAAGCATGACGTAGGGTTTTACCTCCATCAAGAGGGCCCGAACCTGGGTAAAACATCGTGTCCCCTGCTTCCCGTTACCATCCGCCTTAGATGCACAGTTCGGGACCCCCTACCCGAGACCCACCGGTTTTGACACCGACATTGGTGCTTTCATTGAGAGTTCCTCTGTGTCATCGCCGTTAGGCTTGATGGCTCGTACGATCATCGATAGCGATGCAGTCCAGGGTGAGACTTTTCTCCCCGAACAGATCTTTGTGTTCGGCGGCTTTGCACTGCGGGCCAACTCGCTTGGCCATCTGGAGCAGATCGAAAGTTACGCCCCTGGCCACCAGGTTAGGTTTGGAAGCTTAAACTACACGGCCGACATCCACAGAGACTTGATCTTCGACGGATTCGAGCCCCTGTCTTGTGCGCCGCGCGGTCACGATGAGTACGATTTAGCTCTATCATCAGACCGTGTTCAGGAGATCGCACCGGTAGCCGCTCCGAGCCTCAATTCGGAGCCAGTTGCGCCATCCATGGACGGGTGGATGGACCCCGTCACGGAGGCCATACCCTCAGCGGCGATCGAGCCGAATATCGACCTTACCCTTCATGAGAGCCGTGTTGCCAAACTGCCGGATCCTTCTCCGGCCATGGACTCCGAACCACCTGCGCCCGTGCTTGTCGAATCCGACTGGGCGCCTATCATGGAGTTCACCTCCGCGGATATCTTTCAGCACTCGCCTTTCGGCGACATACTGAACTCATTAAGGTCACTCTCCTTGTCAGGAGAGTCCTGGCCGAACTATGTTCGGCAGGATTGGGATGCGGATGACGAAGAAATTCACCGCCCACCCACCACCCACTTAGTAACCATTGTCGATGACTTAACCGACATGCTCGACTTCGACTCCGAAGACATCGACGGTATGGACGACGATGCGGGAGTCGAAGAGGAATCACTGCCCACAGGGCACTGGAGTCACCTCATCATACAATATATACATGGTGGGCATACCCAAAGAAGGCAATGGCAACGAGACAACGGAGGATGACCCCTCCAAGAAGCAACCCAAGCACCGGCGTCAGCGGCGCCACTCTAAGTACCGCTAAGGCAAAAGTGGTGATACCGACACCGGAGATAATAGCACTCCGGACAGTGCCGAAGACAACAACAATCCCCTCCAGCAAGATTTAGAGTAGGAGGATGGAGGAGCCAGCCCTCCTGAGAGAGCGGCAAATGGAGAGGCGGAAGATGATAATTACATGCCTCCCTCCGAAGATGAGGCAAGCCTCGGCGATGACGAATTCGTCGTGCCAGAGGATCCCGTCGAACAAGAGCGCTTCAAGCGCCGGCTTATAGCCACGGCAAATAGCCTTAAGAAAAAGCAGCAGCAGCTTCAAGCTGATCAAGATTTGCTAGCTGACAAATGGACTGAAGTCCTGGCGGCCGAGGAGTATAAAATCGAACGCCCCTCCAAGATTTACCCAAAGTGCGGGTTGCTACCCCGACTGGAGGAGAAAGCACCGAAACCTACATCCCCGGCGTATGACGTGGCTGATCGGCCACCTCGTGGCCGCGACAGAGAGACATTCTAGCCAAAAGCTCAGCCCGCACCCCGATGCCATTCAAATAAAAAGGCAGGGGGAAATACGCCAGACCTGCGAGACGTATTGGAGGACAAAGCAAAACATGCAAGATCGATCTATGGATCACGAGGGCGCGCCACTATGCGAGACGATAATTGTCACGCCGGATATAGTAAAAGTAAGTCCGGCTGGGCCGAACACAGCGGGCAAGACTCATTCGAGCTGCGTCGCGATATAGCCCAGTACAGAGGCGCCGCACACCCCTTATGCTTCACAGACGAAGTAATGGATCATCAAATCCCAGAGGGTTTCAAACCCATAAATATAGAATCATACGACGGCACAACAGATCATGTGGTATGGATCGAGGATTTCCTCCTGCACATTCACATGGCCCGCGGTGATGACCTACACGCCATCAAATACCTCCCACTCAAACTCAAAGGACCAGCTCGGCATTGGCTTAACAGCTTGCCAGCAGAGTCCATTGGCTGTTGAGAAGATCTGGAAGCCGCATTCCTTGACAACTTTCAGGGCACTTACGTGCGACCACCAGATGCTGATGACTTGAGCCACATAATTCAGCAGCCAGAGGAATCGGCCAGGCAATTCTGGACACGGTTCCTCACAAAGAAAAATCAAATTGTCGACTTTCCGGATGCAGAGCCCCTAGCAGCTTTCAAGCACAACATCCGCGAAGAGTGGCTAGCCTGGCACCTTGGTCAGGAAAAGCCGAAATCTATGGCAGCCCTCACGACACTCATGACCCGCTTTTGCGCGGGAGAAGACAGTTGGCTGGCTCGCAGTAATAACATATCAAAGAACCATGGTACTTCGGATACCAAGGACGGCAATGGCAGGTCACATCGCAACAAGCATAAGCGCCGCATTAACAGCGACAATACCGCGGATACGGCTGTCAATGCCGGATTCAAAGGCTCTAAACCCGGTCAGCAGAAAAAGCCATTCAAAAGAAGCACTCCGGGCCCGTCCAGTTTGGACCGTATACTTGATCACTCGTGTCAAATACACGACACCCCCGATAAGCCAGCCAACCACACCAACAGGGACTGTTGGGTGTTCAAGCAGGCCGGCAAGTTAAATGCCGAAAACAAAGATAAGGGGTCACATAGCGATGACGAGGAGGAGCCCCGACAGCCGAACACTAGAGGACAGATGAGGTTCCCCCCCACAAGTGCGGACGGTGAACATGATATACGCAACCCACATCCCCAAGAGGGAGCGGAAGCGTGCGCTCAGGGACGTGTATGCGTTGGAGCCAGTCGCCCCCAAGTTCAACCCATGGTCCTCCTGTCCGATCACCTTCGATCGCAGGGACCACCCCACTAGTATCCGTCATGGCAGATTCGCCGCACTAGTCCTAGACCCAATCATTGACGGATTTCACCTCACTCGAGTCCTAATGGACGGCGGCAGCAGCCTGAACCTACTTTATCAGGACACAGTGTGCAAAATGGGTATAGACCCCTCAAGGATCAAACCCACTAAAACGACCTTTAAAGGCGTCATACCAGGTGTAGAGGCCCATTGCACAGGCTCAGTAACACTGGAAGTGGTCTTCGGATCTCCGGATAACTTCCGAAGCGAAGAGTTAATCTTCGACATAGTCCCGTTCCGCAGTGGCTACCATGCACTGCTCGGGCGAACCACATTTGCAAGATTCAATGCGGTACCGCATTATGCATATCTCAAGCTCAAGATGCCAGGACCTTAAGGGGTCATCACAGTCAATAGAAACACAAAACGCTCTCTTCGCACGGAGGAGCACACTGCGGCCCTCGCAGCAGAAGCGCAAAGCAGCCTCTTAAGGCAATCCACTAGTTCGGTGATTAAGGACCCGGAAAACTTCAAGCGCGCCCAGAGTAATCAGCAACTGGACTGCCTGGCACGTCCTGAGCTCGCATAGCAATGCGGCCCCCACCCCGGCCCAAGCCAAACGGCGAAATTCGTGCCACGCATACATAATTACGCATTAAATATACCATGGGCACAGGCGGGGAGGGGGGCATGACGGCGGCACGCCCCAAGTCGCAGCTTAAACCGCACTAGGGGCTTCCCGCTTTGTTATTTTTCTCTTTCAGGACTTTAATCTCTGGAAACCCTGTCCGGCAGCGTGATTGCCGAACACATGATGCAGCAACCAAAGAGGCAGAAAGCTACGTCACACCACGGAACTCCCAGGTGGATTATGATAATGAGTGAAATATTTGCTTTAATACTATTCCTCAGCTTGCCCTTGGAGGGGCATGTCAAACAGTCCTACTTTTTGCTTCTCGCACTACTTGTATCATTATGCTTTAAAGCACCTTTTTGAATAAAAAATGCATAGCATTAAGACTATTATTGCATTCTTCCTTTTTTATATATGTTCATTTATCCAGCACCCGTACACTCTGGTACGGCCAATACGCTAGGGGCTTAAGCATACCCCATAATACGGCGTGAGAAGTCCGAACACTTTCGACAGTGCGGCACCCCGAACTTATAGCATTATATGCATCAGCTCCGAATCATGTCTTGGGTCAATAGTTGGGTTTGCCCGGCTCCCATGTTTTGGTACCTTACGTTCCGCTATATCGGCTAAGGTAGCACTGGGAGAACTACTGCGATTGTGCCCCGGTTCTGCTGGGCTAAGCACCTCAGTAGAGAAAGCTAAAACTGACTATCATGATAAGGCAAGAGACTAGTCGCTGTTCAAGAGGTTTCGAGTCCCTAAAGGCTTATGCTGCTTAGAGCGAGGAGTCGGCCTTGTACGGCTTAAGGCGTGTATCGCGCCCCGAATTCGGCCTTCCGAATACTAGGGGCTTCGCTGAAATTTAAAATTATAGAATTCTATGGCTAAGTGAGAGTGATAACACATTATAGTCCGATTGCCTTGTTCGTTGTGCTGAGCACCTCCCTCGAAGGACCCAACAATGGGAACAAGAGTGCTCAGGTTTATCCCGAACACCCCAGCACTCGTGGCGTGGGGGCAGAAGCCGACAACTAGCCATCTCTCAGATTTGATAAACAGCCGAACAGAAGGTAATATTTTAAATTCAAACAAGCGTTGCATAGTGCATATGAACAAGTTTTCATAACTACAGGGTTACACGAGCGAGTTTACTCGAATAATATATCTTCCGTACACTCGTCCTCTACGAGACGAGCACCCTTCAGGACACCCTTATAGTACATCTCGGGGTGGCGATGCTCCTTGCCCTCCGGCGGCCCTTCCTTAATCAGCTTCACGGCATCCAGCTTGGCCCATTGCACCTTCACACGGGCGAAAGCCCGGCGTGCACCTTTGATGCAGACGGACCGCTTGATGACTTCAAGCCGTGGGCAGGCATCCACAAGCCGCCTCACCAGGCCGAAGTAGATGTTGGGAAGGGCGTCGCCAGGCCACATCCGGACTATAAAGCCCTTCATGGCCTATTTGGCCGCCTTGTGCAGCTCGACCAGTTGCTTCAGCTGGTCGCTCAGAGGCATCGGGTGTTTGGTCCCAGTATACTGAGACCAGAACAACTTCTCCATTGAGCTTCCCTCCTCGGTCTGGTAAAACTATGCGGCATCCGACACGCTGCGGGGCAAATCTGCGAATGCTCCTGGAGAGCTCCGGATTCGGGTAAGTAACAGGTAATTTACTTTTGCATGCTTGCTTTGCATATAGAATGCCTTACCCGCCGCTATCTTCTTCATCGCATCAATCTCCTGAAGGGCCTTTTGGGATTCGGCCTTGGAACTCTTTGCGCTCTCGAGGGACGCGACAAGCTCAGACTCTCGCGTCTTCAAATCAAGCTCCAACGCCTCGTGCTTCGTCACGAGAGCGTGGAGCTCTTGCTGCACCTCACCCACCCAAGCCTCATGCCTTTCCTGCTCGGTGCGCTCTGTGGCTGCTTTGTTTTCGGCCTCGGATAGCGCTTGCTTCAGGGTCGCCACCTCGGTCGTGGCCCCTGGCAAATTTATGATGATCCTGTCATTTTGCAATCGCATTCTTTTTATACATATCCATATACTAGGTACTACTTACCTTTGTTCTCCTCGAGCTGCCTCTTGGCAAGGCCGAGCTCGTCCTTGGACCCTTTAAGGTCCTGCTTTAGTGCGGCGACCTCCGCAGTCAGTGCGGCAGAGGCCAGTAGCGAAGCCTGCATACGCATATTGACATACCTATATTAGACTCCTGCGATATTGTTTGATCCTCTGTCCGGCTTTTCTTTGTGAACACCGAACAGAGCACGAGGGGCTACTGTCTATGCGGTAATATTTTTCCCCATATTCCAAAAACTTACCTCAAAGCCTGTTAGAAGGCTGGCACATGCTTCAGTTAGTCCGCTCTTGGCGGACTAAACCTTCTGGACCACCGCACTCATAATAGTGCGGTGCTCTTCGTCGATGGAAGCGCTGCGAAGCGCTCCCAGCAGATTGTCCGGTGCCTCTGGATGGACAGAGGTCACCGGCACAGGCGTCTTGCCCCTTTTGGAAGGAGGCCGCCTGCCCGAGTCCGGAACCACTGGGGGTTCCGGCGTGGTGTTCGGCCGAGGACCGAACTCCCGGAGTCCGGAAGGTCGCCTTGAGGCGCCTCCAGGACTGTCTCCCCTCGGCCCGGTGCCTCTTTAGACAATACCTCGGCGTTGTCCGTAAGACAAGGGGAGGTGGCGATCGGAAGTGGATCGCTATCCATATCCGACGAGCCCAGGGAGCCGTCCGACGATACGTTGATACGGGCTCATGGCGGTCTGCATAGTCATAATTCGGCATTAGGAGAGGCAGTGGGACAAAGGTATGCTATGAGTTACTCTGGCATCCAAATACTTACGACTTCGCCAGGGGCTTGGCCCTGAGCAGCCACTTGTCTTCGCCTTCAGCGGCGGTGGTGGAGTAGTCCGAAAGGAGAGTCCTTCCCTTCTTGGACCCTTCGCCCTCCCGATTGGGGCGGCCTTCCTTTTCTTGTCTCCCCCGACTAGAGGGGGAGCATCTTCATCTTCCTCCTCGTCTTCGAGGGACGAGTGCGCCGTGGAGTTATCGGACGATGAGTCCGATAACACCTGGCATCGGGAACTCTTTCGGGTTCCCTTGGCCTTCTTGGTCTTCTTTGGCACCTTGTAAGGAGCCGGAGTTAGCATCTCCGTCAGGAGAGCGTCCGCAGTGTCTTCGGGCAGAGGGGCCGGACAGTTAATCTGCCCCGACGTCTCCACCCAGTCCTGTCAAAGGCATGGAGCTCAGACCCTGCACATGGTTAAGCTAGGAGAAATAAATATCCTACCGGATGTATAGAACTCACCGAATGCGCTTGGCGCCTCGCGCTTAGTCCGTGGTCCTCGGTGAGGGAGGGAGGGACCTCGGCGCCCTTGAACAACACCTTTCAGACGTCCTTGTGCCTCATGTCGAAGAGCTCGCTCAGAGTCTGGTGCTGGGCCGGGTCGAACTCCCACAAGTTGAAGTCCCGTTGTTGGCACGGGAGGATCCGGCGGATGAGCATGACCTGGACTATGTTGACAAGCTTGAGCTTCTTGCCTGCCATATTCCGGATACATTTCTGGAGTCCGTCCAGCTCTATCGATGAACCCCAGGACAAGCCCTTCTCTTTCCAGGAGGTGAGCCGCATGGGGATTCCGGATCGAAACTTGGGGGCAGCCACCCATTTGGCGTCGCGCGGCTCGGTGATGTAGAACCATGCCGATTGCCACCCCTTTATGGTCTCCACGAAGGAGCCTTCAAGCCATATAACATTGGGCATCTTGCCCACCATGGCTCCGCCGCATTCTGCTTGTTGGCCGCCCACCACCTTCGGCTTGATATTGAAGGTCTTTAACCATAGGCCAAAGTGGGGCCGGATGCGGAGGAAAGCCTCACACACGACGATGAACACCGAAATGTTGAGGACGAAGTTCGTGGCCAGATCATGGAAGTCCAGCCCGTAGTAGAACATGAGACCACGGACGAATAGATGGAGGGGAAACCCCAGTCCGTGGAGGAAGTGGTGGAGGAAGACTACCCTCTCGCGAGGTTCAGGGGCAGGAACAATCTGCCCCGCAGCGGGCAGCCGATGCGCGATATTCGCGGCCAAGTATCCGGCTCTGCGCAGCTTCTTGATGTGTCCCTCCGTAACGGAGGAAGCCATCCATTTGCCTCCCGCTCTGGACATGATTGGAGAAGGTTGAGGGGAAGGATGTGGGCTTGGGCGTTGGAGCTCGAGTGCGCGAGAGTGGATGAGCAAGGAGGAAGAAGGCGTGGGTAGAAAAAGGTTAAACCTTGTCCCTTTATAAGGGCGGCCGAAACTATGCGCCCCCACTAGCCTGGTAAAACTCGCTTATCCCCCAAGCGCCGTAATCGATGGCGCAGTTGGGTTACTGATACGTCTCCAACGTATCTATAATTTTTGATTGCTCCATGCTATATTATCTACTGTTTTGGACTACATTGGGCTTTATTTTCCACTTTTATATTATTTTTGGGACTAACCTATTAACCGGAGGCCCAGCCCAGAATTGTTGTTTTTTTGCCTATTTCAGTATTTCGGAGAAACAGAATATCAAACGGAGTCCAAACGGAATAAAACCTTCGGGAATGTGATTTTCCCACCGAACGTGATCCAGGAGACTTGAACCCTACTCCAAGGAGTCAAAGAGGCGGTCACGAGGGTGGGGGCGCCCCCCCTAGGGCGCGCCCCCCTGCCTCATGGGCCCCTCGTTGCTCCACCGACGTACTCCTTCCTCCTATATATACCTATGTACCCCCAAACAATCAGAACAGGAGCCAAAAACCTAATTCCACCGCCGCAACTTTCTGTATCCACGAGATCCCATCTTGGGGCCTGTTCCGGAGCTCCGCCGGAGAGGGCCGTCATCACGGAGGGCTTCTACATCATCATAGCCTCTACGATGAAGTGTGAGTAGTTTACCTCAGACCTTCGGGTCCATAGTTAGTAGCTAGATGGCTTCTTCTCTCTTTTTGGATCTCAATACAAAGTTCCCCCCCTCTCTTGTGGAGATCTATTCGATGTAATCTTCTTTTTGCGGTGTGTTTGTTGAGACCGATGAATTGTGGGTTTATGATCAAGTCTATCTATGGATAATATTTGAATCTTCTCTGAATTCTTTTATGTATGATTGGTTATCTTTGCAAGTCTCTTCGAATTATCTGTTTGGTTTGTCCAACTAGATTGGTAGTTCTTGCCATGGGAGAAGTGCTTAGCTTTGGGTTCGATCTTGCGGTGTCCTTTCCCAGTGACAGAAGGGGCAACAAGGCACGTATTGGATCGTTGCCCTGGACTATGTTGACAAGCTTGAGCTTCTTGCCTGCCATATTCCGGATATATTTCTGGAGTCCGTCCAGCTCTACCGATGAACCCCAGGACAAGCCCTTCTCTTTCCAGGAGGTGAGCCGCATGGGGATTCCAGATCGAAACTTGGGGGCAGCCACCCATTTGGCGTCGCGCGGCTTGGTGATGTAGAACCACGCTGATTGCCACCCCTTTATGGTCTCCACGAAGGAGCCTTCAAGCCATATAACATTGGGCATCTTGCCCACCATGGCTCCGTCGCATTCTGCTTGTTGGCCGCCCACCACCTTCGGCTTGATATTGAAGGTCTTTAACCATAGGCCGAAGTGGGGCCGGATGCGGAGGAAAGCCTCACACACGATGATGAACGCCGAAATGTTGAAGACGAAGTTCGTGGCCAGATCATGGAAGTCCAGCCCGTAGTAGAACATGAGACCACAGACGAATGGATGGAGGGGAAACCCCAGTCCGCGGAGGAAGTGGTGGAGGAAGACTACCCTCTCGCGAGGTTCAGGGGCAGGAACGATCTGCCCCACAGCGGGCAGCCGATGCGCGATATTCGCGGCCAAGTATCCGGCTCCGCGCAGCTTCTTGATGTGGCCCTCCGTAACGGAGGAAGCCATCCATTTGCCTCCCGCTCCGGACATGATTGGAGAAGGTTGAGGGGAAGGATGTGGGCTTGGGCGTTGGAGCTCGAGTGCGCGAGAGTGGATGAGCAAGGAGGAAGAAGGCATGGGTAGAAAAAGGTTAAACCTTGTCCCTTTATAAGGGCGGCCGAAACTATGCGCCCCCACTAGCCTGGTAAAACTTGCTTATCCCCCAAGCGCCGTAATCGATGGCGCAGTTGGGTTACTGATACGTCTCCAACGTATCTATAATTTTTCATTGCTCCATGCTATATTATCTACTGTTTTGGACTATATTGGGCTTTATTTTCCACTTTTATATTATTTTTGGGACTAACCTATTAACCGGAGGCCCAGCCCAGAATTGTTGTTTTTTTGCCTATTTCAGTATTTCGGAGAAACAGAATATCAAACGGAGTCCAAACGGAATAAAACCTTCGGGAATGTGATTTTCTCACCGAACGTGATCCAGGAGACTTGAACCCTACTCCAAGGAGTCAAAGAGGCGGTCACGAGGGTGGGGGCGCCCCCTGCCTCATGGGCCCCTCGTTGCTCCACCGACATACTCCTTCCTCCTATATATACCTACGTACCCCCAAACGATCAGAACAGGAGCCAAAAACCTAATTCCACCTCCGCAACTTTCTGTATCCACGAGATCCCATCTTGGGGCCTGTTCCGGAGCTCCGCCGGAGAGGGCCGTCATCACGGAGGGCTTCTACATCATCATAGCCTCTACGATGAAGTGTGAGTAGTTTACCTCAGACCTTCGGGTCCATAGTTAGTAGCTAGATGGCTTCTTCTCTCTTTTTGGATCTCAATACAAAGTTCTCCCCCTCTCTTGTGGAGATCTATTCGATGTAATCTTCTTTTTGCGGTGTGTTTGTTGAGGCCGATGAATTGTGGGTTTATGATCAAGTCTATCTATGGATAATATTTGAATCTTCTCTGAATTATTTTATGTATGATTGGTTATCTTTGCAAGTCTCTTCGAATTATCTGTTTGGTTTGGCCAACTAGATTGGTAGTTCTTGCCATGGGAGAAGTGCTTAGCTTTGGGTTCGATCTTGCGATGTCCTTTCCCAGTGACAGAAGGGGCAGCAAGGCACGTATTGCATCATTGCCATCGAGGATAACAAGATGGGGTTTATTTCATATTGCATGAATTTATCTCCCTACATCATGTCATCTTGCTTAAAGCGTTACTTTGTTTTTAACTTAATACTCTAGATGCATGCTGGATAGCGGTCGATGAGTGGAGTAATAGTAGTAGATGCAGAATCATTTCGGTCTACTTGTCACGGACGTGATGCCTATATACATGATCATGCCTAGATATTCTCATAACTATGCTCAATTATGTCAATTGCTCAACAGTAATTTGTTCACCCACCGTAGAATACTTATGCTCTTGAGAGAAGCCACTAGTGAAACCTATGGCCCCCGGGTCTATTCTCATCATATTAATCTCCATCACTGTAATCTTGCTTTGCTTTTTTAGTTTGCCTTTTACTTTTCACTTTGCATCTCTATACCAAAAATATTATATCTATTAGATCTCACTCTCGTAAGTGTCCGTGAAGGGATTGACAACCCCTAATCGCGTTGGTTGCGAGTAGCTATCGTTTTGTGCAGGTACGAGGGACTTGAGCGTGGCCTCCTACTGGATTGATACCTTGGTTCTCAAAAACTGAGGGAAATACTTACGCTACTCTGCTGCATCATCCCTTCCTCTTCGGGGAAATCCAACACAAGCTCAAGAGGTAGCAAGAAGAATTTCTGGCGCCGTTGCCGGGGAGTCTACGCAAAAGTCAACATACCAAGTACCCATCATAATCCCTATCTCTCGCATTACATTATTTGCCATTTGCCTCTCGTTTTCCTCTCCCCCACTTCACCCTTGCCGTTTTATTCGCCCTCTCTCTCTCTCTCTATCCTCCCTCTCTATTTGCCTTTTGCCCGTTTGCTCTTGTTTGCTCGTGTGTTGGATTGCTTGTCGTCATGGCTAGTCTCATATCTTCTCCATTGTCTCCCGAGAATGAAGTTCTAAATTTTAAACAAAGGGAGGGAGAAAATCTAAAGGATGCTTGGTATAGAATTTGCAATGCTCAAAATAGATCTACCAGGAAGCAATCTACTTCAGTTCTTCTTCGCAATTTTTATGTAGGTGTTAATCCTTGGTATAGATATATCCTCGATACCATTATCGGAGGGAACTTCTTGGGTAGCCATACTTTTGATTCTTATAATGCTATGTTAGATTTATTTGGCTCACCACCTCTTTTGGTTAATGGAACCATGTTAACTTTGGAGCATGTTATGCAAAGACTTGATGTCGGTGTCAAAACCGGCGGATCTCGGGTAGGGGGTCCCGAACTGTGCGTCTAGGCCAGATGGTAACAGGAGGCAGGGAACATGATGTTTTACCCAGGTTCGGGTCCTCTTGATGGAGGTAAAACCCTACGTCCTACTTGATTAATATTGATGATATGGGTAGTACAAGAGTAGATGTACCACGAGATCAAGGAGGCTAAACCCTAGAAGCTAGCCTATGGTATGATTGTTGTATATGGAGTTGATTTATCGACTAGCCTAGCCTCGGTTCATATAATGCACCAGAGGCCTAGGATAACAAGAGTCCTAGCCGAATACGCCGGTGGGGAGAAGTCCTTGTCTTGATCGCCAAGTCTTTGTGGAATCTTCCTTGTATGCGGTAGCTGTCCGAACTGGCCCATGAGTATACGGCCATGGGGGGCCTCGGCCCAATCTAATAGATCGGGAGACGACGTGGTGAGTACCCCCTAGTCCAGGACACCGTCAGTAGCCCCCTGAACCGGTCTTCAAGTTAGGGACGCTCCTCGATTCTTCTGAACTGTTCTTCATCTTCGGTCGCCGGTCTTGAAAACTGGTTCAACAAATCTTCTTTATCTTCGATCTTGAGGATCGCCGAAATGCATTCGACGAGTTTACACGTCGGGTATCCAAGGAGCCCCTTTAAGTTTCCGGCCTTTATCAATGCCTTGTTTATTTTTATGCCACACCTCGGGTTTGAAGTTGTTCCCGGGAGGCAGGGTCCTCTTGCGTCCGAGCTCCAACACCGGACCGCTTCCCAGCTCTAGCGCCGGAATGTATCCGAGCTCCAACGCCGGACTATGTATCCGAGCTCCAACGCCGGACTGTATATCCGAGCTCCAATGCCGAAATATATCCGAGCTCCAACGCCGGACTGTGTCCAGGCTCCAATGCCGGACTATATCCGAGGTGTCATATCACCTTGGTTCAAAAAAGTTGAAGGAGTTTAGCCGAGCTTAATGCCGGAAATGCCCTCTATGGAGCCAGCCACTAGCGCCCGAGCTTTATGCCGGACTGCTTCCGAGGTGGTGCACCACCCCGACTATGGGCCGATTTTTTGTCAATATTTTTTGTTGGTGCAATTTATTCTCTGCCGAGATATATAGCCAGTAGCCCTCAAGGTGTGTATCGGTCTAAAACCCGAGATGCACATGAAGGATGACATAAGACCGCTGATCCCAGTAGCCGCTGAGACTCAGGTTGATTTGCAAAATCGGCCTGAGGATCAAGTCCTAGCTCGGCAGAATACTTTGGGACACAAAAGCGGCGTGCTCAGTCCTCAAGACTCAGGTTGGGTGTGGCCGACCAACCTGAGGATCAAAATCTCCTCGGAAACTATATTGCACATAAAATTTTCAGTATTGGACAAGCAATGCAGTAGCCCTCGAGACACTGGTCGGGTGGCAACACCAGATCAGGGGATCGATGTGCCCGTTTAATATTTGTAAATAATAAGCCCGAAGCCCAGTAGCCCCCGAGCCTTAATGCGGGCACGGGTGGCCGAATTAAGGATCAATATCCATAGTAAAATCACAAATTATGTGTAATGACTCTATGTATCCAAGTACTTTACATCATTAATGCTCGGATCCGCATTGTACAAAACTTTGTTGACCGACAATCGGCTTCCACCTCCTTGGCCAGTAGCCGAGGAGTGTTTGTCCTACTTTATAAAGCCTTTATGAGGGCAAAGATTTATGACAAACAAGGCAATCTGGCCACACGGTTTTATAAACAAAGGTACGCAGAGAGATATGTTATATTATTGTTTAACAGAAGAAATGTATTCCAAAGAAAATAGTCCCGCTATCGGTTCCTTTCTTTGGGTTGTCATGCTAAGCATGATCATGAAACCTCAGCTCGAATGTAAGAGAAAAATATCGAGGATTTAGTTTGGGAGGCCAGTTAATAGCCCCCGGTAGTGTTCGGCGACAGTCGAGGTCAAGCCGTAAACACTTCGGCCAATGTTATGAATGGCCCATCATAGTCATCGGATCGCTGACCAGTTTACGCTTATTGTGACAGTCAGTTTTCGGCTTTCTCCACTAAGGTGCTTAACCATGTGAGCTGGAAGCACAATCGCAGTGGTTCTCCCTTTGCACGCCTAGCCGAACAAAACGGAACGTAGGAAGCAAGTGCAGGAGCCGGGCAACCCAACTATTGACCGAAGACACAATTCGAAACCGATGCATATATAGCAATATCTGAGAATGTTTTTGCCGAATCCCTAAAGGTGTCCGGCGTTGCACTGTGAGACTAATGCTGGAAAAGCACAAATAGTTTAAAAGTGCCAAAAAGCTTGGAAAACCAAGAAACGTCAGTAAAAACATGACGTCCGAACAATATCAAGTGTGCGGTGCCAATCCGAAAATTGATCTTAGAAAAAAGAAGTGCTTCTGTCGTGCTTTAACATGGTACATCCTATCTCAAGACTTCGAGCGGGTCAGCCTACGGCTTCAACCTCCTATCCCGAGGGCGGAGTACTTCTCATTAGGCCAGTTTAGCAAACTAAACTCTAGCGGCTTTGAGAGAGAAATTAGGCTCCCCGGCTAGTGACCGCACACTCGCGTCGAAAAAATGAGTGATAAATAATAATAATAATAAAACTTTGCAACGACTAAGAAGAAGAACACTTATTATAAAATGGCTCAAATAAACTTAAGAGCCCCCAAGTGACTTGAGTAAAAGAATGATTCCATGTACCGAAGTACTTATATCATATCTATGTTCAACCGAACTTTAAACGCGTCTTAACGGACCGTCAGCTTCTCCCTCTTCGGTCAAGGACCAAAAAGTGTTATGTACTCCATCGGTCGAGAATATCGACGGTGTTTCCAATAACCAGGCAATCAGTCCATAAGGCTGTAACAGACAAAGCGCGCTCAGGGAACTTATGCTATATTACCGTGAAGTGTAAGAAGCATCTTCGAAGAAAATAGTACCCCCACCGATACCTTTCTTCGGTGCTCATTGTTATTATGAGACTTGTGCAATAGATTTTTTGTACTCATGAGTTCCGTTGTGTGCCGACCATCATTGAAAACTATAAGAGCGCTAGCTTTCGGCTTCACCTAGTCTGAGGTCCGGCTCGGTTGACCCGATCGTGACAATCGCAGAGGTGCTCCCTTTACTCCCTAGCCGAACAATCGGGAACGTAGGGGTAAACACAGGAGCGAGGCAACCCAGCTTGCAAATCGCTTAAGTCAATATGGTGCATATTGTGGCCTAATACACGAACAAGGAACGAAGCCGTACAAGTATAATCATATGCAAGTAGAAAAGCTTCATGAAGGAAGCCCCCAAATGAATTGGGTATTTGAATTTATGCGTCACAAATAAAGTTTGGACAAGGAAATTTTTTACAAGCAACTTTTTTTCAAAAAGTATAATGCTTGGTCGAACCGAACACAAGTTAGAAATTAAAGCTTTGAGCATGAAAGCGACTTAGCTGGTTAATGTGTTCGGTATTGATGACGCGGTCCGAACTTGATGCGGGGCAAGGTTCCATCCTCCAAGCTGGTCCCGAGGTGGCGGAGCGAAGAGCTCAACACGCCGAAGTGGTGACATAGCACGGTCCATGCAGACCGGCAGAGTGACGCCGAAGTCCCCGGATCATTTTCCTATGCACAAAAAATAGTGCAAACCGGAGATAATAGTAATAATGATAATTAAAAAAAATGTTGCATAATAAATAATTTATGCAAAGTGAGTAATAGAAGAAATATGGCCTGGCGCCGAAGTGAATGTCGATGCAGGGCATCGGCGTGATGCAGTAAAGGCGTGGAAAAGCCTGAATTCACAGGTCGGTCCAAGCTCGATGCGGCGTTCGCCGGACTATATACGGAAACTGATCGAACCACCACGCGACCTCGTTAATGCGGCCACCATTTGATAGACCTGTGTACATATGATGGACAAACCAGAGTAATAATTCCTTGGGAAAAATGAACCCAAATAAAAAAACTGGGATCAATAGCACCTAGTTTATTTGTTGTAGAAATCCGAAGGAATGTGATTCCCAAAATTGGGACTTGCTTCGCACACCCATTGCCTGATGGGCGATAAAATGACGGCATGGCAATGCTGGTAAAGGTTGACTCGCCGAGGCAAAGCCCTCGGCCCAGCTAACGTGACGGAGCTGGTCGACTAGTGACGCCGAAGTGTCTGGAGTAGGTTGATGAAGAGATGGCGAAGCCCCCGGTCCAGCCGAGATGTCGAAGCCTCGATGTCAGCCGATGAGTCGAAGTAGGTCGGCGTGATGGACACTAGCTTGAAGAAGCAATAGTGCGGTCCTGCCGATGCAGGTCGTAATGTGGTCGATGCCGGCTTGATGAAGCGACCGTGCGGCGATGCCGGTATGCCCGCTCCGTGTAATCCGTGGGGTGGCGATGTTGGTGATGATTTATCCTTCGCGATACCGGACTCTTGTTCGGCTTGCCGAGATGATGATCCGAAGGAGTTGAGCTCGGCTCAACAAAGTGACGCCGTGTCTAGCGTAGGTCGGCAGCCGTGGAGTGATATTACCGGACTGGTTTGACACCAGCATGATGTTGAAGATCATGTTCAAAAGATCTTAAAGTTAGTGGGATGTGTTCGGGAACAAAACACAATACCCCATACAAAACTTCCTTTAAAAGGGATGTCCGAAATCCTGTTCATAAAAAAGATGAACTCGGGTCGGATTCATTTTCGCGCAGAAAACAGATCCGAAAAGTGATGCACTAATCGGAAGGTTCCCGGAGTTTGGACGGTCGGATCGAGCCGAAAGTTTGATAAGTGGTAGATATAGGAATTCCGCAGCCGATCAATGGTTGGATCTTCCAAAGGACGTCCGAGCTAGAAGCTGGACACCACACCCTAAACTCATCCAAATTCCCGTCCAGATTTGACAGGGCTCCGATATATCGTGGATTGCCAGAGATTCCTCCATCGGAAATCGACGAAATTTTCCAGGGTTGTTGTAGACTCAATTCAGCACAATTCCACCAAAGCGATCGTCAAAGAGATACTCGAGGAGGTGGTGGTGGCAGATACGAGTTCGCTGTCCAGAAAAACAGCATGGTCGCTTGAGGGCAACGTTGACGTTGAGCCCCCGAGATCCATAGATGATTCCTCCGTGATCTTGATAGAGATCGGAGTTGATGTTTGATGAAGGCCCTCGTCTGAACATGGTGATCCGAACACGGGCGCAATTCTTGGTCGAACCAAGGTGACCAGTCGAACTGGTGACGGAGACGCCGAAGTCGTAGTTGATCTGCCGGCGAGCCATCGATCCTTTTGTCGATCACACAGCGGAACTCTCAATGAAAGCACCAATGTCGGTGTCAAAACCGGCGGATCTCGGGTAGGGGGTCCCGAACTGTGCGTCCAGGCCGGATGGTAACAGGAGGTAGGGAACACGATGTTTTACCCAGGTTTGGGCCCTCTTGATGGAGGTAAAACCCTACATCCTACTTGATTAATATTGATGATATGGGTAGTACAAGAGTAGATCTACCACGAGATCAAGGAGGCTAAACCCTAGAAGCTAGCCTATGGTATGATTGTTGTATATGGAGTTGATTTATCGACTAGCCTAGCCTCGGTTCATATAATGCACCAGAGGCCTAGGATAACAAGAGTCCTAGCCGAATACGCCGGTGGGGAGAAGTCCTTGTCTTGATCGCCAAGTCTTTGTGGAATCTTCCTTGTATGCAGCAGCTGTCCGAACTGGCCCATGAGTATACGGCCATGGGGGGCCTCGGCCCAATCTAATAGATCGGGAGACGACATGGTGAGTACCCCCTAGTCCAGGACACCGTCACTTGATATTATCGAAAATAAAGTTGCTACTATTGAATTAATTGAAAATTTAGATAAAAAAATCTACAATCAAATTACCCAATATGGATCTAAGGTAGGAATGACTTTGAAAAATATTAAGGAAAAGGAACCCATAGTTAATGAGAAGATAAACTTAGATTCTACTAGAATTGATAAACTTGAGGGTATCATTACAAACTTGGGAACCGCTTTTTCTTCCGTAAAGAATACTCCAAGTCCTCCTACTAAAATTGCCAAGCTTATGTATGTTCCTAAAAATAAGGGTGAATCATCTAGTAAAGAAACTGCTGATCTTAAATCTATAAGAATTCATCCCAATCTTTTTGCTATCATTAAGGAACCAATTGCTACAAATGAATTTTTCGATCTTGTGCCTAAAATTTTGATAATCACTAGAAAGAAAGAAATTCCTAAGGGAAATAGATGCCTCATCAAAGAATTGCCTACCAAAGATGGCAATACCTAGATCTATCCTCGCTTTTATGCCTAGCTAGGGGCGTTAAACGATAGCGCTTGTTGGGAGGCAACCCAATTTTATTTTTATTCCTTGCTTTTTGCTCCTGTTTAGTAATAAATAATTTATTTAGCCTCTGTTTTGGTTGTGTTTTTTGTGTTTAATTAGTGTTTGTGCCAAGTAGAACCGTTGGGAAGACTTGGGGAAAGTCTTGTTGAACTTGCTGTAAAAAAACAGAAACTTTAGCGCTCACGAGAAGTGCTGTAATTTTTATTTGAAGAGTGATATTTAGTTAATTCTTTTTGAAGATGATTAATAGATAAATTACTCACGTCCAGAAATTTATTTTAGAATTTTTGGGGTTCCAAATCTTGCGATAGCTACAGATTACTACAGACTGTTCTGTTTTTGACAGATTCTGTTTTTCGTGTGTTGTTTGCTTATTTTGATGAATCTATGGCTAGTAAAATAGTTTATAATCCATAGAGAAGTTGGAATACAGTAGGTTTAACACCAATATAAATAAATAATGAGTTCATTACAGTACCTTGAAGTGGTTTTTTGTTTTCTTTCGCTAACGGAGCTCACGAGTTTTCTACTTTAAGTTTTGTGTTGTGAAGTTTTCAATTTTTGGGTGAATTCTTTTGATGGATTATGGAACAAGGACTGGAAAGAGCCTAAGCTTGGGGATGCCCATGGCACCCCCAAGGTAACCCAAGGACACCAAAAAGTCAAAGCTTGGGGATGCCCCGGAAGGCATCCCCTCTTTCGTCCACTTCCATCGGTAATTTACTTGGAGCTATATTTTTATTCACCAACATGATATGTGTTTTGCTTGGAGCGTCTTATATTATTTGTGTCTTTGTGTTTTAGTATGACACAATCATCCTTGCTGTACACACCTTTTGAGAGAGCCATACATGAATTAAAATTTGATAGAATACTCTATGTGCTTCACTTATATCTTTTGAGCTATGTAGTTTTGCTCTATGTGCTTCACTTATATCTTTTGAGCTATGTAGTTTTGCTCTATGTACTTCACTTAGATCTTTTAGCACGGTGGTGGATTCGTTTTAAAGAAACTATTGATCTATCATGCTTCGCTCAAATTATTTTGGGAGTCTCTTAATAACATGGTAATTTGCTTAATAATAATATGCTTGGTATTCAAGATTTGTGAAACTTTCTTTTGAGTGTGTTGAATACTAAGAAAAGAATGAAGCATGATAATTGTTTTGAGATATGGAGGTGATAATATTAGAGTCATGCTAGTTTAGTAGTTGTGAATTTAAAGAATACTTGTGTTAAAGTTTGTGATTCCCGTAGCATGCACGTATGGTGAACCGTTATGTGATGAAGTCGGAGCATGATTTATTTATTGATTGTCTTCCTTATGAGTGGCGGTCGGGAACGAGCGATGGTCTTTTCCTACCAATCTATCCCCCTAGGAGCATGCGCGTAATACTTTGCTTTGATAACTTTTAGATTTTTGTAATAAGTATATGAGTTCTTTATGACTAATGTTGAGTCCATGGATTATACGCACTCTCACCCTTCCACCTTTGCTAGCCTCTCTAATACCGCGCACCTTTCGCTGGTATCATACACCCACCATATACCTTCCTCAAAACAGCCACCATACCTACCTATTATGGCGTTTCCATAGCCATTCCGAGATATATTGCCATGCAACTTTTCACCGTTTCGTTTATCATGACACATTCATCATTGTCATATTGCATATCCCGGTACACCGCCGGAGGCATTCATATAGAGTCATATTTTGTTCTAAGTATCGAGTTGTAATTGTTGAGTTGTAAGAAAAATAAAATTGTGATGATCATCATTTTTAGAGCATTGTCCCAAGTGAGGAAAGAATGATGGAGACTATGATTCCCCCATAAGTCGGGATGAGACTCCGGACGAAAAATAAATAAAAGAGGCCAAAGAAGCCCAAATAAAAAGAGAAAGAAAAGAGGCCATAAAAAAAGAGAAAAGGCCCAAATAAAAAAATGAGAGAAAAAGAGAGAAGGGACAATGTTACTATCCTTTTACCACACTTGTGCTTCGAAGTAGCACCATGATCTTCATAGTAGAGAGTCTCTCATGTTATCACTTTCATATACTAGTGGGAATCTTTCATTATAGAACTTGGCTTGTATATTCCAATGATGGGCTTCCTCAAGTTGCCCTAGGTCTTCATGAACAAGCAAGTTGGATGCACACCCACTTAGTTTCTTTTTGAGCTTTCATATACTTATAGCTCTAGTGTATCCGTTGCATGGCAATCCCTACTCACTCACATTGATATCTATTGATGGGCATCTCCATAGCCCGTTGATACGCCTACTTGATGTGAGACTATCTTCTCCTTTTTGTCTTCTCCACAACCACCATTCTATTCCACCTATAGTGTTATATCCATGGCTCACGCTCATGTATTGCGTGAAGATTGAAAAAGTTTGAAAAAGTTAGAGTATGAAACAATTGCTTGGCTTGTCATCGGGGTTGTGCATGATTTAAATACTTTGTGTGGTGAAGATAGAGCATAGCCAGAATATATGATTTTGTAGGGATAACTTTCTTTGGCCATGATATTTTGAGAAGACATAATTGCTTTGTTAGTATGCTTGAAGTATTATTATTTTATGTCAATATAAACTTCTGTCTTGAATCTTTCGAATCTGAATATTCATATCACAATTAAGAAGATTTGCATTAAAATTATGCCAAGTAGCACTCCGCATCAAAAATTCTCTTTTTATCATTTACCTACTCGAGGACGAGCAGGAATTAAGCTTGGGGATGCTTGATACGTCTCCAACGTATCTATAATTTTTAATTGCTCCATGCTATATTATCTACTGTTTTGGACTATATTGGGATTTATTTTCCACTTTTATATTATTTTTGGGACTAACCTATTAACCGGAGGCCCAGCCCAGAATTGCTGTTTTTTGCCTATTTCAGTATTTCGGAGAAACAAAATATCAAACGGAGTCCAAACGGAATAAAACCTTCGGGAACGTGATTTTCTCACCGAACGTGATCCAGGAGACTTGGGCCCTACTCCAAGGAGTCAAAGAGGCGGTCACGAGGGGGGGGGGGGCTAAGGCGTGCCCCTGCCTCGTGGGCCCCTCGGTGCTCCACCGACATACTCCTTACTCCTATATATACCTACGTACCCCCAAACGATCAGAACAGGAGCCAAAAACCTAATTCCACCGCCGCAACTTTCTGTATCCACGAGATCCCATCTTGGGGCCTGTTCCGGAGCTCCGCCGGAGAGAGCCGTCATCACGGAGGGCTTCTACATCATCATAGCCTCTACGATGAAGTGTGAGTAGTTTACCTCAGACCTTCGGGTCCATAGTTAGTAGCTAGATGGCTTCTTCTCTCTTTTTGGATCTCAATACAAAGTTCTCCCCCTCTCTTGTGGAGATCTATTCGATGTAATAATCTTTTTGCGGTGTGTTTGTTGAGATCGATGAATTGTGGGTTTACGATCAAGTCTATCTATGAATAATATTTGAATCTTCTCTGAATTCTTTTATGTATGATTGGTTATCTTTGCAAGTCTCTTCGAATTATCCGTTTGGTTTGGCCAACTAGATTGGTAGTTCTTGCCATGGGAGAAGTGCTTACCTTTGGGTTCGATCTTGCGGTGTCCTTTCCCAGTAACAGAAGGGGAAGCAAGGCACGTATTGTATCATTGCCATCGAGGATAACAAGATGGGGTTTATTTCATATTGCATGAATTTATCTCTCTACATCATATCATCTTGCTTAAAGCGTTACTCTGTTTTTAACTTAATACTCTAGATGCATGTTGGATGGCGGTCGATGATTGGAGTAATAGTAGGAGATGCAGAATTGTTTCGGTCTACTTGCCACAGACGTGATGCCTATATACATGATCATGCCTAGATATTCTCATAACTATGCTCAATTATGTCAATTGCTCAACAGTAATTTGTTCACCCACCGTAGAATACTTATGCTCTTGAGAGAAGCCACTAGTGAAACCTATGGCCTGTTCGGGAACGTAGTAATTTCAAAATTTTCCTATGCACACGCAAGATCATGGTGATGCATAGCAACGAGAGGGGAGAGTGTGATCTACGTACCCTTGTAGACCGACAGCAGAAGCGTTAGCACAACGCGGTTGATGTAGTCGTACGTCTTCACGGCCCAACCGATCAAGCACCGAAACTACGGCACCTCCGAGTTTTAGCACACGTTCAGCTCGATGACGATCCCCGGACTCCGATCCAGCAAAGTGTCGGGGAAGAGTTCTGTCAGCACGACGGCGTGGTGACGATCATGATGTACTACCGTCGCAGGGCTTCGCCTAAGCACCGCTACAATATTATCGAGGATTATGGTGGAAGGGGGCACCGCACACGGCTAAGAATATGATCACGTGGATCAACTTGTGTGTCTAGGGGTGCTCCCTGCCCCTGTATATAAAGGAGAAAGGGGAGGAGACCGGCCGGCCCTATAGGCGCGCCAACGAGGAGTCCTCCTCCTAGTAGGAGTAGGACTCCTACTAGGAGGGGGAAGGAAGTGGGGAAGGAGAAGGAAAGGGGGGCGCCGCCGCCCCCTCTCCTAGTCCAATTCGGACCAGGGGGGAGGAGGCACGCGGCCCACCTTTGGCTGCCCCTCTCTTTCTCCACTAAGGCCCATATGGCCCATTACTTCTCCTGGGGTGGTTCCGGTAACCCTCCGGCTCTCCGGTTTTCTCTGAAATCACCCGGAACACTTCCGGCGTCCGAATATAGCCGTCCAATATATCAATCTTTATGTCTTTACCATTTCGAGACTCCTCGTCATGTCCGTGATCACATCCGGGACTCCGAACTAACTTCGGTACATCAAAACTCATAAACTCATAATATAACTGTCATCGAAACCTTAAGCGTGCGGACCCTACGGGTTCGAGAACAATGTAGACATGACCGAGACACGTCTCCGGTCAATAACCAATAGCGGAACCTGGATGCTCATATTGGCTCCTACATATTCTACGAAGATCTTTATCGGCCAAACCGCATAACAATATACGTTGTTCCCTTTGTCATCGGTATGTTACTTGCCCGAGATTCGATCGTCGGTATCTCAATACCTAGTTCAATCTCGTTACCGGCAAGTCTCTTTACTCGTTTCATAATACATCATCTTGCAACTAACTCATTAGTTGTAATGCTTGCAAGGCTTATGTGATGTGCATTACCGAGAGGGCCCAAAGATACCTCTCCGACAATCGGAGTGACAAATCCTAATCTCGAAATACGCCAACCCAACATTCACCTTTGGAGACACCTGTAGAGCTCCTTTATAATCACCCAGTTACGTTGTGATGTTTGGTAGCACACAAAGTGTTCCTCCGGTAAACGGGAGTTGCATAATCTCATAGTCATAGGAACGTGTATAAGTCATGAAGAAAGCAATAGCAACATACTAAACGATCGGGTGCTAAGCTAATGGAATGGGTCATGTCAATCACATTATTCTCCTAATGATGTGATCCCATTAATCAAATGACAACACATGTCTATGGTTAGGAAACATAACCATCTTCGATTAACGAGCTAGTCAAGTAGAGGCATACTAGTGACGTTTGGTTTGTCTATGTATTCACACAAGTATTATGTTTTTGGATAATACAATTCGAGCATGAATAATAAACATTTATCATGATATAAGGAAATAAAATAATAACATCATTATTGCCTCTAGGGAGCTGTCAGATGGCAAACTTTAGGAACCACTTGATCATAAAACGGTGGAGCTGTCAGATGGCAAGGTGAACAAAGGTATATGTGATATACATGTTATTGATGTGTACCTTACTAATGCTCGCAGTAGGACCTGGGTATTTGATACAGGTTCTGTTGCTAATATTTGCAACACAGGGGATACGGATTAAGTGAAGATTGGCTAAGGACGAGGTGACGATGCGCGTGGGAAATGGTTCCAAAGTCGACGTGATCGCGGTCGGCACGCTACCTCTACATCTACCTTCGGGATTAGTATTAGACCTAAATAATTGTTATTTGGTGCCAGCGTTGAGCATGAACATTATATCTGGATCTTGTTTGATGCAAGACGGTTATTCATTTAAATCAGAGAATACTGGTTGTTCTATTTATATGAGTAATATCTTTTATGGTCATGCACCCTTGAAGAGTGGTCTATTTTTGCTAAATCTCGATAGTGGTGATACACATATTCATAATATTGAAGCCAAAAGATGCAGAGTTGATAATGATAGTGCAACTTATTTGTGGCACTCCTATTTAGGTCATATCGGAGAAAAGCGCATGAAGAAACTCCATACTGATGGACTTTAGGAACCACTTGATTATGAATCACTTGGTACTTGCGAACCATGCCTCATGGGCAAGATGACTAAAATGCCATTCTCCGGAACTATGGAGAGAGCAACAGATTTGTTGGAGATCATACATACAGATGTATGTGGTCTGATGAATGTTGAGGCTCGTGACGGATATCGTTATTTTCTCACCTTCACAGATGATTTAACAGATATGGGTATATCTACTTAATGAAACATAAGTCTAGAACATTTGAAAAGTTCAAAGAATTTCAGAGTGAAGTTGAAAATCATCGTAACAAGAAAATAAAGTTTCTACGATCTGATCGTGGAGGAGAATATTTGAGTTATGAGTTTGGTCTTCATTTGAAACAATGCGGAATAGTTTCGCAACTCACGCCACCCGGAACACCACATCATAATGGTGTGTCCGAATGTCGTAATCGTATTTTACTAGATATGGTGCAATCTATGATGTCTCTTACTGATTTACCGCTATCGTTTTGGGGTTATGCTTTAGAGACGGCCGCATTCACCTTAAATAGGGCACCATCGAAATCCATTGAGACGACACCTTATGAATTGTGGTTTGGTAAGAAACCAAAGTTGTCATTTCTGAAAGTTTGGGGCTGCGATGCTTATGTGAAAAAGCTTCAACCTGATAAGCTCGAACCCAAATCGGAGAAATGTGTCTTCATAGGATACCCAAAGGAGACTGTTGGGTACACCTTCTATCACAGATCCAAAGGCAAGACTTTTGTTGCTAAATTCGGAGTTTTTCTAGAGAAGGAGTTTCTCTCGAAAGAAGTGAGTGGGAGAAAAGTAGAACTTGATGAGGTAACTCTACCTGCTCCCTTATTGGAAAGTAGTTCATCATAGAAACCGGTTTCTGCGACACCTACACCAATTAGTGAAGAAATTAATGATGATGATCATGAAACTTTAGATCAAGTTGTTACTGAACCTCGTAGGTCAACCAGAGTAAGATCCGCGCCAGAGTGGTACGGTAATCCTGTTCTGGAAGTTATGTTACTAGACCATGACGAACCTACGAACTATGAAGAAGCGATGGTGAGCCCAGATTCCGTAAAATGGCTTGAAGCCATGAAATCTGAGATGGGATCCATGTATGATAACAAAGTGTGGACTTTGGTTGACTTTCCTGTTGATCGGCAAGCAATTGAGAATAAATGGATCTTCAAGAAGAAGACTGACACTGACGGTAATGTTACTGTCTATAAAGCTCGACTTGTTGCAAAAGGTTTTTGATAAGTTCAAGGGATTGACTACCATGAGACCTTCTCACCCGTAGCGATGCTTAAGACTATCCGAATCATGTTAGCAATTGCGGCATTTTATGATTATGAAATTTGGCAAATGGATGTCAAAACCGCATTCCTGAATGGATTTCTGGAAGAAGAGTTGTATATGATGCAACCAGAAGGTTTTGTCGATCCAAAGGGAGCTAACAAAGTGTGCAAGCTCCAGCGATCCATTTATGGACTGGTGCAAGCCTCTCGGAGTTGGAATAAACGCTTTGATAGTGTGATCAAAGCATTTGGTTTTATATAGACTTTTGGAGAAGCCTGTATTTACAAGAAAGTGAGTGGGAGCTCTGTAGCATTTCTAATATTATATGTGTATGACATATTATTGATTGGAAGTGATATAGAATTTCTGGATAGCATAAAAGGATACTTGAATAAGAGATTTTCAATGAAAGACCTTTGTGAAGCTGCTTATATATTGGGCATCAAGATCTATAGAGATAGATCAAGACGCTTAATTGGACTTTCACAAAGCACATACCTTGACAAAGTTTTGAAGAAGTTCAAAATGGATCAAGCAAAGAAAGGGTTCTTGCCTGTGTTACAAGGTGTGAAGTTGAGTAAGACTCAATGTCCAACCACTGCAGAAGATAGAGAGAAAATGAAAGACGTTCCCTATGCTTCAGCCATAGGCTCTATGATGTATGCAATGCTGTGTACCAGACCTGATGTGTGCCTTGCTATAAATCTAGCAGGGAGGTACCAAAGTAATCCAGGAGTGGATCACTGGACAGCGGTCAAGAACATCCTGAAATACATGAAAAGGACTAAGGATATGTTCCTCATTTATGGAGGTGACAAAGAGCTCATCATAAACGGTTACGTTGATGCAAGCTTTGACACTGATCCGGATGATTCTAAATCGCGAGCCAGATACGTGTTTACATTGAACGGTGGAGCTGTCAGTTGGTGCAGTTCTAAACAAAGCGTTGTGGCGGGATCTACGTGTGAAGCGGAGTACATAGCTGCTTCGGAAGCAGCAAATGAAGGAGTCTGGATGAAAGAATTCATATCCGATCTAGGTGTAATACTTAGTATATTGGGTCCAATGAAAATCTTTTGTGACAATAGTGGTGCAATTGCCTTGGCAAAGGAATCCAGATTTCACAAGAGAACTAAGCACATCAAGAGATGCTTCAATTCCATCTGGGATTTAGTCCAGGTGGGAGACATAGAAATTTGCAAGATACATACGGATATGAATGTTGCAGACCCGTTGACTAAGCCTCTTCCACAAGCAAAACATGATCAGCACCAAGACTCCATGGGTGTTTGTCGGTGTTTTGGGAATGGGGGTCCCCAGACTTGCCTGCCTGCGGCCTGCGGCGTGGCTCGAGGAGGGGCCCAGCACGGCCCATCTTCATCAACACAGACCCAAGACCCTCGCGAGGGGTCAAGCCTCACGGGGCGGATGACACGGAGCTTCCTTAGGCACGGCCTCATCAGGCTGGCTCGCGAGGAGGCGGAGAGATCAAGGCGGGGTACCTCACGAGGTGCCCGTGACGCAAGCCACGATGACCAAGGGTGCCAGGTGGGCGCCAGCCCGCGCAGTGTCCTCCTTTCCTCTTTGGTGCAAAGGGAGCAAGTGTAGGCGAGAGCATCAAGCAAAGGCACCCGTTTCGGTGCAGCGAGACCAAGACCGGCCCAACGGCAGGAAGGAAGTCATTGTGGAGCCCAAGCCAGCATCACCGCCAGAGCCTTTGGCAGGCGAGGACCAACTTTAGTCAGGATAAGTGTACCAGATGTTCCCATTTAAAATGGCCAATTGTTGGCGCCCTTCCCGCTCAATATTTGGGAAGAGGCCCAGGGCCTTTGCCTATAAATAGGACTAGGCACCCACAGGGTAGAGGAGATCGGATCGAAATCAGAGAGAGAATCGAGAAGAAAGAAAGAGAGAAGGGTGACTGAACTCCTCCTAGCAGTTCATCCCCCCAGCCAAGAACAGACCCTCGCGAGGCTGTTCTTCCTTGTATTGCTCATCATCATCAGCCCAAGAGGCAATCCACCACACCACACACTGGAGTAGGGTATTACACCACAACGGTGGCCTGAACCAGTATAAACCCTGTGTCTCTTGTGCTGTTCTTTCCATAGCTTAGATCTTAGCGAGGCGGAGGGGTGCAAGTAGGTAGAAGGCGAAATCTCCGTGCGCACCCCAGTGTTCGAACCTGAAGGATCTGCCGGAACCCGAAATCCGACATTTGGCGCGCCAGGTAGGTGTGCACCGGAGTTTTCCCTTCCGCCACCGCCACAACCTGCCTCGCGATGAGTAGCGCGTCGCCCGCTCCGGCCACCGGCGCCAGCACGGGGGCCAGGGGGCTCCGAGCCCTGGCCCCAGCCCTGCAACGGGTACGGTGGCCGGACAAGTTCAAGCCAACGACGCCGCCGCGCTACGGCGGCGCGACTGATCCACTGGCCTTCTTGCTGGCGTACGAGGAGGCCATCCTCGAAGCTGGAGGTGACGATAGGGTCATGGCCAACTGGCTCCCCATGGCCCTCACCGGCGCTCCGCGCGCATGGCTGCTCCACCTGCCGGCAGCCTCCGTGGCCTTTTGGGAAGAGCTCCGCAGCCTCTTCCCCGCCCACCACGCTACACCAACACCCCCGGTCGTCGCGGCCCTCCTGGGCGGCTCACAGGCGCCGCCTGCAAGTCACCACGTCAAGCCGTTCATCCGCCGGGTCAGCGCCGCTTCCACGCGGCAGGGGGCTCTCCCGGACCGGGCGGCGCCCAAGGTCGGCCTGACCTTCAGCTTGGAGGACCACCCCTCCAACTCGGCCTGCTCGGGTGCGCTCCCCATGCTGTGCACCCCCACCATCTGCCAGGTGGCCGTCACTAGAACTCTCATCGATGGCGGTGCGGGCCTCAGTGTGCTCTCGGTTGAGGCTTTCAACCTCCTCTGCATACCCCTGGAATGGCTGCAACCCAGCCGACCCTTCTCAGGCGTTGGGGGCGGATCATCCAGCTCCTTGGGACAGATCCGGCTCCCAGTAACCTTCGGCACCTACAACAACTTCCGCACGGAGCTGGTCGACTTCGACATCGCCCCCATCGGCCTCCCCTACAACTCCATCCTCGGCTACCCAGCGCTGGCCCAGTTCATGGCCGCGACGCACCCGGCGTACAACCTCATGAAGATGCCCGGGAGAAGCGGTGTCCTCACCGTGCACGGGGACACCGGAGACGCACTGCGAGTGCTCAAGCTCGCCTTCAAGACGGCGGCGTCGGCACAGCCCGCCAACTTGGAGACCCCCGAGCCCAAGGGGTCTGCACCCGCCAAGAAGAAACAGTTGTTCACCCAAGACAAGGCAGAAACCAAGCAGATACCCGTCGACGAGGACGGGTCCACCAACGCCACTTTCACCATAGGCGCCAACCTCGAGCCCGAGCAGGAGGAGGCCCTGGTCAGGTTCCTGCGCGCAAACAAGAAGGTATTCGCTTGGGAGCCTGACCAGTTGGCGGGGATCCCTAGGAGCATAATCGAGCATCACCTCAACGTGTGCCCCAACGTGCGCCCTATGAAGCAGAAGGCAAGGCGGCAATCCACAGAAAAGCAGGCCTTCATCGTCCAAGAGACCCGCAAACTAGAAGCCGCTGGGGTCATTCGCGAGGTTCGATACCCGGATTGGTTGGCCAACCCTGTCGTTGTGCCAAAGAAGGGAGGGAAGGAGCGCATGTGTGTTGACTTCACCAACCTCAACAAGGCATGCCCGCAAGATTCGTTCCCGCTCCCCCGCATCGACCAGATCTCGATTCCACCGCAGAATGCGACCTGCTATGCTTCTTGGATGCCTTCTCTGGGTATCACCAGATCAAGATGGCGGTAGAAGACGTCAAAAAGATAGCCTTCCTAACCCCGTGTGGGGTGTACTGCTACACATGCATGCCATTCGGGCTGCGTAACGCAGGGGCGACCTTTTAGCGGCTGATGCACATCACCTTGGGCCCGCAACTCGGGAAGAATGTTGAGGCTTACGTCGATGACATTGTGGTGAAGTCTCGGGAGGCCAGGACCCTGATACAAGACCTGGAGGAAACCTTCGCGAGCCTCAACGCAGTGAACCTGCGGCTCAACCCAAAGAAGTGTGTGTTCAGAGTCCCCTCGGGCAAGCTCTTGGGTTTCCTCGTGTCCCACCGAGGCATCGAGGCTAACCCGGAAAAGGTCAAGGCGGTCAAGGACATGAGCCCACCAAAGACCCTCAAAGAAATGCAGAAGCTCACTGGACGCGTGACCGCGCGAGGGTGCTTCATCTCCAAGTTGGGGGAGCGAGCGCTGCCTTTCTTCTAGCTAATGAAGAAAAAGGGGCCCTTTGAATGGACTGAAGAGGCCGACAAGGCGTTCCAGGATCTCAAGAGATACCTGACCAGCCCTCCAGTCATGGTGGCTCCGCGCCCTCAAGAGCCCCTGGTGCTTTACCTCGCCGCCACTCCCTACTCCGCCAGCGCAGCCCTGGTGGCGGTTAGGGAGGAGCGTCGAATCAAAACCACAGCAGCAGCCCAGGACAAGGCAAAACAGGAAAAAGTAAGGCCCACAGAAACCGCCACCGCGGCTGAGGAGGATCAGCCGCCGCAGAGGAGTGCACCGGAGGCGGAAGAGGCCCCTCTCCCAGATGGCCAGCCTCAGGAGGCCTCATCACCTCAGGAGGCGCCATGGTCTCCGGAGGGTGCCACCAGCACTGACGCACCCAACCTCGTTGAGCACCCAGTGTACTTCGTCAGCACGGTGTTGCGGGACGCGAGGGCATGGTACCCCATACCTCAGAATCTTCTCCTCGCGCTACTGGTGGCCTCGCGCAAGCTGTGGCACTATTTTCAGGGTCACCCCATCAAGGTCGTCTCATCATACCCCCTGGAGAGAGTGCTCAGGAGCCCTAACTCAGCTGGAAGGGTCGCTGAGTGGAACATAGAACTGCAAGCATTTCAGCTCAAATTCAGCACGACCAGAGTCATCAAGGGAGCATCATTAGCGGATTTTGTGGCAGAATGGATGGAGGCACCAGGCCTCAAGGCCGACGAGGATCGGTCCCTCTCCCCGGGAAGCGAGGCGCCAGAAGGCTGGGTCATGTACTTCGATGGGGCGTTCTCCAGGTATGGCGCTGGGGCTGGGGCGGTGCTTATATCGCCCACTCAGGACAAGCTCTACTACGCTGTATAGCTCTGTTTCCAGCAAGGTGAAAAGGTCTCCAACAACATAGCGGAGTATGAAGGTTTAATAGCGGGCTTGAAGGCCGCAGCTTCCCTGGGGGTGAAACGCCTCACCATCAAGGGCGATTCACAGCTCCTTGTCAATTTATCCAACAAGGTGTACGAGCCGAAAGATGAGCACATGGAAGCCTACCTTGCGGAGGTCCGCAGGATGGAGAAGCAGTTCTGGGGGTTGGAGTTGCAGCATGTGCCCCGTGGCACCAATCAGGAGGCCGACGACATCGCCAAACGGGCATCCAGGCGGTTACCTCAGGAGCCTGGCGTCTTCGAGTTGCGGCTCTTCAAGCCCTCAGCCCTGCTGTCATTGTCAAACACGGCTCAGCCTCGGGAGGAGCTCCCCCAGCCACCTGCCTCAGGAGCCCCGGTCTGTGGCCCGTCCTCAGGAGCACGCCTGCTCCTGACGATGGAACCTCAGGAGGGGTGCTGGATCACGGAGCTCCGGAGTTACTTAACACAAGGGACCCTGCCAGAGAAGGAGGAGGAAGCGGAGCGTGTGGCACGGCAGGCCACGACATACTGCATTAAGGATGGAGAGCTCTACCGGAAGCGACCAAACGATGTATCCCTGCGCTGCATCTCCAGGGAGCAAGGAAAGGAACTGCTGGAAGATATACACGACGGAAACTGTGGACATCATTCATCATCATGGAGCCTCGTCGGCAAGGCGTTCCGCAGTGGGTTTTATTGGCCCACCGCACTCAATGACGTTGTCGAACTGGTGAAAGCTTGTGAGTCCTGCCAGTTCCACGCCAAGCAGATCCATCAGCCGGCAGGAGGCCTGCAGACTATACCCCTTTCGTGGCCATTCGCAGTTTGGGGGCTGGACATCCTGGGCCCGTTTCCTCGGGCGCCAGGGGGCTACCGCTACCTCTACGTCGCCGTGGACAAGTTCACCAAGTGGGCTGAAGTAGAGGTCGTCCGCACCATCCCCGCGGGTTCCGCGGTCAAGTTCATCAGGGGCATCGTAAGCCGGTTCGGGGTGCCGAACCGCATCATCACAGACAACGGTTCGCAGTTCACCAGTAACCTCTTCAAAACATATTGTGCTAACCTTGGAACGCAGATATGCTACGCTTCGGTGGCGCACCCCCGAAGCAACGGCCAGGCCGAGCGAGCCAACACAGAGGTCCTGAGGGGCCTCAAGACCAGGACGTTCAAGAAGAAGTTGGAGGCCTGCGGCAGAGGTTGGTACAACGTGCTTCAGTCCGTGTTGTGGTCCATCTGCACAACCGCGACCAAGCTGACTGGAGAGACCCCGTTCTTCCTGGTCTACGGAGCCGAAGCGGTCCTCCCTCATGAGGTCAGATGTCGCTCCGCACGGGTCCTGGCGTTCGACGAGGCGCAGCAGGACGCCATGCAGGGGATGGACCTCGTGCTGGGGGAGGAACGTCGCCGAGAAGCCGCGCTGCAAGCGGCGAGGTACCAACAAGCGATGCGACGATATCACTGCCGCAACATCCGCCCCAGAACTCTCGAGGTAGGAGACCTCGTGCTCAGGCGGGTTCTCTCCGGGGAGGGACTGCACAAGCTCTCTCCCATGTGGGAGGGCCCGTTCAAGGTTGTTCATGTTTCCAGGCCCGGCTCCGCGCGCTTGGAGACTCAGGAGGGGGTGCCGGTCCAGAACGCATGGAACATCCAGCACCTCTGGAGGTTCTACCCCTAAAAAGGCCCAGAGCCTGTGAAGAAGGCGAATGCCTGTGAAGCTGTCGTGTTTTGGAAAAGGCCCAGAGCCTGTGAAGAAGGCGAATGCCTGTGAAGCTGTCGCGTTTTGGAAAAGGCCCAGAGCCTGTGAAGAAGGCGAATGCTTGTGAAGCTGTCGCGTTTTGGAAAAGGCCCAGAGCCTGTGAAGAAGGCGAATGCCTGTGAAGCTGTCACATTTTGGAAAAGGCCCGGAGCCTGTGAAGAGGACAAATGCCCGTGAAGCCTGCTTCCCCCAAGAAAGGCCCGGAGCCTGTGAAGAAGGCCAACGCCTGTGAAGCTCGCCGCTTGTGACACTCTCACGTAATAATGAGTTGGGGCTGTACACGCCCCGGAGTCTCAGGAGCGCCAGCCTCAGGCCCTGGGGCTCCCTCCCACGCCAAGTGGCAGCACTTAGCTTTGCGCTGGTGAGAAGACGTCGAAGACTAGATTAGGTGCCGAACGCAGCTTTTTCATTTGCTTTCCGCAGTTGGATTGTTCATTCTCATTCGAAGTTTTATTGAAGCTGTTGCCGTCTTTGGCTTGTGGTTCTTCGACTTTTCACTCTCCTGCCTCGATTTCTCTTATGCAAGGCCTCGCCAGGGGGGCAGCCGAGCGCCCTCGCGAGTGTTCCTGTCCTAGTCGTTCAAAGGTTTCGTGTCCTGGGTCCATTACAGGAGCACCCCTCCAGTCCGTGCCCCACGGGCACCACGACACAAACACAGGGCCTGGGTCGGTCGCCCCCCCATGGCTGGGGCCAGGAACTGTCCACGCGCGGGCACGTAGCCAGAAGGCACGATAATGGAAGCAAATCGATGATTAACAGCAATAACCCAAACACGCCCCGCGGGGCTCCATGCTACTGTCTTTTTACGGAGGAAAAAGGAAAAGAAAGAGCAAATCAGGCGCAGCTCGCCTCACACCGGCCTGCAGGGAAGACTCGAGCTGCCTCCGGGGCTCACGCAGACTCCCTCTCGCGCTTCACCAAGGCGCGACGGCGGGCAGGCACGCTACCACCTCCCAAGCAGGTACGACGATGTGGAGGCTGACCGCGGCCACCGCTAGAAGAGTCGCCGCCTGAAGAAGAACCGGTGAAGCTTGGGGAACCTTGAGCGCCGCCAATCACGCGAGTGCTGTCCTCTCCATCATCGCCGGGGCTGGGTTCTCGGCCGTGGTCGTCGTCCTCAGGGCAGCACCCTGCGCGGCGACCATCTTCCCCAAACACCCTCACGTAGAGGGTGGCATCGCCGTCAAACTTGAAGTGCAGGGTGCACCGACGGCTCAGGCCACGCGCGCGGGCAAACATCTGCCAACCGCGAGTCAAGGCCAGGCTCCCGGCCGTGGAGACCTCCAGTGAAGCCCATGAGGCCCGGCTACAGCAGCCGTCTGCCTGAAGCTAGAGGCCGCCCGGGGCGCCGGCCGGGAGCTCGCCGAGGAGGAAGCGAGGAAGTTGAAGTCGGGTGCTAGTCGGCTCCGCCGACCACATAACGAACTCCAACAGCACCTCTGCAGCGCGAAAGCGCGGCCTAGGGGAACGCGCGACCAAAGCGCGCCCCCCGGCCGCAGCAGTCCGCCCGTCACCGTGCTGGAAATCGTCTCCACGACCGCGGGGAGCTACCATGGTGGCCATGGGATGTTTGCGAGGGCGCCCTCGGCCGCACTTGGGCGGGGGAGAGGCAGGCTCAACCTGGCGAGCCTTCCCCTTCTCTGTGGCCGAGAACCTCCTCGACGGGGCCATGAAGAAGAAGGAGAAGCGAGGGGGGATGAACTGGAAGGGCGCGCGCCGATCCGTACTTATAGCCGGCGAGGGCCAACCGTCGGCCCCCACGATCGCAGGTAATCATGACCCGCTTTGCATGCAGGGACTTGTCCAATCCGCGCAGTTGCCGAGGCGCCATGGGGAAGTGGAGATGCCCACGTCCAATCAACCGCCACGCGGCGCCCAAGGCCGCAGGCTGTTAGGCCCCGCGGCGCTTCGCTCTTGCCCTTTCGCCTCCCTGCACGGCCAAGTCCGAGCGCGCCTTGGGCCCGGGGGCTACTGTCGGCGTTCTGGGAACGGGGGTCCCCAGACTTGCCTGCCTGCGGCCTACGGCATGGCTCGAGGAGGGGCCCAGCACGGCCCATCTTCATCAACACAGACCCAAGACCCTCGCGAGGGGTCAAGCCTCGCGGGGCGGATGACACGGAGCTTCCTCAGGCACGACCTCATCAGGCTGGCTCGCGAGGAGGCGGAGAGATCAAGGCGGGGTACCTCACGAGGTGCCCATGACACAAGCCATGACGACCAAGGGTGCCAGGTGGGCGCCAGCCCGCGTAGTGTCCTCCTTTCCTCTTTGGCGCAAAGGGAGCAAGCGCAGGCGAGAGCATCAAGCAAAGGCACCCGTTTTGGTGCAACGAGACCAAGACCGGCCCAACGGCAGGAAGGAAGTCATTGTGGAGCCCAAGCCAGCATCACCGCCAGAGCCTTTGGCAGGCGAGGACCAACTTTAGTCAGGATAAGTGTACCAGATGTTCCCCTTCAAAATGGCCAATTGTTGGCGCCCTTCCCGCTCAATATTTGGGAAGAGGCCCAGGGCCTTTGCCTATAAATAGTACTAGCCACCCATAGGGTAGAGGAGATCGGATCGAAATCAGAGAGAGAATCGAGAAGAAAGAGAGAGAGAAGGGTGACTGAACTCCTCCTAGCAATTCATCCCCCCAGCCAAGAACAGACCCTCACGAGGCTGTTCTTACTTGTATTGCTCATCATCATCAGCCCAAGAGGCAATCCACCACACCACACACTGGAGTAGGGTATTACACCACAACGGTGGCCCGAACCAGTATAAACCCTGTGTCTCTTGTGCTGTTCTTTCCATAGCTTAGATCTTAGCGAGGCGGAGGGGTGCAGGTAGGTAGAAGGCGAAATCTCCGCGCGCACCCCAGTTTTCGAACCTCAAGGGTCTGCCGGAACCCGAAATCCGACAATGTTAGAATCATTACTGTGTAATCTAGATTATTGACTCTAGTGCAAGTGGGAGACTGGAGGAAATATGCCCTAGAGGCAATAATAAAGTTATTATTTATTTCCTTATATCATGATAAATGTTTATTATTCATGCTAGAATTGTATTAACCGGAAACATAATACATGTGTGAATACATAGACAAACAGAGTGTCACTAGTATGCCTCTACTTGACTAGCTCGTTGATCAAAGATGGTTAAGTTTCCTAACCATTGACATGGGTTGTCATTTGATTAACGGGATCACACCATTAGGAGAATGATGTGATTAACTTGACCCATTCCGTTAGCTTAGCACCCGATCGTTTAGTATGTTGCTATTGCTTTCTTCATGACTTATACATGTTCCTATGACTATGAGATTATGCAACTCCCGTTTACCGGAGGAACACTTTGTGTGCTACCAAACGTCACAATGTAACTGGGTGATTATAAAGGTGCTCTACAGGTGTCTCCAAAGGTACTTGTTGGGTTGGCATATTTCGAGATTAGGATTTGTCACTCCGATTGTCGGAGAGGTATCTCTGGGCCCTCTCGGTAATGCACATCACTTAAGCCTTGCAAGCATTGCAACTAATGAGTTAGTTGCGGGATGATGTATTACGGAATGAGTAAAGAGACTTGCCAGTAACGAGATTGAACTAGGTATTGAGATACCGACAATCGAATCTCGAGCAAGTAACATACCGATGACAAAGGGAACAACGTATGTTGTTATGCGGTCTGACCGATAAATATATTCGTAGAATATGTGGGAGCCAATATGAACATCCAGTTTCCGCTATTGGTTATTGACCGGAGACGTGTCTCGGTCATGTCTACATAGTTCTCGAACCCGTAGGGTCCGCACGCTCAACGTTTCGATGACAGTTATATTATGAGTTTATATGTTTTGATGTACCGAAGGTCGTTCGGACTCTTGGATGTGATCACGGACATGATGAGGAGTCTCGAAATGGTCGAGACATGAATATTGATATATTGGAAGCCTATGTTTCGATATCAGAAGTGTTCCGGGTGAAATCGGGATTTTGCCGGAGTACCGGGAGGTTACTGGAACCACCTGGGGACTTATTGGGCCTTAGTGGGCCTTGGTGGAAAGAGAGGAGAGGCGGCCAGGGCATGGGCCGCGCCCCTCCCCCCTAGTCCGGATAGGACAAGGAGAGGGGGGCGGCGCTCCCCTTCCTTCTTCTCCTCCACCTCTTTCCTCTCTTTCTCCTAGTCCAACAAGGAAAAGGGGGGAGTCCTACTCCCGGTAGGAGTAGGACTCCTCCTGGCGCGCCCTCTCTAGGCCTGTCGTGGTATTCTCACGGGGGTGCAAGACGACATATGCCACAAGGTGGCTTCATGGGAGGGCAAGACTGCTGCCGAAATATCCATGGATGGGTATGCGAGTAGTACGCGCTAGTTTACCCAGGTTTGGGGCTCTCCGGAGAGATAACACCCCTACTCCTGCATGTTTGAGAATATCTGATATATCTTGTACAGAGTGCTCCTGGAGCTGTATCTGAGATCAGTGCCAAGTGCATCTGATCTTGTATATATGCATATGAGCATATGTGTGTGTGGCCGCATGTGCCTGAGCATGCATGCGTGAGAGTGTGTGTGAGAGTCCATCGCCTGATGGATGGATGTGTGCATATATATAGGGAGTTGGCATGGGTGGTAGTGTCTTTGGTTGTAAGCTACCTTGGGTAGCTTACAAGCCAAGCTATGTAGGCATGGCTAGTGGCATGGTGCATGTCATGCTTGTCCCCTAGGGTACTTTATAAATCAGTACCCGAGGGACACGGTACACTGTAGATGACATCGTGGTATGGTCGTTACATCGGGGTCGCGTCAGGCTACGGTTGACTTTGGGCAGTTGGCTGGTTGGAGCAATCGGCAGCCAGCAGCCGGCCGGGGTGGCCAGGCAGTCGGCAGCCAGCAGCCGACCAGGGTGGCTGGGCTGTCGGCAGTCAGCAGCCGGCCTGGGGGAGCAGCCAGCAGCCGACCGGGGTGGCCGGGCAGTCGGCAGTCAGCAGCCGGCCTGGGGGAGCAGTCAGCAGCCAGCAGCCAGCTGAGTAGTCGGACTGAGGGGCTTTGCTAGCCCCGATGTCTTGATTTATTGTCTCGCCGTCTTCGGGGTATCCGTGTCCAATTACTCCGACAAGGCCGGCTGCACCCCCTTGCTCCTTTATATACGGGGGCAGGGGGCACCCCATAGACACAACAATTGATTGTTTGATCTTTTAGCCGTGTGTGGTGCCCCCCTCCACCATAGTCCACCTTGATAATACTGTAGCGGTTCTTAGGTGAAGCCCTGCGTCGGTAGAACATCATCATCGTCACCATGCCGTCATGCTGACGAAACTCTCCCTCAACACTCGGCTGGATCGGTGTTCGAGGGACGTCATCGGGCTGAACGTGTGCTGAACTCGGAGGTGCCGTACATTTGGTACTTGATCGGTCGGATCGTGAAGATGTACGACTACATCAACCGAGTTGTGCTAACGCTTCCGCTTTTAGTCTACGAAGGTACGTGGACAACACTCTCCCCTCCCATTGCTATGCATCACCATGATCTTGCGTGTGCGTAGGATTTTTTTTAAATTACTACGTTCCCTAACACTTGTGGCCGAAGGAGAAGGACAATGCTCCACTCAAGTGGAGCCATCACCAACCCAAGGCCCACACGCTTCTGAAGAACAAAGTGAAGCCCCTCAACCTCAAGAACAAGACCAAGGGCAAGGTCAATCTCAAGATGGTGTTGAAACATCAAGTGATGCCCAAGGTCAAGTTCTCTCCTCCGAGCAATTTCAAGATCAAGAACAAGCTCAAGACGACGCTCAAGATGATCAAGTGACCACTCCTCGACTCACCCCCGAGGAGGAATTGGAGCGTCGTGCCACCAAGATTGCTTCCAAGCTCTCCACCAAGGGTCATCTCATGAAGAATGTGCTTGGAAGCATTCAAAAGGGGGTAAGCACTCGTAGACAATTGGCAAACTATTGTGAACATCACGCATTTGTCTCTTGTGTTGAACCCCTAAAGGTATATGAGGCGCTCGAAGATCCGGATTGGCTTAATGCCATGCATGAAGAACTCAACAACTTCAATTACAACAAGGTGTGGAGATTGGTGCCAAGGCCAACGGGGAACCACAATGTCATTGGAACCAACTGGATATTTAAGAACAAGCAAGATGCTCATGGGATCATCGTTCACAACAAGGCAAGATTGGTGGCACAAGGCTACTCCCAAGTTGAGGGTATCAACTATGGTCAAACCTTTGCCCCCGTTGCTCGCCTTGAATCCATTCGTTTGTTGATTGCTTATGCTTCTCATCACAACTTTAAATTGCAACAAATAGATGTTAAAAGTTCTTTTCTTAATGGTCCTATTAATGAGTTGGTATAAGTCAAGCAACCCCCCGGGTTCAAGGATCCCTACTTTCCCGATCATGTGTATCAACTCGATAAGGCACTCTATGGCCTTAAACAAGCCCCACGTGCGTGGTATGACCACCTTACCGAGTTGTTACAAGACCGTGGATTTGAAGTTGGGCTAATCGACCCCACTCTTTTTACTAAGAAGGTCTGACACGTCTCCAACGTATCTATAATTTTTGATTGTTCCATGCTATATTATATTCTGTTTTGGACATTATTGGGCTTTATTATACACTTTTATTTTATTTTTGGGACTAACCTATTAACTGGAGGCCCAACCCAGAATTGCAGTTTTTTTTGCCTATTTTAGAGTTTCGCAGAAAAAGAATATCAAACGGAGTCCAAACGGAATGGAACCTTCTGGAACGTGATTTTTGGAACGAACGTAATCCAGAGGACTTGGACCCTACGTCAAGAAAGCTACCAGGAAGGCACGAGGTAGGGGACACGCCTACCCCCCAGGCGCGCCCTCCACCCTCGTGGGGCCCATGTTGCTCCACCGACGTACTTCTTCCTCCTATATATACCTACATACCCCCAAACTACCAGATACGGAGCCAAAAACCTAATTCCACCGCCGCAACCTTCTGTACCCATGAGATCCCATCTTGGGGCCTGTTCTGGAGCTCCGCCGGAGGGGGCATCAATCACGGAGGGCTTCTACATCAACACCATAGCCTCTCCGATGATGTGTGAGTAGTTTACCTCAGACCTTCGGGTCCATAGTTATTAGCTAGATGGCTTGTTCTCTCTCTTTGGATCTCAATACAAAGTTCTCCATGATTCTCGTGGAGATCTATTCGATGTAATCTTCTTTTGCGGTGTGTTTGTTGAGGCCGATGAATTGTGGGTTTATGATCAAGTTTATCTATGAACAATATTTGAATCTTCTCTAAATTCTTTTATGTATGATTGGTTATCTTTGCAAGTCTCTTCGAATTATCAGTTTGGTTTGGCCTACTAGATTGATCTTTCTTGCAATGGGAGAAGTGCTTAGCTTTGGGTTCAATCTTGCGGTGTCCTTTCCCAGTGACAGTAGGGGCAGCAAGGCAAGTATTGTATTGTTGCCATCGAGGATAACAAGATGGGGTTTATATCACATTCCATGAGTTTATCCCTCTACATCATGTCATCTTACTTAAAGCGTTACTCTGTTCCTTTGAACTTAATACTCTAGATGCATGCTGGATAGCGGTCGATGTGTGGAGTAATAGTAGTAGATGCAGGCAGGAGTCGGTCTACTTGTCGTGGACGTGATGCCTATATACATGATCATACCTAGATATTCTCATAACTATGCTCAATTCTGTCAATTGCTCAACAGTAATTTGTTTACCCACCGTAATACTTATGCTCTCGAGAGAAGCCACTAGTAAACCTATGGCCCCTGGGTCTATTTTCCATCATATTAATCTCCCGTCAACAAGCTATTTCTGGCACTGTTTATTTTGCTTTCTTTACTTTGCATCTTTATCATAAAAATACCAAAAATATTATCTTATCATATCTATCAGATCTCACTTTCGTAAGTGACCGTGAAGGGATTGACAACCCCTTTATTGCGTTGGTTGTGAGGATTTTATTTGTTTGTGTAGGTGCGAGGGACTCGTGCGTGGCCTCCTACTAGATTGATACCTTGGTTCTCAAAAACTGAGGGAAATACTTACGCTGCTTTCCTGCATCACCCTTTCCTCTTCAAGGGAAAACCAACGCAGTGCTCAAGAGGTAGCAAGGTCAAAGGGGAGTTGTTTGTGTGCAAACTATATGTTGATGATATTATCTTTGGTTCCCTTAACAAAGCTTTCAATGAGGAATTTGCCGCTCTCATGACCTCTAAGTTCAAGATGTCTTCGATGGGGGAGTTGAAGTTCTTCCTTGGCTTCGAAGTCAAACATGTTGGAAATATGCCCTAGAGGCAATAATAAATTGGTTATTATTATATTTCCTTGTTCATGATAATTGTCTATTGTTCATGCTATAATTGTGTTATCCGGAAATCGTAATACATGTGTGAATACATAGACCACAACATGTCCCTAGTGAGCCTCTAGTTGACTAGCTCGTTGATCAATAGATGGTTACGGATTCCTGACCATGGACATTGGATGTCATTGATAATGGGATCACATCATCAGGAGAATGATGTGATGGACAAGACCCAATCCTAAGCATAGCACAAGATCGTGTAGTTCGTCTGCTAAAGCTTTTCTAATGTCAAGTATCTTTTCCTTAGACCATGAGAATGTGCAACTCCCGGATACCGTAGGAATGCTTGGGGTGTGCCAAACGTCACAACGTAACTGGGTGGCTATAAAGGTGCACTACGGGTATCTTCGAAAGTATCTGTTGGGTTGGCACGAATCGAGATTGGGATTTGTCACTCCGTATGACGGAGAGGTATATCTGGGCCCACTCGGTAAGACATTATCGTAATGTGACTTGCCGTAACGAGATGATGTGTTACGTGCTACCTCTTTTAGCACTGCATTGATTTTCCCCGAAGAGGAAGGGATGATGCAGCAAAGTAGCGTAAGTATTTCCCTCAGTTTTTGAGAACCAAGGTATCAATCCAGTAGGAGGCTACGCGTGAGTCCCTCATACCTGCAAAAAAAAAATCCTTGCAACCAACGCAAATAGGGGTTGTCAATCCCTATAGGGCCACTTACGAGAGTGAGATCTGATAGATATGATAAGATAATATTTTTGGTATTTTTATGATAAAGATGCAAAGTAGAATAAAGGCAAAGTAAATAGCAAAGTAAATAACTAAGTAGTAGGAGATTAATATGATAAAGATAGACCCGGGGGCCATATGTTTCACTAGTGGCTTCTCTCGAGAGCATAAGTATTCTACGGTGGGTGAACAAATTACTATTGAGCAATTGACAGAATTAAGCATAGTTATGAGAATATCTAGGTATGATCATGTATATAGGCATCACGTCCGAGACAAGTAGACCGGCTCCTGCCTGTATCTACTACTATTACTCCACTCATCGACCACTATCCAGCATGCATCTAGAGTATTAAGTTAAAAACAGAGTAACGCCTTAAGCAAGATGACATGATGTAGAGGTATAGACTCATGCAATATGAAGAAAACCCCATCTTGTTATCCTCGATGGCAACAATACAATACATGCCTTGCTGCCCTTACTGTCACCGGGAAAGGACACCGCAAGATTGAACCCAAAGCTAAGCACTTCTCCCATTGCAAGAAATATCAATCTAGTAGGCCAAACCAAACTGATAATTCGAAGAGACTTGCAAAGATAACCAATCATACATAAAAGAATTCAGAGAAGATTCAAATATTATTCATAGATAGACTTGATCATAAACCCACAATTCATCGATCTCAACAAACACACTGCAAAAATAAGATTACATTGAATAGATCTCCACAAGAGAGGGTGAGAACATTGTATTGAGATCCAAAAAGAGCGAAGAAGCCATCTAGCTACTAACTATGGACCCGTAGGTCTGAACTAAACTACTCACACTTCATCGAAGAGGCTATGGTGTTGATGTAGAAGCCCTCCGTGATCGATGCCCCCTCCGGCGGAGCTCCGGAACAGGCCCCATGATGGGATCTCGTGGATACAGAAAGTTACTGTGGTGGAATTAGGGTTTTGGCTCCTGTTCTTATCGTTTGGGGGTATGTGGATATATATAGGAGGAAGAAGTACGTCGGTGGAGCAACGTGGGGGGCAAGCCTCCCCCCTTGGCCACCGCCCCCCTCTAGATCCATATGGAGGGGGCCGCCCCCCTCTCCCTTGCCCCTATAAATAGAAGGGAGGTGGGAGGGCAGCGGCACCACATCCAAGGTCCAACCCTCCCCCTCCCCAACACCTCCTCCTCCTCCCGCGACGCTTGGCGAAGCCCTGCCGCGGTACCACGCTGCTCCAACACCACCATGGCGTCGTGCTGCTGTTGGACGGAGTCTTCCTCAACCTCTCCCTCTATCCTTGCTGGATCAAGGCGTGGGAGACGTCATCGGGCTGCACGTGTGTTGAACACGGAGGCGCCGTTGTTCGGCGCTTGGATCGGAATCTACCGCGATCTGAATCGCCACGAGTACGACTCCCTCATCCGCGTTCTTGTAATGCTTCCATGTCGCGATCTTCAAGGGTATGAAGATGCACTCCCCTCTCTCTCTCTCTCGTTGCTAGTTTCTCCATAGATTGATCTTGGTGATGCGTAGAAAATTTTAAATTTCTGCAACGATCCCCAACAAAACAAAGAGAAGGAACCTTCATAAACCAAGCCAAATACACTCAAGACATGCTCAAGAGATTCAAGCTAAGTGATGTCAAGCCGGCTTCCACTCCCATGCCCACCAAGTGCCAACTTGACATTGATCCCAATGGTAAAGCGGTGGATCAAAAGGTATATCGCTCCATGATTGGCTCCTTGCTTTACGTTTGTGCATCTAGACCAGATATCATGTTGAGTGTGGGAATTTGTGCACGGTTTCAAGCCACACCTAAGGAAAGCCACTTTGTGGCGGTCAAGCAAATCTTTCGATATTTGGCTCATACCCCAAACTTTGGCTTATGGTACCCAAGAGGAGCAAACTTCAAGCTTGTAGGATATTCGGACTCTGATTGGGCGGGAGACAAAGTGGATAGGAAGTCCACTTCCAGAGGGTGCCAATTTCTTGGTTGCTCTTTGGTCAGTTGGTCTTCCAAGAAACAAAGTTGTGTGCCTCTCTCGTCCACTGAAGCGGAGTATGTGGCGGCCAGTAGTTGTTGTGCACAACTTCTTTGGATGAGGCAAACTCTAAAGGATTACGATGTCATTTGTGACAAAGTGCCTCTTTGGTGTGACAATGAAAGTGCCATCAAGATTTCTCTCAACCCGGTCCAACACTTCAAGACGAAGCATATTGAGATTCGGTATCACCTCATCCGGGATCACATTAGGCGAGGGGAGATCGAGCTCAACTATGTCAACACTCATGATAACCTTGCAGATATCTTCACGAAGCCCTTGGATGAAGCAAGATTTCGCGAGTTAAGGCATGAGCTAAATATCATTGATTACGGCAATGTTGCTTGAACCTTTCACACCCCACCATACTCAACTTGATGTCTAGTTTAGATGTAGGCATGGACATAGGGGGAGTGTTGTTCTCCCAATGAACCTTCCCTCCCCCATTATGCATAAACTAATCAAACTCTTTCACTCTAACCATTTTTTATGGTACTTGTGCTTCAAAGATGAGTTTTGGCCATGGGCCCAAGGTTAAAATCTTCGCGGCGCCATACCTCCGGACTCAATCTTTAACCAATCACCGTTTTAACTTTGACAAGTTCAGAGTCTATGAGATTGACTTGTCAAACGTTTGATGGGTCATACCAGGTTTACCTGGACGGAGTGGCTTACTTAAAAAGGCAGGATAACCCGGGGTTTTAGGTGAATACACCTGGCTTCCAAGCCTGGCTTGATAGCCTATTACAAGGATGCAAGCTCATTGTTCTTTGAGAAGCAAGGAGCCCCCAAGTAATATTTGAGCTATGCTCAGTGGTTACCGATGTTTGAGCTGCTCTTTATGCAACAGACTCTCTTTGGTTCCACATAATTTCCTTTTGGCTTTAAGCCTATCAAAAGGTGTAACTATGGTGTAAATACAACCAAGCCCCCTAGTGATCTCCCTTTTTGGTTTTAAACCGATCAAGAGGTGTAGCTATGGTTCGGATACGACCAAGCCCCCTAGTGATTTCCTTCATAGTTGTGTGGCTTTATAGGCTGGGTTAATAGAACTCCTCTTTGTAAGTTGAAGCCCCCATGGAACCACACATGATGTAAAAAAACAGAGACCCCGCTTTAGCTGAGGCTCCGGTTTATTGTATAATATATACATTGTCATAAGTATGTACATAAGAAGAGCCTGTGGCTCAAGTATAGTAAGGCCGAAGAAGAGCTATATTCCATGGCCGCTGGGTCTCCTCCTTCGATTTGCGTGAGTCTTTGTGCTCTCGAACATCGATAAGGTAGTATGACCTGTTGTGCAAGTTTTTGCTGACCACAAAAGGTCCTTCCCAAGGTGGGGATAGCTTGTGCATATCAGTTTGATCCTGGATGAGCTGGAGCACCAGATCGCCTTCTTGAAAAGTTCTAGTCTTAACCCGGTGGCAATGATAACGTCGGAGATCTTGTTGATAAATCGCCGAACGTGCTGCTGCTAAATGTTGGAAATATGCCCTAGAGGCAATAATAAAAGCATTATTATTATATTTCCTTGTTCATGATAATTGTCTTTATTCATGCTATAATTGTGTTATCTGGAAATCGTAATACATGTGTGAATAATAGACACCAACATGTCCCTAGTAAGCCTCTAGTTGACTAGCTCGTTGATCAACAGATAGTCATCGTTTCCTGACTATGGACATTGGTTGTCATTGATAACGAGATCACATCATTAGGAGAATGATGTGATGGACAAGACCCAATCCTAAACATAGCACAAGATCGTATAGTTCGTTTGCTAGAGTTTTCCAATGTCAAGTATCCTTTCCTTAGACCATGAGATCGTGTAACTCCCGGATACCGTAGGAGTGCTTTGGGTGTACCAAACGTCACAACGTAACTGGGTGACTATAAAGGTATACTACGGGGATTTCCGAAAGTGTCTGTTGGGTTGACACGGATCAAGACTGGGATTTGTCACTCCGTATGACGGAGAGGTATCACTGGGCCCACTCGGTAATGCATCATCATAATGAGCTCAAAGTGACCAAGTGTCTGGTCACGGGATCATGCATTACGGTACGAGTAAAGTGACTTGCCGGTAACGAGATTGAACGAGGTATTGGGATACCGACAATCGAATCTCGGGCAAGTAACATACCGATTGACAAAGGGAATTGTATACGGGATTGCTTGAATCCTCGACATCGTGGTTCATCCGATGAGATCATCGAGGAGCATGTGGGAGCCAACATGGGTATCCAGATCCCGCTGTTGGTTATTGGTCGGAGAGCGATCTCGGTCATGTCTACATGTCTCCCGAACCCGTAGGGTCTACACACTTAAGGTTCGGTGACGCTAGGGTTGTAGGGATATGTATATGCAGTAACCCGAATGTTGTTCGGAGTCCCGGATGAGATCCCGGACGTCACGAGGAGTTCCGGAATGGTCCGGAGGTAAAGAATTATATATAGGAAGTGCTATTTCGGGCATCGGGACAAGTTTCGGGGTCACCGGTATTGTACCGGGACCATCGGAAGGGTCCCGGGGGTCCACCGGGTGGGGCCACCTGCCCCGGGGGGGCACATGGGCTGTAGGGGGTGCACCTTGGCCTACATGGGCCAAGGGCACCAGCCCCAAGAGGCCCATGCGCCTAGGGTTCAAGAAGGGAAGAGTCCCAAAGGGGGAAGGCACCTCCTAGGTGCCTTGGGGAGGAGGGATTCCCCCCCTTGGCCGCACCCCCCTAGGAGATTGGATCTCCTAGGGCCGGCGCCCCCCCCCCCCTTGGACTCCCTATATATAGTGGGGGAAGGAGGGCCTCTCCATCACATCTTTTGTGCCTCCCTCTCCCTCTCCAACACATCCTCCTCCTCCATAGTGCTTGGCGAAGCCCTGCCGGAGTACTGCAGCTCCATCAACACCATGCCGTCGTGCTGCTGCTGGAGCCATCTCCCTCAACCTCTCCTTTCCCCTTGCTGGATCAAGAAGAAGGAGACGTTACGCTAACCGTACGTGTGTTGAACGCGGAGGTGCCGTCCGTTCGGCGCTAGGATCTCCGGTGATTTGGATCACGTCGAATACACCTTCCTCATCCCCGTTCTTTGAACGCTTCCGCGCGTGATCTACAAAGGTATGTAGATGCAATCCAATCACTCGTTGCTAGATGAACTCCTAGATGGATCTTGGTGAAACCGTAGGAAAATTTTTGTTTTCTGCAACGTTCCCCAACAGTGGCATCATGAGCTAGGTCTATGCGTAGTTCTCTTGCATGAGTAGAACACAATTTGTTGTGGGCATTGATGTTGTCAACTTTCTTGCCGCTACTAGTCTTATCTTGCTTCAACGGTATTGTGGGATGAAGCGGCCCGGACCAACCTTACACGTATGCTTACGTGAGACCGGTTCCACCGACTAACATGCACAAGTTGCATAAGGTGGCTGGCGGGTGTCTGTCTCTCCCACTTTAGTTGGAGCGGATTCGATGAAAAGGGTCCTTATGAAGGGTAAATAGAAGTTGACAAATCACGTTGTGGCTTTCATGTAGGTGAGAAAACGTTCTTGCTAGAACCCCGTTTCAGCCACGTAAAACTTGCAAACAACTATTAGAGGACGTCTAACTTGTTTTTGCAGCAAGTGCTTTGTGATATGATATGGCCAAAGTTGTGATGAATGATGAATGATATATATGTGATGTATGAGATGTTCATGCTATTGTAATAGGAATCACGACTTGCATGTCGATGAGTATGACAACCGGCAGGAGCCATAGGAGTTGTCTTTATTTTTTGTATGAGCTGCGTGTCATTGAGAAACGCCATGTAAATTACTTTACTTTATTGCTAAACGCGTTAGCCATAGTAGTAGAAGTAATAGTTGGCGAGCAACTTCATGGAGACACGATGATGGAGATCATGATGATGGAGATCATTGTGTCATGCCGGTGACAAGATGATCATGGAGCCCCAAGATGGAGATCAAAGGAGCTATGTGATATTGGCCATATCATGTCACTATTATTATTTGATTGCATGTGATGTTTATCATGTTTCTGCATCTTGTTTACTTAGAACGACGGTAGTAAATAAGATGATCCCTCATAATAATTTTAAGAAACTGTTCCCCCTAACTGTGCACCGTTGCGACAGTTCGTTGTTTCGAAGCACCACGTGATGATCGGGTGTTAGATTCTAACGTTCACATACAACGGGTGTAAGACAGATTTACACATGCAAACACTTAGTTTGACTTGACGAGCCTAGCATGTACAGACATGGCCTCGGAACACAGAAGACCGAAAGGTCGAGCATGAGTCGTATAGAAGATACGATCAACATGAAGATGTTCACCGATGTTGACTAGTCCGTCTCACGTGATGATCGGACACGGCCTAGTTAACTCGGATCATGTTATACTTAGATTACAGGAGGGATGTCTATCTAAGTGGGAGTTCATTGAATAATTTGATTAGATGAACTTAATTATCATGAACTTAGTCTAAAATCTTTACAATATGTCTTGTAGATCAAATGGCCAACGTAGTCCTCAACTTCAACGCGTTCCTAGAGAAAACCAAGATGAAAGACGATGGCAGCAACTACACGGATTGGGTCCGGAACCTGAGGATCATCCTCATAGCTGCCAAGAAAGATTATGTCCTACAAGCACCGCTAGGTGATGCACCTATTCTCCCTGCAGAACAAGACGTTATGAATGCTTGGCAGGCACGTACCGATGACTACTCCCTCGTTCAGTGCGGCATGCTTTACAGCTTAGAGCCGGGACTCCAAAAGCGTTTTGAGAGACACGGAGCATATGAGATGTTCGAAGAGCTGAAAATGGTTTTCCAAGCTCATGCCCGGGTCGAGAGATATGAAGTCGCCAACAAGTTCTTCAGCTGTAAGATGGAGGAAAACAGTTCTGTCAGTGAGCACATACTCACTATGTCTGGGTTGCATAACCGCTTGACTCAGCTGGGAGTTAATCTCCCGAATGACGCGGTCATTGACAGAATCCTTCAGTCACTTCCACCGAGCTACAAGAGCTTTGTGATGAACTTCAATATGCAGGGGATGGAAAAGACCATTCCTGAAGTATTTGCAATGCTGAAATCAGCAGAGGTAGAAGTCAAAAAGGAACATCAAGTGTTGATGGTGAATAAAACCACTAAGTTCAAGAAAGGCAAGGGTAAGAAAACCTTCAAGAAAGACGGCAAGGGAGTTGCTGCGCCCGGCAAGCAAGCTGCCAGGAAGAAGCCAAAGAATGGACCCAAGCCCGAGACCGAGTACTTTTATTGCAAGGAAAGTGGTCATTGGAAGCGGAACTGCCCCAAATACTTAGCGGACAAGAAGGCCGGCAAAACAAAAGGTATATGTGATATACATGTAATTGATGTGTACCTTACCAGTACTTGTAGTAGCTCCTGGGTATTTGATACTGGTGCGGTTGCTCACATTTGTAACTCAAAACAGGAGCTGCGGAATAAGCGGAGACTGGCAAAGGACGAGGTGACGATGCGCGTCGGGAATGGTTCCAAGGTCAATGTGATCGCCGTCGGCACTCTACCTCTACATTTACCTTCGGGATTAGTTTTAAACCTTAATAATTGTTATTTAGTGCCAGCTTTGAGCATGAACATTGTATCAGGATCTCGTTTAATTCGAGATGGCTACTCTTTAAATCCGAGAATAATGGTTGTTCTATTTATATGAGAGATATGTTTTATGGTCATGCTCCGATGGTGAATGGTTTATTCTTAATGAATCTTGAGCGCAATGCTACACATGTTCATAGTGTGAGTACCAAAAGATGTAAGATTGATAATGATAGTCCCACATACTTGTGGCACTGCCGCCTTGGTCACATAGGTGTCAAACGCATGAAGAAGCTCCATGCTGATGGACTTTTAGAGTCTCTTGATTACGAATCATTTGACACGTGCGAACCATGCCTCATGGGTAAAATGACCAAGACTCCGTTCTCAGGAACAAGGGAGCGAGCAACCAACTTATTGGAAATCATACATACTGATGTGTGCGGTCCAATGAGTGTTGAGGCTCGCGGTGGCTATCGTTATGTTCTCACCCTCACTGATGACTTGAGTAGATATGGGTATGTCTACTTAATGAAACACAAGTCTGAAACCTTTGAAAAGTTCAAGGAATTTCAGAGTGAGGTTGAGAATCAACGTGACAGGAAAATCAAGTTCCTACGATCAGATCGTGGAGGAGAATACTTGAGTCACGAGTTTGGCACACACTTAAGAAAATGTGGAATAGTTTCACAACTCACGCCGCCTAGAACACCTCAGCGTAATGGTGTGTCCGAACGTCATAATCGCACTCTATTAGATATGGTGCGATCTATGATGTCTCTTACCGATTTACCGCTATCTTTTTGGGGCTATGCTTTAGAGACTGCCGCATTCACTTTAAATAGGGCTCCGTCGAAATCCGTTGAGACGACACCGTATGAATTATGGTTTGGGAATAAACCTAAGCTGTCGTTTCTGAAAGTTTGGGGATGCGATGCTTATGTCAAGAAACATCAACCTGAAAAGCTCGAACCCAAATCGAAAAAATGCGTCTTCATAGGATACCCTAAAGAAACTATTGGGTATACCTTCTACCTTAGATCCGAAGGCAAGATCTTTGTTGCCAAGAATGGGTCCTTTCTAGAGAAAGAGTTTCTCTCGAAAGAAGTAAGTGGGAGGAAAGTAGAACTTGATGAAGTATTACCTCTTGAACCGGAAAATGGCGTAACTCAAGAAAATGTTCCTGAGGTGCCTGCACCGACTAGAGAGGAAGTTAATGATAATGATCAAGATACTTATGATCAAGCTCCTACTGAAATTCGTAGGTCCACAAGGACACGTTCCACACCAGAGTGGTACGGCAACCCTATCTTGGAAATCATGTTGTTGGACAATGGTGAACCTTCGAACTATGAAGAAGCGATGGCGGGCCCGGATTCCGACAAATGGCTAGAAGCCATGAAATCCAAGATAGGATCCATGTATGAAAACGAAGTATGGACTTTGACTGACTTGCCCGTTGAGCGGCGAGCCATAGAAAATAAATGGATCTTTAAGAAGAAGACAGATGCGAATGGTAATGTGACCATCTATAAAGCTCGGCTTGTCGCTAAGGGTTATCGACAAGTTCAAGGGGTTGACTACGATGAGACTTTCTCACCGGTAGTGAAGCTGAAGTCCGTCCGAATCATGTTAGCGATTGCCGCATTCTATAATTATGAAATATGGCAAATGGACGTCAAAACGGCATTCCTTAATGGTTTCCTTAAGGAAGAATTGTATATGATGCAGCCGGAAGGTTTTGTCGATCCTAAGAATTCTGACAAGGTGTGCAAGCTCCAACGCTCGATTTATGGGTTGGTGCAAGCATCTCGGAGTTGGAACATTCGCTTTGATGAGATGATCAAAGCGTTTGGGTTTACGCAGACTTATGGAGAAGCCTGCGTTTACAAGAAAGTGAGTGGGAGCTCTGTAGCATTTCTCATATTATATGTAGATGACATACTTTTGATGGGAAATGATATAGAGCTTTTGGACAGCATCAAGGCCTACTTGAATAAGAGTTTTTCAATGAAGGACCTTGGAGAAGCTGCTTATATATTAGGCATCAAGATCTATAGAGACAGATCAAGACGCCTCATAGGTCTTTCGCAAAGCACATACCTTGATAAGATATTGAAGAGGTTCAATATGGATCAGTCTAAGAAGGGGTTCTTGCCTGTGTTGCAAGGTGTGAAATTGAGCTCAGCTCAATGTCTGACCACGGCAGAAGATATAGAAGAGATGAGTGTCATCCCCTATGCCTCAGCCATAGGTTCTATTATGTATGCCATGCTGTGTACCAGACCTGATGTAAACCTTGCCGTAAGTTTGGTAGGAAGGTACCAAAGTAATCCCGGCAAGGAACACTGGACAGCGGTCAAGAATATCCTGAAGTACCTGAAAAGGACTAAGGAAATGTTTCTCGTCTATGGAGGTGACGAAGAGCTCGTTGTAAAGGGTTACGTCGACGCTAGCTTCGACACAGATCTGGATGACTCTAAGTCACAAACCGGATACGTGTATATTTTGAATGGTGGGGCAGTAAGCTGGTGCAGTTGCAAGCAGAGCGTCGTGGCGGGATCTACATGTGAAGCGGAGTACATGGCAGCCTCGGAGGCAGCACATGAAGCAATTTGGGTGAAGGAGTTCATCACCGACCTAAGAGTCATACCCAATGCGTCGGGGCCGATCAAGCTCTTCTGTGACAACACTGGAGCTATTGCTCTTGCCAAGGAGCCCAGGTTTCACAAGAAGACAAGGCACATCAAGCGTCGCTTCAACTCCATTCGTGAAAATGTTCAAGATGGAGACATAGATATTTGTAAAGTACACACGGACATGAATGTAGCAGATCCGTTGACTAAACCTCTCCCTAGAGCAAAACATGATCAACACCAGAATTCCATGGGTGTTTGATTCGTCACAATGTAACTAGATTGTTGACTCTAGTGCAAGTGGGAGACTATTGGAAATATGCCCTAGAGGCAATAATAAACGCATTATTATTATATTTCCTTGTTCATGATAATTGTCTTTATTCCTGCTATAATTGTGTTATCCGGAAATCGTAATACATGTGTGAATAATAGACACCAACATGTCCCTAGTAAGCCTCTACTTGACTAGCTCGTTGATCAACAGATAGTCATGGTTTCCTGACTATGGACATTGGTTGTCATTGATAACGAGATCACATCATTAGGAGAATGATGTGATGGACAAGACCCAATCCTAAACATAGCACAAGATCGTATAGTTCGTTTGCTAGAGTTTTCCAATGTCAAGTATCCTTTCCTTAGACCATGAGATCGTGTAACTCCCGGATACCGTAGGAGTGCTTTGGGTGTACCAAACGTCACAAGGTAACTGGGTGACTATAAAGGTATACTACGGGGATTTCCGACTGGGATTTGTCACTCCGTATGACGGAGAGGTATCACTGGGCCCACTCGGTAATGCATCATCATAATGAGCTCAAAGTGACCAAGTGTCTGGTCACGGGATCATGCATTACGGTACGAGTAAAGTGACTTGCCGGTAACGAGATTGAACGAGGTATTGGGATACCGACGATTGAATCTCGGGCAAGTAACATACCGATTGACAAAGGGAATTGTATACGGGATTGCTTGAATCCTCGACATCGTGGTTCATCCGATGAGATCATCAAGGAGCATGTGGGAGCCAACATGGGTATCCAGATCCCGCTGTTGGTTATTGGCCGGAGAGCGATCTCGGTCATGTCTACATGTCTCCCGAACCCATAGGGTCTACACACTTAAGGTTCGGTGACGCTAGGGTTGTAGGGATATGTATATGCAGTAACCCGAATGTTGTTCGGAGTCCCGGACGAGATCCCGGACGTCACGAGGAGTTCCGGAATGGTCTGGAGGTAAAGAATTATATATAGGAAGTGCTATTTCGGGCATCAGGAGAAGTTTCGGGGTCACCGGTATTGTACCGGGACCACCGGAAGGGTCCCGGGGGTCCACCGGGTGGGGCCACCTGCCCTGGGGGGCCACATGGGCTGTAGGGGGTGCGCCTTGGCCTACATGGGCCAAGGGCACCAGCCCCAAGAGGCCCATGAGCCTAGGGTTCAAGAAGGGAAGAGTCCCAAAGGGGGAAGGCACCTCCTAGGTGCCTTGGGGAGGAGGGATTCCCCCCCTTGGCCACACCCCCCTAGGAGATTGGATCTCCTAGGGCCGGCGCCCCCCCTTGGACTCCCTATATATAGTGGGGGAAGGAGGGCCTCTCCATCACATCTTTTGTGCCTCCCTCTCCCTCTCCAACACATCCTCCTCCTCCATAGTGCTTGGCGAAGCCCTGCCGGAGTACTGCAGCTCCATCAACACCACGCCGTCGTGCTGCTGCTGGAGCCATCTCCCTCAACCTCTCCTTTTCCCTTGCTGGATCAAGAAGGAGACGTTACGCTGACCGTACGTGTGTTGAACGCGGAGGTGCCGTCCGTTCGGCGCTAGGATCTCCGGTGATTTGGATCACGTCGAGTACGCCTTCCTCATCCCCGTTCTTTGAACGCTTCCGCGCGTGATCTACAAAGGTATGTAGATGCAATCCAATCACTCGTTGCTAGATGAACTCCTAGATGGATCTTGGTGAAACCGTAGGAAAATTTTTGTTTTCTGCAACGTTCCCCAACACTAAATCACGCTCTTCATCTAACAGGTCCAGCGAGTCCTGACGTGATTTCTCATTCTCCGCTTCAACATAAGCCGCCACCCGGGGCGAGTCATGAGGGATGTCACTGGGAAGAACCGCCTCTGCTCCATAAACCATGAAGAAAGGTGTGTAACCTGTCGATCTGTTTGGTGTGGTGTTGATACTCCATAACACAGAAGGTAACTCCTCTACCCAACAACCCGGCGTCCTCTTTAAAGGAACCATAAGCCGGGGTTTGATACCTCTCAAAATTTCTTGATTTGCCCTCTCTGCTTGACCATTAGACTGGGGGTGAGCCACTGATGCTACATCAAGCCGGATGTGATCACGTTGACAAAATTCCTCCATATCTCCTTTGGACAGATTAGTACCATTATCAGTTATAATGCTATGTGGAAAACCAAACCGGAATATCACCTTTTTAATGAATTGAACCGCTGTGGCTGCATCACACTTACTGACTGGCTCTGCCTCTACCCACTTCGTAAACTTGTCAACCGCCACTAACAGGTGGGTCTTTTTGTCCTTGGATCTCTTAAAGGGTCCAACCATATCGAGCCCCCAAGTTGCAAACGGCCAAGTAATTGGAATCATTCTCAAATCCTGAGCCGGAACATGAGCGCGGCGTGCAAATTTCTGACAACCATCACACCTTTTGACTAAATCCTCAGCATCAGTATGAGCCGTCAACCAATAGAAGCCGTGACGAAAAGCCATAGCCACCAAGGATTTTGAACCGGCATGGTGACCACAATCTCCTTCGTGGATTTCTCGCAAAATCTCACAACCCTCTTGAGGAGACACACAACACTGAATTGCTCGTGTGACGCTGTAACGATGTAACTCCCCATTGATAATGGTCATTGACTTGGATCGCCGGATTAGCTGCCGGGCCAAGATTTCATCCTCCGGTAACTCGCCCCGGTTCATGTAAGCCAAGTACGGGACTGTCCAATCCGGTATAACATGCAAAGCTGCCACCAATTGGGCCTCCGGGTCAGGCATAGCCAACTCCTCCTCTGTGGGTATCTTGACCGACGGATTATGCAGTACGTCGAGGAAGACATTAGGTGGCACCGGTTTATGTTGAGAGCCTAGACGACTTAAAGCGTCCGCCGCTTCATTATTTCGCCGGTCTATATGGTCAACTTGATAGCCCTTGAAATGACCAGCCACTATGTCCACCTCTCGTCGATATGCAGCCATGAGTGGGTCCTTAGAATCCCAAGTGCCAGATACCTGTTGAGCCACCAGGTCCGAGTCACCAAAGCACTTAACCCGGCTTAAGTTCATCTCCTTAGCCATCCGAAGACCGTGGAGTAAGGCCTCGTACTCAGCTGCATTGTTAGTGCAAGGGAACATTAAGCGAAGAACATAACAAAACTTGTCACCTCGTGGAGAAGTTACTATGACTCCAGCCCCCGAGCCCTCCAATTACCTGGACCCATCAAAGTGAATAGTCCAATAAGTGTTGTCTGGCTTTTCCTCTAGTGCCTGCAACTCTGTCTAATCATTGATGAAGTCCACGAGTGCTTGAGATTTGATCGTTGTGCGAGGTGTATACTTGAGCCCGTGCGGTCCAAGCTCAATAGCCCACTTGGCAATCCGACCAGTTGCCTCTCTGTTTTGGATGATATCTCCCAAAGGGGCTGAACTAACCACTGTGATAGGATGACCCTGAAAATAATGCTTGAGCTTCCGGCTTGCCATAAAAACTCCATACACCAGCTTCTGCCAATGCGGATACCTCTGCTTTGATTCAATAAGCACCTCACAGATATAATAAACCGGCCGTTGAACCGGATACTCCTTTCTAACCTTCTTGCGCTCCACAACAATAGCCACACTGACGGCCCGGGCATTAGCAGCCACATATAGCAGTAAAGGCTCTTTATCGACCGGAGATGCAAGGACAGGTGGTTCAGCTAACTGTCTCTTCAAATCCTCAAACGCTTTATCAGCCGCGTCGCTCTAGACAAAGTCATCCGTTTTTTTAACATCTGATATAAAGGCATAGCTTTCTCCCCAAGACGACTTATAAACCGGCTCAAAGCCGCAATCCGGTCCCTGTTAGACACCAGATTTTTTTCCAGATTAGCCTCAATGCCCCTGTTAGACACCAGAAAACCCAAGAGCTTGCCTGCCGGAACACCAAAGACACATTTGTCCGGATTAAGCATCATCTTATAAACCCGGAGGTTGTCAAAAGTCTCTCTCAAGTCATCTATCAATATTTCCTCCTTCCTTGACTTCACCACAATATCATCCACATATGCATGAACATTGCGCCCAATCTGCTTATGAAGACAATTCTGAACACATCGCTGATAAGTCGCCTCGGCACTCTTGAGCCCAAAGGGCATGGAGACATAGCAGAAGGCTCCAAAGGGAGTTATAAAATTTGTCTTCTCCTGGTCCTTAACTGTCATTTTGATCTGATGATAACCAAAGTAAGCATCCAGAAAACACAAACGGTCACAACCTGCCGTAGCATCAATAATCTGATCAATATGACGGAGGGCAAAGGGATCTGCTGGACAAGCTTTGTTCAAATCTGTGTAGTCCACACACATATGCCAAGTGTCGTTTTTCTTAAGAACCAACACTGGATTAGCTAACCACTTAGGGTGAAAAACCTCCACGATAAACCCTGCGGCCAACAGCCGAGCTACCTCCTCACCAATAGCCTTACGCCTTTCTTCATTGAAGCGGCGGAGAAACTGCCTGACCGGTTTAAACTTAGGATCTATATTAAGTGTGTGCTCAGTGAGTTCCCTCGGTACACCTGGCATGTCAGAAGGCTTCCATGCAAAGATGTCCCGGTTCTCACGGATGAACTCGATGAGCGCGCTTTCCTATTTGGGATCCAGGTTAGCGCTGATGCTGGACTGCTTGGATAAATCGCCAGGAACGAAATCAACCATCTTAGTGTCTGTGGCCGATTTAAACTTCAATGTCGGATCGTGCTCCATAGTTGGCTTTTTCAAAGAAGTCATGTCTGCCGGATCAACCTTGTCTTTATAAAACTTCAGCTCTTCTGTGGCAAAAACCGACTCAGCGTAAGCTGCATCACCTTCCTCACATTCCAAAGCAATCTTCCTGCTCCCATGTACTGTGATGGTCCCCTTATGACCTGGCATCTTAAGCTGCAGATAAACATAACACGACCTCGCCATGAACTTGGCATAAGCCGGTCGTCCAAACAGGGCGTGATACAGACTCTTGATTTTCACCACCTCAAAAGTCAATGTTTTTGACCTTGAGTCATGATCATCTCCAAAAGCCACCTCTAGGGCTATTTTTCCCACTGGATATGCAGACTTACCAGGCACCACACCATGAAAAACGGTGTTTGACAGTTTAAGATTCTTATCTGTCAACCCCATACGGTGGAAGGTATCATAGTAAAGGATATTGATACTACTTCCTCCATCCATAAGCACCTTGGTGAACTTATACCCCCCAACTTGAGGTGCCACCACTAAGGCGAGATGACCCGGATTATCAACCCGGGGTGGGTGATCCTCTCGACTCCATAAAATTGGTTGCTCTGACCAGCGCAAATACTGAGGCACTGCCGGTTCAACAGAGTTCATGGCCCTCTTGTGAAGCTTCTAATAACACTTGCACAAGCTAGTGGTGAAGACATGATACTGCCCACTATTCAACTGCTTCGGATTGCTCTGATAACCCGACTACTGCTGTTGCTGATTCCCCTGATGGTTATAACCTCCCTGATTGCCCTGATTACCTTGATTACCATGTCCGGTCTGATTGCCTTGGAATCCTGAACCGGAGCTGCCACCTCCATAACCCGGCCCATGAAAACCGCCTCCTGAACCGCCGGGCGGGCCATTGTCATATTGAAACATATTGGAATTCTTAAACTCCCGCACGATGAAACAATCCTTCCAAAGATGTGAAGCTGGCCTTTCCTTCGATCCGTGCTTGGGACAAGGTTGATTCAATAGGCGTTCCAGATTGGGGCCTGACCCTCCGCCCCTCTGGGGCTGTTTACCCTTACGTTGCTGACCGTTGTCCTGAGCATTGGTGTTAGCCACAAAGTCCAAACTGTTGTCTGCCTTGCACTTACCATTATTCCCATGACCTGCCAGATTGTGCTGCTACCCTTTGGTATTGCCGTTCTTTTCCCCTTCCCCGGTTTGTCGTCCTTAGACTCAGGGTCCTTGGTACTATCTGAATCGACATATTTCACCAAAGCTGTCATGAGCGCTGCCATGTCGTTGCTGTGACGTTTGAGCCTTCCTAACTTCAGTTTTAATGGTAGAAACTGGTAATTGCCCTCCAACATCAAAACTGTTGTGTCCGCGTTGATGCGGTCCGACGAATGCAGGATAGCTAAAACTCGCTTCACCCAATGGGTTGTAGATTTCCCCTCCTCTTGAACACAAGCGGCCAGGTCCACAATCGACATAGGCTGCTTACAAGTATCTTTAAAATTCTGGATAAACCGGTGTTTTAACTCGGCCCATGACCTGACAGAGTTAGCTGGTAAGCTCTTTAACCAAGTACGAGTTGTCCCCTCCAACATCATGGTGAAGTATTTAGCACACACCGCTTCATCCACATCCAGCATCTCCATTGCCATCTCATAACTCTCAACCCATGACTCTGGTTGCAAATCAGCGGTGTAATTGGGCCCTTTACAAGGGCCTTTAAAATCCTTGGGTAGTCGTACATTACGCAACGCGGGGGTAAGACACGGCACCCCTAAAGAACTGAAAACCACACCTGGCTCCACCGAAGCGGTAGGACGAACCGGAGTAGTTTGACGAGCTACGTGCTGAGCTGCTAACTCGGCTTCTCGACATGCCCGACCATGATCCACCACATCTTGCGCATTAACACCACCACCTGCCGGGTTATGCCCTCATGGCGAGTTACGGTGACGTGCACTGCTTGATACGGCCGTTTCATCCTCAACGCGCCTGCTGTAGCTCCGACTCAGGCGGGGCGTGGAATGAATCCCCTCGCGACTATGCGAATAAGCCTGCTGCTGGTTTAAAGCCGTTGAAGGAGCTCTCTGGTCCGTCATGTCTCAATCACCACTGGTGACTCGCCGTCCATTGGGAGGGCTACCAATCGTGAAGCGGCGGCCACAATGTTATCCAACGGGTTGGAGTAATGCCCCGGAGGCGTCGGAACGTACTGTGGCACAATGTTGTTCTGGCGAGGGGGGTTCATCGTGCGTGGCTGAACCGGCGCTCCTGTTCCCGGTGCCTCAGTCCAGTTTGCCACCGGATGGTTACTGGTTCCTGCTCCTGGCGTGTTGAAGAGATTTCTTGGCTCATAACCCGATGGGAGGTGCGACCGGTATCTCCTCCTCATGACATCATCTGAGGCACTCTAATCCAGCCTAAGCCAGTAGGCCTGAGCCTCCAACTCAGCCCGTTCTGTAGCCATCCTGGCATTCTCCACTGCCAGGTCCGCTTTAGCCTGAGTTATCTGATCCTTCACCTTTGCAATCTCCGCATTGTGCTAATCTCGGGTGGCCGCATCCACTTCTACTGCCATCAATGTTGCCGAAGCGTCGAACAAATCAGACAAAACCTGAGCCGGAGGCGGCGCGGAGCCCCCTGCTCCCGCTGGCGTCGCTGTTGCTGAACCGGAGAGCATCACGACAGCGGTAGAAGAGTGCTGTGCTGGTTGTGTACAGGCCATGAAGATAGCGACCCGGTTTGGCAGATCGAGGGGGTCCGGAATACTATTGCCATCGGAACCTCCACTAATCTGGCCGTCCTGCAGCTGATACAGCGACTCGGTCTCTCCAGTTGAAGATTCGTCATCAGAGCAGACAACGGTTTCTCCATCAGATGCCGGTCCATCCTCAGACTCCGCTCCATGGATGACACCTACGAAAACATGCCTTGCTGGGGGCTGAACCTGGGCAGGGCTTGCACGCTGAGCGGTCTCGATGATGTCGGTTTAGGTGTCTGGCTCAGGGCCTGGTTCGCCGATCTTGCCGGTGAAGACGTGAATCCCACCAAAGGGGACCCGGTACCCATATTTGATTGAACCGGCCTCGGGACCCCATCCTGCGTCGTCGATGTAGAGCTTGCCGCGACGACTCTTCATCATCCAGCCCATAGAGTATCCCTTGAGTCCTTCGAAGCTGCCCTTCAGGAACTCGAAACCATCATGAGATAGCCCCACGGTGGGCGCCAACTGTCGTGGGTTTGTCACGGCAGATGTCCTCATGAAAGGACTTAGTCATGGAGCCATCGCTACGGGTTAGCTTAAAGGGCTTAAACCGGACAAGGGACACGAGGGTTTTATACTAGTTCGGCCCCTTCGATGAAGGTAAAAGCCTACGTCTAGTTGTGTTGGTATTGCTAGGGTTTTGATGACCAGGGAGCGAATCCGCTTTGCCTGGCTCTCGAGTTGTTGTCTGTTGCCTGTTATCTTGTCCCTAAACCGCTGTCGTGTCGTCCCTTTATATACATAGGTTAACGCCCGCCGGTTTACAGAGTCCCGAGGCCGGATCATAAACGTGACCAGCTCGGTCTCTATTCCTTCTAACTTACAATACAAGTTACATGAAAGAGTCGGTTTACATTTACAGGCTTTAACCCACCTTTGGGCATTGGGCCTTCGTAAAGCGCCACCATCCTCACGTCTTTATGGTCTTCTATCTTCATAGAGTTAACCCGGTTACTCCTGGCCGGTTTACGTCTAGTAGTAATATCCCCAATAGAGATGGCATCTAGGCCTTTTGGATTGATGTTTGGTAGGTTTATTTTTGAATTTGGCATCCCCGATAGTGCCGGATCTGTCCAAGGCAGTAGGGTGATAACCCACAAGTATAGGGGATCGCAATAGTTTTCGAGGATAGAGTATTCAACCCAAATTTATTGATTCGACACAAGGGGAGCCAAAGAATATTCTCAAGTATTAGCAGCTGAGTTGTCAATTCAACCACACCTAGATAACTTAATATCTGCAGCAAAGTATTTAGTAGCAAAGTAATATGATAGTAGTGGTAACGGTGGTAAAAGGTAATGGTAGCAAAAGTAATATTTTTGGTATTTTGTAGTGATGATAACAATAGCAACAGAAAAGTAAATAAGCGAAGAACAATATATGGAAAGCTCGTAGGCAATGGATCGGTGATAGAGAATTATGCCGGATGTGGTTCCTCATGTAACAGTCATAACATAGGGTGACACAGAACTAGCTCCAATTCATCAATGTAATGTAGGCATGTATTCCGAATATAGTCATACGTGCTTATGGAAAAGAACTTGCATGACATCTTTTGTCCTACCCTTCGGTGGCAGACCAAAGCATTAACACATAGTGAATACATGTACTCCTCAAACTACGGTCATCACTGGGAGTGGTCCCGATTATTGTCACTTCGGGGTTGCCGGATCATAACACATAGTAGGTGACTATAGACTTGCAAGATAGGATCAAGAACTCACATATATTCATGAAAACATAATAGGTTCATATCTGAAATCATGGCACTCGGGCCCTAGTGTCAAGCATTAAGCATAGCAAAGTCATAGGAACATCAATATCAGAACATAGTGGATACTAGGGATCAAACCCTAACAAAACTAACTCGATTACATGATAAATCTCATCCAACCCATCACCGTCCAGCAAGCCTACGATCGAATTACTCACGCACGGCGGTGAGCATCATGAAATTGGTGATGTAGGATGGTTGATGATGACGATGTCGACGGATTCCCCTCTCCGGAGCCCCGAACGGACTCCAGATCAGCCCTCCCGAGAGAGTTTACGGCTTGGCGGCGGCTCCGTATCGTAAAACACGATGAATCTTTCTCCCTGGTTTTTTTCTCCCCGAACACGAATATATGGAGTTGGAGTTGAGGTCAGTGGAGCTCCAGGGGACCCACGAGGCAGGGGGCGCGCCCAGCCCCGAACGGACTCCGGATCAGCCCTCCCGAGAGAGTTTACGGCTTGGCGGCGGCTCCGTATCGTAAAACATGATGAATCTTTCTCCCTGGTTTTTTTCTCCCCGAACACGAATATATGGAGTTGGAGTTGAGGTTGGTGGAGCTCCAGGGGACCCACGAGGCAGGGGGCGCGCCCAGGGGGCAGGCGCGCCCCCCACCCTCGTGGCTAGGGTGTGGGGCCCCTGGCCTTGATTCTTTTGCCAGTATTTTTTTTATTTCCAAAAATAATCTCCGTGGAGTTTCAGGTCATTCCGAGAACTTTTGTTTCTGCACATAAATAACACCATGGCAATTCTGCTGAAAACAACGTGAGTCCGGGTTAGTTCCATTCAAATCATGCAAGTTAGAGTCCAAAACAAGGGCAAAAGTGTTTGGAAAAGTAGACACGATGGAGACGTATCAACTCCCCCAAGCTTAAACCTTTGCTTGTCCTCAAGCAATTCAGTTGACAAACTGAAAGTGATAAAGAAAAACTTTTACAAACTCTGTTTGCTCTTGTTGTTGTAAATATATAAAGCTAGCGTTCAAGTTTTCAGCAAAGATTATGAACTAACCACATTCACAATAACACTTAGGTCTCATGTTTACTCATATCAATGGCATAATCAACTAGCGAGCAATAATAATAAATCTTGAATGACAACACTTTCTCAAAACAATCATGATATGATATAATAGGATGGTATCTCGCTAGCCCTTTCTGAGACCGCAAAACATAAATTAGAGCACCTTTAAAGATCAAGGACTAACTAGACATTGTAATTCATGGTAAAAGAGATCCAGTCAAGTCATACTCAATGTAAACTAACATTAATGAATGCAAATGACAACGGTGCTCTCCAACTGGTGCTTTTTAATAAGAGGGTGATGACTCAACATAAAAGTAAATAGATAGGCCCTTCGCAGAGGGAAGCAGGGATTTGTAGAGGTGCTAGAGCTCTATTTTAAAGCAGAGATAAATAATATTTTGAGCGGCATACTTTCGTTGTCAACATAACAACCAAGAGATGGCGATATCTTCCATGCTACACACATTATAGGCGGTTCCCAAACAGAATGGTAAAGTTTATACCCCCATCCACCAACAAGCATCAATCCATGGCTAGCTCGAAACAACGAGTGCCTCCAACTAACAACAGTCCTAGGGGGATTTTTGTTTGCAATTATTTTGATTTGATTTGCATAAAGCATGGGACTGGGCATCCCGGTGACCGGCCATTTTCTCGTGAATGAGGAGCGGAGTCCACTCCTCTTGAGAATAACCTGCCTAACATGGAAGATACGGACAACCCTAGTTGATACTTGAGCTATTCGAGCATACAAAACAGAATTTCATTTGAAGGTTTAGAGTTTAGCACATACAAATTTACTTGGAACGGCAGGTAGATACCGTATATAGGTAGGTATGGTGGATTCATATGGAATAACTTTGGGGTTTATGGGATTGGATGCACAAGCAGTATTCCCACTTAGTACAGGTGAAGGCTAGAAAAAGACTGGGAAGTGACCAGCTAGGGAGCGGCAACAGTCATGAACATGCATTAAAATTAATCAACACCGAATGCAAGCATGAGTAGGATATAATGCACCATGAACATAAATATCGTAGAGGCTATGTTGATTTTGTTTCAACTACATGAGTGAACATGTGCCAAGTCAAGCCACTCGAATCGTTCAAAAGAGGATACCACCCTATCATACCACATCACAACCATTTTAATAGCATGTTGGCACGCAAGGTAAACCATTATAAGCTCCTAGCTAATTAAGCATGTTATAAGCAACTATAATCTCTAATTGTCATTGCAAACATGTTTATTCATAATAGGCTGAATCAGGAATGATGAACTAATCATATTTACAAAAACAAGAGAGGTCGAGTTCATACCAGCTTCTCCCATTTCAATCAGCCATCATATATCGTCATAATTGCCTTTCACTTGCACGACTGAATGATGTGAATAATAATAACAGTGCGCGTGCATTGGACTAAGCTGGAATCTGCAAGCATTCAATAAATAGGAGGAAGACAAGGCAATATGGGCTCTTGGTTAAATCAACAATACTGCATATAGGAGTCACTTCAACAATTTAACCATGGTCTCCTCCTATCGACCCCCAAAGAAAAGAAATAAAATAAAATTATTTACACGGGAAAGCTCCCAACAAGCAAAAGAAGAAAGGGAAATCTTTTTGAGTTTTATTTTTAGTTATTACTATTACAACAAGAAAAATAAAATAGCTAAAAGCTACTATTGATTTTTTTTGTTTTTCTTAAGGTTTATCAAACACACAAGAAGAAAGCATAAAAAGGAAATAAAATAGCATGGATATTACAATGAAAAAGTATGAGCACCGACATCTAGCAATGAGTGTGTGAACATAAATGTAATGTCGGTGGGAAATACGTACTCCCCCAAGCTTAGGCTTTTGCCTAAGTTGGTCTATTGCCACGAATGGCCTGGCGGATATCCAAAGTTGTAACTGGGGTTGTACTGTGATGGATACTCAGATTGCCACTGGCTGGCAATCACCTCCGGATCCCACTGGTAATCAGACTATCGTGGAGGATCAAATTGTGGTTCCGGCTCTGGCTCTGCAGCTGATGTAGGGTTCTGGTAGGCGTGAATGGCCTCCAACGGAACAAGGTGCTTGCTTGCAGATAAATCAAACAAGGAAGGAGCAGGTAGGGTAATAGTCTCATGATGATGTTTATCCAAGAACAATTTGTATTTAAGCTCCCTTTCCCTATTCTTTACAATAAAATCATGCGCTACCATACTCTTATAATCTAAATAAACAGTAGGCAGCATTTCTTCTTCTTTTTCATACTGCCTAACATGTATGTTATAGTATGCAACAAGGCGTGAAGCATAGACACCTCCAAAGATGGGGCCCTTTGTACAGTTCAGACTTAACCGTTTGGCAATAATACCGCGCATACTAATAGAGTCGTCACGGAATAAACCATGGAACAAAATAATAATATCAGGAACACTAAGGTTTCCACAGTTTCCGCGACCAATTAAGCAACGACTAGCAAATATTGCAAAGTAGCGTAAAACAGGAAAATGTATGCTAGTGATTCTTGCATCGGAAACCTTCCTAGTTTCCCCTACAGTAATAGTGTCAATAAACCCGTCCACATCTTTACGATGTGGTTCCTCTAAGCTACCCTCGAAAGGTATTTTGCAAACCCTGCAAAATTCATATAGTGACATCTTCTTAACCACATCATATAAATGAAACTCTACTAAAGGAGGTGATTCCTTAGGATAATAGTAGAAGTTTTGCATAAAAGTATTGGTGAGTAAGAGATACTATTCGTGTTGGTCGCGGAGGAAGTCAGTGAGGCCTGCATTCTTAGCCAATTCATAAAAATCATCATAAATCCCGGCTGCTCTCAACAAATCACTGGAAGGCCATTCACACGGCCGAACCTCCGCGGTGCGAGGCAGATTATATTTGGGCCTCTCTGCTTCTTCATTTTGCTTTTCCTACGAGCTTCGGCTTGATGAGCCCCTCAAAAATCTCTTCATTATTTTCTAAAAAATTCTGAAATTTTTAGTAACTTCAAATAAAAGTAAATCAAACTCAACAAAATTGATAGCAACTACTCCTACAAGTGCCTGGAGCCTATATCATGCATTAGAACCACTTGAAACCATACAAATTTGACATGCAAGCTCAAGAACATGGTCACCTAGGCAACACAAATTTGCAATGAATAAAGCACTAGAACAAAAACTAATTGGACCAATGGAGGAGTCACATACCAATGAACAATCCCCCCAAAGCAGTTTTGTGAGGGGTGCTTTGAGCATGGAGATCGAAAATCGCAGCAAAATGAGCTAGAACTCGTGCTTGAGCTGGCTGGTGATTTTTTTGGGAAGAAGAAGAAGTGTGTGGGTGCAGGAATAAGTGGAGGGGAGCCACCATGGGCCCACGAGGCAGGGGGCGCGCCCTGTAGGGGTGGGCGCGCCCTGGACCCTCGTGCCCAGGTGCTTGCTCCCCCTGCTGTGTTCTCTGTGCCAGATATTCTCAAATATTAAAAAAAACATATTTAAATTTCAGGGCATTTGGAGAACTTTTATTTTCGGGGTATTTTTTTATTGCATGGATAATTCAGAAAACAGACAGAAATTACTATTTTTGCTTTATTTAATATAAATAACAGAAAGTAAAAAGAGGGTACAGAGAGTTGGGTTTTCTAAATTCATCCATCTCATGCTCATCGAAAGGAATCCACTAACAAGGTTGATCAGGTATTGTTAACAAACTCATTCCGAATAACATGGAACCTGAGAATTTTCGAATAACACTAGGTTACCTCAACGGGGATATGCACATCCCCAACAATAAGAATATCGTATTTCTTCTTGACAGTAGGAAGAGGAAATTCAAAACCACCAATAGTGATTGTTGAAATTTTTCCAATAGAATTATTACTATGGACTTGAGGTTGTTTCCTCGGAAAGTGTACCGTATGCTCATTACCATTAACATGAAAAGTGACAATTCCTTTGGTGCAATCAATAACAGCCCCTGCAGTATTCAAAAAGGGTCTTCCAAGAATAATAGACATATTATCGTCCTCGGGAATATCGAGAATAACAAAGTCCGTTAAAATAGTAACGTCTGCAACCACAACAGGCACATCCTCACGAATACCGAAAGGTATAGTAGTTGATTTATCAGCCATTTGCAAAGATATTTCAGTAGGTGTCAACTTATTCAAATCAAGTCCACGATATAAAGAGAGAGGCATAACACTAACACTGGCTCCAAGATCACATAAAGCAGTTTTAACATAGTTTCTTTCAATGGAGCATGGTATAGTTTGTACTCTGGGATCTCCAAGTTTCTTTGGTATTCCTCCCTTAAAAGTGTAATTAGCAAGCATGGTGGAAATTTCAGCTTCCGGTATCTTTCTTTTATTAGTAACAATATCTTTCATGTACTTAGCATAAGGATTCATTTTAAGCATATCAGTCAAACGCATACGCAAAAAGATAGGTCTAATCATTTTAGCAAAGCGCTCAAAATCCTCATCATCCTTTTTCTTGGATGGCTTAGGAGGAAAAGGCATGGGTTTCTGAACCCAAGGTTCTCTTTCCTTACCGTGTTTCCAAGCAACAAAGTCTCTTTTATCATAATGTTGATTCCTTGATTGTGGGTTATCAAGATCAACAGCAGGTTTAGCTTCTACATCATTATTATTGCTAGGTTGAGCATCAACATGAACATTATCATTAACATTATCACTAGTTTCCTGTTCATTACCAGATTGTGTTTCAGCATCAGAAATAGAGATATCATTGGGATTCTTAGGTGTGTCAATAACAGGTTCACTAGAAGCATGCAAAGTCCTATCATTTTTCTTTTTCTTCCTCTTAGAAGGACTAGGTCCATCAATATCATTTCTCTGAGAATCTTGCTCAATTCTCTTAGGATGGCCCTCAGGATACAAAGGTTCCTGAGTTATTTTACCACCTCTAGTCATAACTCTAACAACATTATCATTTTTCTTACTATTTAATTCATTGAGCAAATCATTCTGAGCTTTAAGTACTTGTTCTACTTGAGTGGTAACCATAGAAGCATGTTTACTAATGAGTTTAAGTTCACCTTTAACTCTAGGCATATAATCACCCAAGTGTTCAATCATATAAGCATTTTGTTTCAATTGTCTACCAAAATAAGCATTGAAGTCTTCTTGCTTAACCATAAAGTTATCAAACTCATCCAAACATTGGCTAGCAAACTTAGTAGGAGGGATTTCAGCTTTATCATATCTATAGAGAGAATTTACCTTTACTACCTGTGTCGGGTTATCAAGACCATGTGTTTCTTCAATAGGTGATGGATTAAAACCATATATTTCTTCAACAGGCGGTAAATTAAGACCATGTATTTCTTTAATATGAGGTAAATTCTTAACATCTTCAGCTTTAATACCCTTTTATTTAATGGATTTCTTTGCCTCTTGCATATCTTCAAGACTGAGAAATAGAACACCCCTTTTCTTCGAAGTTGGTTTAGGAATAGGCTCAGGAGTTGGCTCAGGAGCTGGCTCAGGAAGTGTCCAATTATTTTCATTTGTCAACATATTATCAATAGAATTTCAGCTTCATCCGGTGTTCTTTCCCTGAAAACAGAACCGACACAACTATCTAGGTGGTCTCTGGAAGCATCGGTTAGTCCATTATAAAAGATATCAAGTATTTCATTTTTCTTAAGAGGATGATCAGGCAAAGCATTAAGTAATTGGAGAAGCCTCCCCCAAGCTTGTGGGAGACTCTCTTCTTCAATTTGCACAAAATTATATATATATCCCTTAAGGGAGCTTGTTTCTTATGAGCAGGGAAATATTTAACAAAGAAGTAATAAATCATATCCTAGGGACTACGCACACAACCAGGATCAAGAGAATTAAACCATATCTTAGCATCACCCTTTAATGATAACGGAAATATTTTAAGGATATAAAAGTAGCGAGTTCTCCCATCATTAGTGAACAGGGTGGCTATATCATTTAATTTAGTAATATGTGCCACAACAGTTTCAGATTCATAGCCATAAAAAGGATCATATTCAACCAAAGTAATTATATCAGGATCAATAGAGAATTCATAATCCTTATCAGTAAGAAAGATAGGTGAAGTAGCATAAGCAGGATCATATTTCATTCTAGCATTCAGAGTTTTTTGTTTAAGCTTAGCTAATAATTTCTTAAGATCAGTTCTATCATTGCATGCAAGAAAGTCTCTTTTAGTTTCTTCATCCATAACAGAGCCCTTAGGCACAACAGGCAATTCATATTTATTATGAGAGCCTCCATCATCACTTTCATCAATATTATCAGTTTCAATAATTTCATTCTCTCTAGCCCTAGCAAGTTGTTCATCGAGAAATTCACCAAGTGGCATAGTAGTATCAAGCATAGAAATAGTTTCATCATACGTATCATGCATAGCAGAAGTGGCATCATCAATAATATGCGACGTATTAGAATTAATAGCAGAAGCAGGTTTAGGTGTCGCAAGCTTACTCAAAACAGAAGGTGAATCAAGTGCAGAGCTAGATGGCAGTTCCTACCTCCCCTCGTAGTTGAGGGATAAAATTTTGTTTTCACGTTTCAAGTTCTTCATAGTGACCAGCATATATAAATCCCAAGTGACTCAAAGAATAGAGCTATGCTCCCCGGCAATGGCGCCAGAAAATAGTCTTGATAACCCACAAGTATAGGGGATCACAACAGTTTTCGAGGGTAGAGTATTCAACCCAAATTTATTGATTCGACACAAAGGGAGCCAAAGAATATTCTCAAGTATTAGCAGCTGAGTTGTCAATTCAACCACACCTAGATAACTTAATATCCGCAGCAAAGTATTTAGTAGCAAAGTAATATGATAGTAGTGGTAACGGTGGTAAAAGGTAATGGTAGCAAAAGTAATATTTTTGGTATTTTGTAGTGATGATAACAATAGCAACGGAAAAGTAAATAAGCGAAGAACAATATATGGAAAGCTCATAGGCAATGGATCGGTGATAGAGAATTATGCCGGATGTGGTTCATCATGTAACAGTCATAACATAGGGTGACATAGAACTAGCTCCAATTCATCAATTTAATGTAGGCATGTATTCCAAATATAGTCATACATGCTTATGGAAAAGAACTTGCATGACATCTTTTGTCCTACCCTCCCGTGGCAGCGGGGTCCTATTGGAAACTAAGGGATATTAAGGCCTCCTTTTAATAGAGTACCGGACCAAAGCATTAACACATAGTGAATACATGAACTCCTCAAACTACAGTCATCACCGGGAGTGGTCCCGATTATTGTCACTTCGGGGTTGTCGGATCATAACACATAGTAGGTGACTATAGACATGCAAGATAGGATCAAGAACTCACATATATTCATGAAAACATAATAGGTTTAGATCTGAAATCATGGCACTCGGGCCCTAGTGACAAGCATTAAGCATAGCAAAGTCATAGCAACATCAATCTCAGAACATAGTGGATACTAGGGATCAAACCCTAACAAAACTAACTCGATTACATGATAAATCTCATCCAACCCATCATCGTCCAGCAAGCCTATGATGGAATTACTCACGCACGGCGGTGAGCATCATGAAATTGGTGATGCAGGATGGTTAATGATGACGACGACAACGGATTCCCCTCTTCGGAGCCCCGAACGGACTCCAGATTAGCCCTCCTGAGAGAGTTTAGGGCTTGGCGGCGGCTCCGTATCCTAAAACATGATGAATCTTTCTCCCTGGTTTTTTTCTCCCCGGACACGAATATATGGAGTTGGAGTTGAGGTCGGTGGAGCTCCAGGGGGCCCATGAGGCAGGGGGCGCGCCCCCACCCTCGTGGCTATGGTGTGGGCCCCTGGCCTTGATTCTTTCGCCATTATTTTTTATTATTTCCAAAAATAATCTCCGTGGAGTTTCAGGTCATTCCGAGAACTTTTGTTTTTGCACATAAATAACACCATGGCAATTCTGCTGAAAACAGCGCCAGTCCGGGTTAGTTCCATTCAAATCATGCAAGTTAGAGTCCAAAACAAGGGCAAAAGTGTTTGGAAAAGTAGATACGATGGAGACGTATCATAGGGAACCGCCGTTCCCCGTCTAGAGCGGTACTACCGCTCATCTTGCACGGTACTACCGCTCGAGCGGTACTGCCGCGGTTGGGTCGCGGTACTACCGTTGGATGCCCAATTCCATCATTTCCTACCACTTTTTGATCCATGTTGTCTTGTTTGGAGGCTTATGCTCTTTCTTTCGTGTTGTTTCTTCTGCTCGTGTGTTTGGTTCCAGGTGATGAACATCCTGAGCAGCAAGTCCGCCGTGTGAACCCCGGACGTGCAACGTCCAAGCGCTACCGCACCTTTGAGACAACGGCGGCCTCATCAAGTGTTCCGACAAGTGTTCCGCCTCAAATGAAGAAGATGAGTGCGTCCAAGCCCAAGCCAAGGGCCAAGTCTATGACAGAGATGTCTGCCAAGGAATTCTGGGAGAAGCATCGGCGCAACCCCTATGAGGTCGCTCAAGAACCTGCTTTGGTCTATCGGCCGTTCTGGAACCGTTTTCAGTATGCCATCTACTTTGATGTGATCAAAGCCAAGAAGAATCTTTTTGTTGATGTTCTCTCCATCGACGCTGCCTTTATGGAGAAGGATCATAACTACTTTGGGGAGGCTCTTCAGATGTGCTCTCAGTTGAACATCCTCAGGATCATGCAATTCAACAAGGATTTTGATGCAGATTTGGTGGCTCGGTTTTATGCCACCGTCCATCTTGGGACAGATGAGGACAGAACTTTGACTTGGATGACAAATGGCAGGCTGCTTACTGTCAAGTGGAATGCCTTCATGGAGCTTCTTGAAGTTGAGGATCAAGGTCTAGTGAACCCAGTTGGCTTTCGTCCTCACCGCAATGCAACTTCCACTCACAAGCAATCTCTCTGGCCATACTGTACCTTGAAGATTAACCCAGTGACTCAGAAGGAGACCTAAGAGCTGCCAGCATTTCTGTATATTCTCCATCACATCTTCAGGGAGACCCTCTTCCCTCGCATTGGCAACTTGGATATGGTACACTCTTTTCTTGTGGACATGCTTCTTTTTTGTCAACATGAGAAGGAAGAAAACACTGGAGACTCTTTGGATATCTCTCACGTCATGTGGTCTGAGTTGGTTTCCGCCATCTCTGAGCGCAAGTGTCCTATCTATGGACCGTTTATCATGTTGCTCATTGAGAAGGCCTGGGAGCGTGTGTATCCTAGGGTGGTGCTGGAGACAGGGGATCTAGTTTCTCATGAGATCAAGCGTCTGAGGAAGAAGGAGAACTGGGGCACCACAGCTCCGAGTTCTGGCATTCTGCCTGGAGCTGCTGACATGGAGACCGAGGCTGATGCGGATGATGACGATGACTATGAGCCATCTGGAGCAGAGCCCTCTTGGGCAAAGAAGCTCAAGCGCAAGATGAAGAAACTCTTCTGCATGGAGTCTCACGGTCAGTACATGACTCATGTGGCTGAGAAGCAGGCCAGGAGTCGTCACAAGGAGCTCATGCGTCAGTTGGGTGCGACCGTTGCCAGCGGTTCTAAGGGCAAGATCATTGATGAGGAGGAGTGGATTCAGCAGCACTGTCCGTGGACTGATTCAGACACCGTGCAGTTTCCGACCGATGACGGCAGTGCAGACGATCCTGCTGGGATATGATGTTCGATATCCTCAGTTGGCTATCACCTGGAGCCGTAGCAACGCTCTTTGCCTTTTTGGTGTCTCGATGCCAAACGGGGAGAGAGTTTAGGGATTTATGTCGTTGCCGAGTTGCGAGTGTGTCCTTGTGGTTTGTTGTGTCGTTGCTTTCTCTCGTCGTTTGCTTTGTTTGGTTTTGTGCCCGTGAGACCTAGTTCTAGTCATATGGTGTGAGTCATATGCTACCTTATCCTTATTATCTATGCCTATCAAGTTCTTTGGTAATTTGTGAGTTGCATGCTTTTCCTGTTATATACCCTGCTTTCTCATACCCACCTGCTTAGGTTGTTGGACTATAAGATATAGGGGGAGTGTTGATCCTAATGTGTGTGCCTTGCATTCCAAAGGCACTACTAATTAGGTGCACACATTCAGGGGGAGCTCGTCTATATTTTGTAGTTCTAAGTATCTTTACTTCCAAGTCCTTTCTTTGTGCAATTCCCTGGTTGTCATCAATCCACCAAAAAGGGGGAGATTGTTAAGGCATATCTCTCTCGATGTAGTTTTGGTGATTGATGACAACATGTTTGCGGACACATGGTGTGCTTTGAGCGTTTCAGAGATTCATCCTTTGACACGAGACGATTCGTTCCCCTCGTAGTTTTAATCAACACAGTGTAGCTCTTTCGTTTCTGTTTTGGCGGACTTGTTTCATAGGAGTCACCGTACTATCAAGAGGGGGTCCGCTTTGGTAAGTCTAGGGTGGAATCAACACGTACACATCCTTTTCACACCCTCTGAGCCTTCCCGCTTCGACGGAGGTTTCATTCCCTTTTTATGAGTATGATTTGGTCCCAGCGGTAGTACTGTGGTGCCCAGCGGTAGTACCGCCTGTGGGTCCTCAGCCGTAGTACTGCTGCGGAATCGGGCTCCTACCACGTCGACTCGAGGGGGTCGCCTCTCGTGTCGGATTGTGTGGCACTAAGCAGCGGCAGTAGAAGCGGTAGTACCGCTCGAGAGCGGTAGTACCGCCCTACCACCACGGCAGTACCGCACTGGGTCTGACTCCTGCTCATACGCTAGCCCTCCCAGACTGCATGGCAGTACCGCGAGGGGGAGCGGTAGTACCGCTGGTCTGTGCGGTAGTACCGCCCTCTGCGGGGCTGTTTTGGGGGGTAACGGTTGGATTGTTTCCCCCTCTTTAAAAGGGGGTCTTCTTCTCCAAAGTTGACTTACCTCTTCCCCCAAAGCTCCATCATTGCTCCAAGCTCCATTTTCGCCCGGTCTCTCTCCCTAGCCAATCAAACTTGTTGATTTGCTCGGGATTGATTGAGAAGGCCCCGATCTACACTTCCACAAAGAGAAATTTGATTCCCCCACTAATCCCTAGAGGATCTTGTTACTCTTGGGTGTTTGAGCACCCTAGACGGTTGAGGTCACCATGGAGCCATAGTCCATTGTGGTGAAGCTTCGTGGTGTCATTGGGAGCCTCCAATTAAGTTGTGGAGATTGCCCCAACCTTGCTTGTAAAGGTTCGGTCGCCGCCTCCAAGGGCACCAATAGTGGAATCACGGCATCTCGCATTGTGTGAGGGTGTGAGGAGAATACGGTGGCCCTAGTGGCTTCTCGGGGAGCATTGTGCCTCCACACCGCTCCAACAGAGATGTACTTCCCCTCAAAGGGAAGGAACTTCGGTAACACATCCTCATCTTCACCGGCTCCACTCTTGGTTATTTCGTACCTTTACTTGTGCAAGCTTATATTGCGTTGCATCTCTTGCTTGCTTGTGTGCTTGTTGTTGTTGTTGCATCATATAGGTTGCTCACCTAGTTACATATCTAGACAACCTACTTTGATGCAAACTTTAAATTGATAAAGAAAAGGCTAAAAATTGTTAGTTGCCTATTCACCCCCCTCTAGTCAACTATATCGATCCTTTCACTATGACTATGAGATTATGCAACTCCCGAATACCGGAGGAACACCTTGTGTGCTATGGAACGTCACAACGTAACTGGGTGATTATAAAGATGCTCTAAAGGTGTCTCCAATGGTGTTTGTTGAGTTGGCATAGATCGAGATTAGGATTTGTCACTCCGTGTATCGGAGAGGTATCTCTGGGCCCTCTCCGTAATGCACATCACCATGAGCCTTGCAAGCAATGTAACTAATGTTGGGAACGTAGCATGTAATTTCAAAAATTTCCTACGCTCACGCAAGATCTATCTAGGATATGCATAGCAACGAGAGGGGAGAGTGTGTCTACGTACTCTCGTAGACCGAAAGCGGAAGCGTTTTACAACACGGTTGATGTAGTCGTACACCTTCACGATCCGTCCCGATCAAGTACTGAACATACAACACCTCCGTGTTCAGCACATGTTCAGATGACGTCCTCGCCTTCTTCATCCAGCAAGACGGGCGAAGTAGTAGATGAGTTCCGGCAGCACGACATCGTGGTGATGGTGTTGGTGAAGAACAATCTCCGCTGGGCTTCGCCTAAGCCCTACGAAAACTTTGACGGGGGATAAACTAGAGGGGATGGGGTTGCCGGCACACAGCTTGGTGTTTCTTGACATGTCTTTGGTGCTAGCCCTGCCCCTCTATTTATATGTTGAGCCCTGGGATCGAAACTTGGAGCAAAAGCCTCCTCAAAGTCGGTTTTTCCCGAAAGGCAAGAGTCCCACTCGGACTCTAGGACCAAACGCCACAATCCTTGGCGTGTGGCCCAGATGCCATGGGCCTCGGTGTCTGGCCCTGGTCCAGACGCCAGGGTCTCCGGCGTTTGGCCTCTGACCTCCGCAAAACTATCTTTTGCACCGACCTATAGCTGCGTGGGCCTGACCCCTTGGCCTAACCATATCATCCAATATATGAATCTTTACCACCGGACCATTCCGGAGCTCCTCGTCATGTCCGTGATCTCATCCGGGACTCCTAACAACATTCGGTGATCAACATACATAACTTATATAGTACTATATCGTCAACAAACGTTTAAGCGTGCGGACCCTACGGGTTCGATAACTATGTAGACATGGCCGAGACACCTCTCTGGTCAATAACCAATAGCGGAACCTGGATGCCCATATTGGCTCCTACATATTCTACGAAGATCTTTATCGGTCGAACCGCATAACAACACATATTGTTCCCTTTGTCATCAGTATGTTACTTGCCCGAGATTCGATCGTCGGTATCCTCATACCTGGTTCAATGTCGTTACCGGCAAGTCTCTTTACTCGTCCCGTAATGCATCATCCCGCAACTAACTCATTAGTCATATTGCTTGCAAGGCTTTATAGTGATGATCATTACCAAGAGGGCCCAGAGATACCACTCCGATACACGGAGTGACAAATCCTAATTTCGATCTATGCCAACTCAACAAACACCATCAGAGACACCTGTAGAGCATCTTTATAATCACCCAGTTACGTTGTGACGTTTGATAGCACACTAAGTGTTCCTTCGGTATTCGGGAGTTGCATAATCTCATAGTCATAGGAACATGTATAAGTCATGAAGAAAGCAATAGCAATAAACTAAACGATCATTATGCTAAGATAACAGATGGGTATTGTCTATCACATCATTCTCCTAATGATGTGATCCCGTTCATCTAATGACAACACATGTCTATGGTCAGGAAACTTAACCATCTTTGATTAACAAGCTAGTTTAGTAGAGGCATACTAGGGACACTTTGTTTTGTCTATGTATTCACACATGTATCAAGTTTCCGGTTAATACAATTCTAGCATGAATAATAAACATTTATCATGATATAAGGAAATATAAATAACAACTTTATTATTGCCTCTAGGGCATATTTCCTTCAACTAATGAGTTAGTCACAGGATTATGCATTACGAAACGAGTAAAGAGACTTGCCGGTAACGAGATTGAACTAGGTACGATGATTCCGACGATCGAATCTCGGGCAAGTAACATGCCGATGACAAAGGGAACAACGTATGTTGTTGTGCGGTTTGACCGATAAAGATCTTCGTAGAATATGTAGGAACCAATATGAGCATCCAGGTTCCGCTATTGGTTATTGACCGGAGATGTGTCTCCGTCATGTCTACATAGTTCTCGAACCCGTAGGGTCCGCACGCTTAACGTTCGATGACGATATGTATTATGAGTTATGTGATTTGATGTACCGAAGGTTGTTCGGAGTCCTGGATGAGATCATAGATATGAAGAGGAGTCTCGAAATGGTCGAGACATAAAGATTGATATATTGGAAGGTTATATTCAGACACCGGAATGGTTCCAAAGTGTATCGGGTATTTTTCGGAGTACCGGGATGTTACCGGAACCCCCTGGGGGATTAATGGGCCATAATGGGCCTGAGTGGAGAAGAAAGAGGGCCGGATAGAGGTGGCGCCCCCTTGCCCAGTCCGAATTGGACAAGGGGAAGGGGGGCGCCCCCCCTCCTTCCTTCTATTCTCTCCTCTTTCCCTTTTTCTCCTTCTTGGACTAGGAAAGGGGAAAACCTACTCCTACTAGGAGTAGGATTCGTCCCCCCTTGGCGCGCCCCTTGTGGCCGGCCGGCCTCCTCCTCCCCTCCTTTATATACGGGGAGGGGCACCCCATAGAAAACACAAGTTGATCTTTAGTCGTGTGCGGTGCCCCCCCTCCATAGTTTTTCACCTCGGTCATATTGTCGTAGTGCTTAGGCGAAGCCCTGTGTCGGTAACTTCATCATCACCGTCAACACGCTGTCGTGCTGACGGAACTCACCCTCGGCCTCAGCTGGATCAAGAGTACGAGGGACGTCACCGAGCTGGACGTGTGCAGATGGCGAGGTGCCATGCATTCGGTAGTTGATCGGTTGGATCGCGAAGACGTTCGACTACATCAACCGCGTTACGTAAGCTTCCGCTTTCGGTCTACGAGGGTACGTAGACACACTCTCCCTCTCGTTGTTATGCATCTCCTAGATAGATCTTGCGTGATCGTAGGAATTTTTTTGAAATACCGCGTTCCCCAACAGCTGACGTGTCCTCCAACGCCACCACCATATTTTAGCAATGGCGCCATATTAGTGGCGTTGTGTGTCTATGCCAGCAAGGCCGTTTTTGGCACGCCATAGCTAGGCTTTTCTCCACTAGTGTACTTGGCACCCGACACGGATGTCTTGGACATCTCCGACGACGAGCGTTTAGCTAGTGTGATATGCATACTATGTAGGATTTTTTCATGATTTGTATGAATCTAGGGGATAAAATATGAGGTACTCGGATGCATAGCACCAAGTATGAGGTTTGACCGGTCAGTGCCCGCGGACGCGCCCAGTCGCATCTACCGACGTTTGAGTGGCCGGATTTGGTGTATGCGACTGTAAATGCTCTCACCTCCACCCTCCTTAAGTGAATGGATTCGGTAACAACAACACATAAGTGAGAAGTCTCTTTCTCATCATAGCGTTGTCAACCTCGGGCCACTTGTTCTTTATCTGCACAAGTTTAGCAGCATCCAAACGATCGCCGCACCAGGATGGGGCAGATCCACTCCGGTGTCGTCATTGATGCGTCGAAGCCGACGCCATGGTGTGCGAGAGACACGTAGTAGATGGTGCCGGTGTTTGCAGAGGCAACGGCAAGAACAACATCGGTGGCAATGGATACACACGTAGTCATGGCGGCGGCCTCAGCTGGTCATCGCGGCGGGGCAGCGGCCCTGGACGACCGCAAGAAGGAGATAAAGAGGCACATTGAGGCATCTGCAAGCGAGTCAGCGCATTTGCATGCATGATGGTGAAGGTAATTGTTTTGCACCCATTGATAGCGCAAAGGGGATTTTTGTCTTGTGTGAGGGCAGCGACCATCGCATGAGGAGGCTCAAGGCGCTGACAACAAAGTCAGACGCTAATGCGCAAGGGGTGGACTGGCGGCTCCCTGCTGGCATCTAACACCGAGGCAGTGACCCCAACGTTATTGTGGATGATGCAGTATGACTTGTGTTAGTGTGGATTGGCAGCAGCCAGATCCGTGTCGAGACATAGACACACAGCTGACGCCTGTGAGCGGTGTAAGGTGTGAAGACTCTCCACCAATTTGCTAGTGCCTTTTGGCCCTAACATGGAGTACTGGCGGAGGCGACTATCGAACGATTTATCATGTAGATATTGATTGAAACACCATTTCATGTTCAGGATGCGCCTCTTGTCGTCATCTTTATTGGTCGGGCTCAATAGCGACAAACTTGCGTCATTACTTTTCTAAAAGGTTGTCTACTTTGTTGTTGTACTAGACTTCATCAGTTGGTCTTGCAAGATAAAAATCCTTGTCCAGGTCGTTTCTGCCTGACATGGTGACAGTGATGCAATGGTGTTATCCTTTCTTGAAGGTGTTGCTACGAAAGAAATCAATTTAGTCATATGTGTGAATTTCATATCATGTAATGGTTTGACCGTATTTGTCTTCGTTCTATACTTTGATTAATAATTAATAAAAGTGGTTGTGTACATTGCAATGCGCAGAGGGCAGAAATATTATTCTTCATTTTGAAAAAAATGTTTGTTTGGGTGGTTCTATTTGAAGTTTAATGGGTAGCCATGGCATTGTACTGGTGGTGGTGGGTTTCAAAAAATAGATAATCTTCAAGCCCCCACAAATTGATTCCTTTATAATATATATGACGGAGAATCCCAACTGATCTCTTATAAAAACATTGTGTTCTTTTAATAATGTCCTCATGATTTTTTCTACTCATCCCTATGTATACAATTTTTTTCTTCTTGTTCTTGGTAAAAAAGAAAGAACAATAGAAGCATGTTTGTCGCATCATTTGAATTAGTGAACATATTTTAAATGAATACATATTTCTCCTAAATAGAGGAATATTTTTTCTATGTTTGAGTACAATTCAAATTGCACTTCCAAAATTTGATTATTGGTCGTAACCTTTGAAAACATTGCCACTAGCACACTCCCTGTCGAAACAATTGTTTTCCCCTTTTTTCACTTCTTTTGTTTTCAGGTTTTCTGCAGTTTTTCTTGGTTTTCTTCAGGGCTTCATTTGTTATTCTTTTTGGGTTTTTCTTTCTTCAAAAGTTTTCCAGGATTGCATACAAATTGTTCACAAAAAAGAAAACATTCATGAAATTTGATAAAGTAATCATGAAATTTGGAAAATTACCTAGTTTTCCAAAACGTCCACATTTTTTCATTTAAAAATCATTTTTTAAATAATGTATTTAGCTGTCTTATTGAAAACAAATCAAAAAATGACAAAAATGGAATAATTCACAAATCACTACAAAACCCGGTAGAAACAATAATTCTAACCCTACAAAGGACACATCAATGGGCAACATAAGGGCATGGCCAATGCATAGCCCCAGGGTGATGTCTCATATGCCATGTAGGATCGGACGACAGAAAAGGTAGGTTCGGATAGGGAAGCGGGATCCTCTGCAGGAGGCGGGCGCTTGGAGAGAAAAAGTATGGTCCGATGCATAAAGTTGGGAAAATTGAGGTAAAGAGTAGAAATGCATGTGTAGTGAAAATCACTTTCTATTTTTTGATGAGGCAAACTAATAATAGCTTGCATTGGGGAAAACAAATCAACATAGATGCTTCAAATTACTTTTTATCATGGGGCATCTATATCCATATGCCATTATTGTACATGCCCTAACGGAGCCGTTGAATATCCAGTCACATTATGCGGCAGCACAACAGGAGGACTTTCTTCCCCGAAAAAAAAAACAAAAAAACAGGAGGACTTTCTCATGATCTCATCTGCGGTCCTCTTCCTGAACCGCTAAGGCTATATGTCGCCCGTACTGATTCATAATAGGAATTGCCTGCAGGTAACAGGAGTAGACTGCCCATTTCTGCGCGCATAGGCTCACTCGGCTCGTAGCGGTCGTGGCAGGTTCGGTTTACTACTTTTCCCTATTCCCTTTTTTATTTTGTCACCGTTTTAAAAAAAATCATTTTGCTTTGGACTCTTTGTTTTCTCATTGGTTTTTTGATTTTCCTTTCTTTCTTTGTTATACCTTGTTTTTCTTTTGTTTCTTTCTACTTTTCTTTTGTTCTCTTTGTTTTTTTGCTTTTCTTTCTTTCTTTGTCGTTTTTATTAGTATTCTTGTTAATGTTCCTCCTTTTGAACACATGTCTACATTTTCCATACATATTATGCATTTTTTAGTATATATCAGGAACAGTTTTAAACATGTTTTAGATATATGATTAATAATTTTATAATATATTGTTTGATGTCTACTTTTTTTCATACATGTTGTACGTTTTTCGTATACATATACATTATTTTATAAATGTTTCACAATTCTAAAATACATTTTAAACATTTTTACAAATTATGCTCTGAACATTTTTTCAAATACATGCTAAACATTCTTTCAATACACATTCAAACATTCTTTTAGTGATAATGTTTCTTTGAACTATGCAAACTTTTCTTTATATTGTGCACTGAGTTTTATGAAAATATCATGAACACATTTTTTGAAACTTGTGAACTTTTTTTAATGTAACATAGACTTTTTTTACTTACATGATTTTTTTAATGTATACTTTTTTTTCTTCACACAATTATTTTTCTTCCATACATATGATTAGAATTTTCTATCTTTTTTTATTCACATTGTACATTTTTCGTATACATGAAACACATTTTTCTTTACACGGTTAACATTTTCCAAATGCAATATTAATATATGTATCTATTTGTAATATTTATATTTATAATATTTTTGAGTAGAAACAAAGTGAAATATAAATAAAAAATAAAAACAAAGATGTGAATAGAAAATAGAAGAATAAAATGAAACAAAAAAGGTAACATGACGTCCGAGTCGAGCCGTGGTGCATACCCGTCCCTTCTTGAACGCCCCTCGACCATCCGCTGCGACAAACTAGTGGGGGTGCACTCACGACACATATGCAACATGATAAAATCGGTGGAGAGATCCCCTATTCTGCATGTTGGGCGTTGAATAAAAGCGTAAGCGGTCACATGGACACACTTGGGCGGGGCACAAATTGCTGGTTTGCCCCCTTTTTCATTTCACATGTAGTACTAAACAATTTTTAGTTTCGTTTTTAAACTTAAAAAATGTAATTTTCTACTAAAGTGATAAATGTTCACACTGTGTGCATATATGTAAATGAATAGTAAGAAATAAAATTCCATTTTTTCTAAAAAATCATGAGTTTTAAGAATGTTCACGAAATTCTAAAAGATTCACAAAATTTAATATTTCTTTCGCTTACTTTAATAAACGTTAAATAATTTAGAAAATGTTGATGAATTCAAAAAAAATCATGATGGTCCTTTTAGTTTTGTAGCAAAGTATACAAAATGTCTACAAATTTAAAAAGTCACAAAGTTTGAAATTATTCATGGAATGAAAATAAGGTACATGTAAAAAGAAAAGGAATAAAAAACCAAAAGGAAGAAAAAAAGTAAAAAGCTACTACCTCCGTCTAGGTGAATAAGTCATTCACGTAGTTCTAGATCATCGAGTTGAGGAATTAAATATGTATTATATGTCATGAAAAGTATATCACTAGATTTCTACATGAATGTAGTTTCTAAATATATATTTTTTGTCACATATAGTACATATCTAGTTAGTTAAATCATCGATCTAAACTATGCGAATGACTTATTCACCGAGACGGAGGTAGTAGTCAAAAAAGATTTAGCGCCCGGTGCAGCCGTGCAGGGTGCGCGTAGCTCATAGTATAGCGAAGTTTTGTTTACTTCTTGCAGTAGGCCGCTATATTCGACTGGGTACTTTCATGATCGTCTAATGATCCCTGCGAACTTTGCAAATGAATAAACTTGGAGCGATGTTTCCGGCCGAAAAGAAAAACCCGATGAAAGAAGGCACATTGGGCAAATTGGGCTTTACGGGCCTGTGGTTGGTATTAGTGTGTTAATGGCCCAACAATTATTAGTTTCCGTTCCTTATCCCAAAAGGATTCCCTAAAATTTGTCTAAAAAAAGGATTCCCTAAAAAAATCTCAAAAGGAGAAGGAAACGGCGACAGGATACAAACGGGGGTATTTCAACTGTTCCCGAGTGGTTCGGCCTCCGCACCCACCTCTCTCTCGCCAGTCAGGGGCAGCGACGACGACGAGGAGCGGCGCCTTTGGCGGTGTCCCGGCGACGGTCCTACCGCCGTCCTCCTGCTCCGAGCGTGACTTCACGTCCCCTGCCGAGGTCACGGCCAGCCTCCGGGCGGCGCCAGGCCAGGCGTGGGTGCGCCGCCGCCGGATCTGACCTCGCTAGGGTAGGGAAGGCATTCCAAGGCACAAGGTTCGCTCGCTGGTGGAGGTACGCCGGCTCGCCGTGGCCGTGAGCGCGTCCTCACGTGTCTGTCGCGGCGGGTGGCGGAGGGCGTTCGGGGAGCGGACCGCAGATGAGATCAAAGAGCTCCCCTTGCCGTCGTTTGATTTGAGTAGGTAACCTCACCTTCTTACCCGCAAAAAGATTACGACTTTCCCCCTTCTTACATGCGGAAAGGATAAAAATCGATAATTTAGGTTGCCTTCCTGTGACTGTGAGCATCGTTTTGATGAATTCTCCGTATTTTGTTACCAATTTCTCCAGTTCTGTAGCTCCAGTTTCTTGTAAAGATCTGAAATTTCAATGCGTCATGCAATCAGCCCACTCATTTTAGTGTAACTGATAAGAAATTCTTGCTGTGCAGCTCACACAGGTTGCGTGCCATTTCTTTTTTCGCGAAACAGGTTATTCCGGGGAGTTAGATTCCACTGCTGATTTTTTGTAATAAAAGAGCTCTTTCACGAGCTAGCGTTTCAGAAGGATGCTTCAAGCTTCCCCTCAGTCCCCAATAATGATGAGCGGCGTCTCGTTTGTTGTCTCGCGGGATGTCTGTCGCCGCCGCCTAAGGTACCCTATGATTGCCAACTTGTGTTCTTTGATCAATCAGTCCGAGTAGTTTGTTATCAGTGATGCCACCCTTTCTCTGCAGTCATTCCCATGAAATGGAGGTGCAGCCAGAAGCCGTCAGGGACTGGTCCGAGCTGCCTCTTGATGTGCTTGCTTCAGTCTTTACCAAACTCGGCGCAGTTGATATTCTCATGGGTGCAGGCCTTGTGTGCCACTCATGGCTCGAGGCGGCAAAAGTACCTAGTTTATGGCGATATGTCGACATGGAGCACCATGATGTCTTGCGAGGGAAGAAGAAAAAGAGCCACGATGTCTTGTGTGCAATGGCAAAAGCCGCCGTGGACCGCTCCAATGGGGAGCTCGAGGTGTTCGCAGGGAGCGGGTTTGTTACTGATCAGCTTCTCAACTATATTGCAGAAAGGTACTCTTGTTTTAGTAGAATATTTGTGTCTAAGTTCCAAATCAGACCACACAAACTAGTTGTTTTGTTCTTCTTTCAAGCTAAAATTGGGTGGCCTCTTAATTTATTGGGTACTGCTCACTGATTCGTTAATGGGTGTAGTGAAACTAGTTCACATAGATGAGATTCGTGCAGGGATTTCTGAGTGAATGTAGTCAAACTAGTGGTTTGTATAGATGAGGTCAAAACACATACATGAGTACTTGATGTTTAGCTGTTGTAATCACATTATTTGCTCTCCATGCCTAGTTTTATACAGGAAATTATAAAGCCAAGAGTTGTAGCCTGTAGGTAGATCATCTCTACTATCTTATAAATTGGAGTTAGTGGCAGTGGTGGTGAGTTCACTCCCCCACTCCATCCCAATCTCCCTCATCCATCTAGAACCCATCAGACCTCTCCAATTGGAAGGGGAAAAACCATATCTTGAAATAGTGCCCCCCACCACTGCAGTTTTCACAAGTGCAATGTTGGCTGCTTGGTTGAGTTTCTTTTTCGCAGCATTCCACGGGCATTGGTTGTTATCTACTACTAACCCAATAAAACTAAATTATTATTTTTTATTCTGTAGCAACGCTCGGGCGTTACACTAGTTGCCAAAAAAGAACAAGTTGAATCTCGTTATGCCCTAATGCTACAACAGTGTTATGATCTCCTTCTCTTTTTTTCGCAGATCACCCTCCCTTAAGAGCCTCAGCCTTGACTACTGCAATGTCTCCAACGAAGCATTCACTGAGCTGATAATCAAGCTTCCTCTGCTCGAAGAACTTCTCATTTCCCTATGTCCATTTGTTGATGGCGACGCATATGAGGTCACCAGCAGAGCATGTGCGCAGCTGAAGCGTCTCATGTTGCGGCAAGGGTCGTATGGGGGTACAAGAGATGGGGCACTTGGAATCGAGATGATGCACGAGCTGCGATACCTTACTCTCGTCGGTTGCAATATCACGACAGAGGAGCTGGTTGCCATCATCGATGGCTGCCCTCACATGGAGCGCCTCTGCGTGCGCGACTGTTGCAACATCATTGTGGATGGAACCCTGCGAGCGAAGTGTTCAAGGATCAAGACGCTGATTCTCCCCCCTTTGCAGCATTTGCAGCAGTTGTACTCCCGTTACTGTTTTCACCCTGATGATAGCCTTTTCACGGACAAGTTTGACGATTGGAGATCTTCCTAAATGTGATGATTTGTCTCCAACGGCTATCAATCTATCTATATATTGGTCTAGCATGGCTACTTTTGTCATTTGGGATATGGCATGAAGGGTTCAGGTGGGTATTCACATTGGTAATCTATGATATTGATACTGCAGACCAAATGCAGAGGTAAACTCTGGTTTGTGGTGTTCGAAGAAGTTCCCAAGCTCGCGCATACAGTGTTGATCCCTTGGTCACCAGCTACGTCAAGGTTGTGCTCTGCATCCAGCACAGCACACACATCACCATCACCATCACCATCAACAATGCCATGGCGCGCCCCTCCTGCTGCATGCAGTTGCCACATATCATTTCTTCTGAGCCTTCCTGGTTCCTGTTCGATTGGTGGAGCATTTTGGACTAGAAGCAGTTCTTTGTAAATTTACTGTACCGCTTTAAGATTACTAGGGGCATGATTCTTCTTGATGTGTAAGCTATGATTGTTTGTGATCATTTGGAGATATGATTGTATGCCGGTAAAAACTAACGGGTTGGATGTTGAAGAACAGGGGAGGAGATTGTATGGGTTGAGAATACAGAGTCAAGAATTCTAGAATTTGTTGGTGCTGAGTATCTGATCATCATATAAAGCCTTTACCCATCTGTTGTTTCACAAAGCGACAGTAGTGTGACTGCAACGAGCAGAGTTTCAGTTGCAATCTGAAGTCTTCTACAAACTCTGCCTTGTCGACATTCGACTGTGAGAGGTAGATATTTTCTTTAATTCTTGTCCTACATGATCAATACCGTTGTTACTTAGAATTTTTTTGATTCACCTGTTGTGACCTAGAAATGAGCAGATACCAAAGTATAATCATTAGTTCAGTTCATTCTTAGGGTTGATTATAATTCTTAGAGAATATTACGTTAAAATTTTCTTCTAAAATTCAGATCTCAGGTAGTTCTTCAACAATTTCAACTTTATAAATTTTTTCTTTCAGCTGATGCCACAGTAACAGGCATAGTAAATATAAAATCCGATATGCAGTAGAAATATTAGGATAACAAGCTACTTCTCTGTCAAACTAAAAAATCTCCATACCATAAGTTGCCTTATCAACCATAAACAAAAACTAATTAACTTCAAAATCCTTCTCAATCTTGGTTCTAAGATAATCAATTTCATCAAATTGCTTCTTCTTGGGAGTACGAGGCTTTACTGGAAATGATGGCTCAACATCTATTTTAGTTGTGATTTCTTTAGCAATGATCACACTAGAATCAAACCTTTCATTTCTGTAAGTGTCAAAGTAATTCCTCATACCTTCTATTTGTATCATGGGGACTCAACACACATGGATGGTGATTGCAACTTCATGCTCACCGTATCAACAACAAATAGAATGCCATGGCAAATGACCATACCAAGTATAAACTCATAGCTGCCAATCACTTCATCACCCCTATCCTTGGGTACGGTACCACTATCTTCACTTAACTCAGGCAAAGTTGATCTTAGCTTAGGAGCTTGAACTCTAATTGCTTTGACACTTCTAATCCGACTGTCCAAACGAGTATTGTTCAAAGATTTCACAGGTAAATCGTCCAAATGGATCACCAAAACTTTTCATCTTTTGGTAGAACCAGAAAATAATACATATATTCGTTATATAATTCTAAAAAAGGAAACATATTTACCATAAAAATTTAGCCATATCACAAAAGTGAGATTAAGACCGTAGCAAGCACATAACACATACAAAGATCTTGAATTTATTTCAATTAACCGACATT
>NC_041382.1:110345279-110350377 GCF_002162155.2 Triticum dicoccoides
ATCTATTACGGTAGAAGGACTTCATAGATAGAATGGACTAATACCATGAAAAGTCCCAAAGTAGATGGTGTCAACCACTTTTAAAACCCAAGTACTCAATTTTTTTCCTATCAAACATATGAACACATCAAACCAACATACTCATTTGTTCTTGGTGACTCACATCCGGATTACAAATCTAGGATAATAGAGAAATATCTGTCCACTTCAAAAATCTTGATAATAAAATTTGTAACGTCAACAACCATAAGAAAAATCAACTCATTTTGAATTTTGTGGCTAAGATAATGATAATGAATCTCTTTGTTTGAATACATCTAAGATGCTCTTGCATTACCAAGTAAAATTCTGCAATCATCTCCACACAAGCTACGGAATTATCATTGGAGTCATCATAAAGTTGCTCACTTGATCCTTTAAAAGCCGAATTGCGCTTATATGATTTTTTTTTCACAATGACCACTATTCTTAATAAAACTTGCCTTATGAATTCATTCTCCTTTCCTGTTGTAGCTGTTTGTCAATTGTTTCATGCTTGCTCATTCTAATTCTCAGTTCATTCAAAGAGTTCATGTTGGTAATATGCTTGACACTAGCGTCATGTTCTTTCGGTTATGTTTCCAATTACTATCCATCATGCCCCAATGAACTCTTGCGTTTGTCAGAACTGAAAAGCTTAAAACAAAAAAAAACACTTTATTGGCGTGTTTCAAATAAACTAACCTTTTTCTATCACACATATCTCCATTGCTCAATTTTCTAGAGTAATAGCTATACGGAAACTGTCTTCGATTTCCATCCAAAGGACAATGTATTTTCTTCTTCCTTTAAAAGCCGAATTGCGCTTATATGATTTTTTTTCACAATGACCACTATTCTTAATAAAACTTGCCTTATGAATTCATTCTCCTTTCCTGTTGTAGCTGTTTGTCAATTGTTTCATGCTTGCTCATTCTAATTCTCAGTTCATTCAAAGAGTTCATGTTGGTAATATGCTTGACACTAGCGTCATGTTCTTTCGGTTATGTCTCCAATTACTATCCATCATGCCCCAATGAACTCTTGCGTTTCTCAGAACTGAAAAGCTTAAAACAAAAAAAAACACTTTATTGGCGTGTTTCAAATAAACTAACCTTTTTCTATCACACATATCTCCATTGCTCAATTTTCTAGAGTAATAGCTATACGGAAACTGTCTTCGATTTCCATCCAAAGGACACTGTATTTTCTTCTTCCACTTTAGGCCCCTTCTCCAGTCTTTTCTCTTCCATTTTAGGTGGAGGCAAACGAGCTGAACAAGGGACCTAAAATGGAAGAACATTTTGAATATTCTTTGGATGGAAATTCAAGACATTTTTCGTATAGCCATTCTTACTATAGAAAAATGAGCAATGAAGAGGTGTGTGTGTGATAGAAAATGGTTATTTTATTCAAAACACGCCAATAAAGTGTTTTTGTTGTTGTAAGCTTTTCAATTATGAAGTGCAAGAGTTCATTGGGGCATGATGAATTTAGTGATCAGAGGCATACTGATGAGACACTGAAAGAACATGAGGATAGTGTCAAGCATATTGATAATATGAACTCTTGGAATAAAACGAGAACTAGACTAAGCAAGCATGAAACAATTGACAAAAGTCACAACGGCAAATCACAAAGGAGACGGAACACATAAGGCAAGTTTTATTCAGAATAGTTGTCATTGTGGAATTTCTTGGTAATTGCAGTTTGACTTTTAGAGGATCAAACGAGCAACTTTATGATGATTCCAATGGTAATGTCTTAGCTTGTGTGGAGATGATTGTAGAAGCAAAGAGATTCATTATCATTATCTCTACTCTTATAAAAAGACTTGGTGATGATGGTGTGCCTGCTATCCTACAATATATACCGTCTGATCTATATCTGACGGATAGAAAACAAACTATGGCAATTTTGTAAAAAGGTACCCGCACCTCTCTTCACATTTGCATATAAGGCCTTCCTTGTTCATCCTTATCTCCCACAACCTCATTGTTGAGCAATTAACAATCTGGCATGGCGGCAGCTGTCGGCGGCGTCCATCCCCATGCCTCCGTTCAGTCCGACCACCTACCAGCACCGCAGCCCACTCCTCACCTTATCTCTCCTCTTTCTCGTCTCCCCCATTCCGCTCAGTCTGAGTTGTTGGGACACGGATGGCGTTGTCGACGTGCTTGCGGAGGTCAGAGTCGGAGAGGGTCTGCATCAGCGGTGTATGTGCTGAGTTATGTAAACCTGCAGATGTCGTTAGTTTTTACACATGAGATTACTCCCGCATGGGTCAATCACAACAGTTTTTGTAAAATAAATGCATCTTGGTCTGTGCAACGCATGGACATCTTGCTAGTCTTAGACATAAATGCATCTTGGTCCGTGCAATGCATGGGCATGTGCACATGCATCTTTCTTTTATGGTTGTCGTCGTTGCAAATTCTATATCAAGATTGCCAAAGTGGCCAAATATTTCTTTGTTATCCTAGATTGTACCCTGGATGTGAGTCACCAAGAAGAAATATTTTTTACTTTTACTATGTATTGCAAGCAACAACCCCAGTCTTTTATCAAAAATGAAAACAAAGGAGCAGAGTCCAAAACGTACCTGGTTAGGGGGAGGAATATACAAAAGAGAGAACCTACCCATGGAAGTGAAGCAGTCCAGCTTAAAAACCTTAGATTTACATTTAATTCCATGAGTTTGTTGGTTCGATGTGTCAATATATCTGATGGAAAAATAAAAATCAAGGAGTACTTTCTTGCTTTTTTCTATAGTGGGTGACACATCTGGTTTTGGACCTGATAATACCAATGCCATGGCACTCCCCTTCCGCTGCATGCGGTTGCCACAAATCATTTCTTCTGAGCCTCCCTCGTCCCTGTTACGATTGGTAGAGCATTTTGGACTAAGAAGCAGTTCATAGTAAATTTACTGTACTGCTTTAAGATTAGTATAGAAGCATGGTTCTTCTCCTTGTGCAAGCTATGATTGCTTGTGATCATCTAGAGATGTGGTTGCATGCCAATAAAAACTAACGGGTTGGATACTGAATTGTATGGGCTGAGAATACAGAGTCAAGAATTCTACAGTTCGTCAGTGTTGAGTATTTTGATCATCATGTAAAGCATTTGCCTCGTTTATAAAAAATAAATATATAAAGCCTTTGCCTTTGCAATCTTGGCCCACCAGTTGTTTCACAAAGCTGCAACAGTGTGACTGCGAGGAGAGTTTCAGTTGCAATCTGAAGGCGACTGCGTTAGCGACACCACTATTTTTGCGCTGTCGCAGTGGGGGCTGCGGGCCTGCGACAAGCGCCATGCCGACAGACCATGCGGATCTTAGTATAGAAGGTGCTTCTGCAAAATCTGGCTTGTAGACATTCGACAGCGAGAGGTAGATATTTTCTTTAATTCTTGTTCTACATGACTAATGTCATTGCTACTTGCTCCCTCGGAGGGAGTATATATTTGTGACCTACAAATGACCAGATACCAAAGCATGATCACTAGTCCATTTCATTCTTAGGGTTGATTATAATTAGGCTAAAGAACTTTGTGGCGTGGCTTAGTGGCACAGGCAAAGAGCAAAAGCACATCATTTGAACTATAGAACACACATCTCATCGCACATGTATGCTGTTATTATCTCGCCATTTGAACCATAGCACACGTACTCTGTCAACCTTCCAGAACTTAAATTTGTGGCCTTTCACTCATAAATATGATGATAAAAAAAAGGGCCACTCCATCTTCGTCGGCAAGCTTTATAAGAACCACACCATTCGTTATCGAAAGCACAACTCTGAAATTGGTGTGGTCCAATACACCCTTGACAACACGCTCCTTTAGTACATGTGGCTACCAGGTATCCGTATTTGAAGAACTATGTATTCACTACTACAAATCCGATCACTATTGACCCCTCATCGCAGACCGACCACTGACCACGTGTCATTGATAAGGGTCATCACTGACCGCCAACAAAGTGGCGTCAGTGATGATTGTCGAGGGACTAATCTAGCCACTCATCACAGACCGGCTAATTTTAAGTCGGTCAAAGATAATTGATTAATGAGTATACCTAACCCTTATTCATCACTGGTTGTTTGCTATGTGAGATGTTTATAGTGGTTGGTCAATGATGTATGTTTTTTTGTGTGTGTATCACTTCAGACTTAGGCGTCCCAAATTCATTTGATCACCCGCTTTGCCTCCTCTCCCTCGATAAAGTGACCCACTAGCTGGCCCGACGCTGATTCACCTCCTCGCCGTTATAAATTCCCACTGGCACCCTTCACAAAGCCAAGGTCTTTCCTGCTGCAACCCATTTTTCGCAAACCTCACATGAATCAGGCCCAAAATTGCCATGGTGAGGCTCCTCCCGACCAATCGTTTCACGTACTCATTCCAGCACCTCCCGACCGTCATAGTGTCGTACGATTCCTCGAGCTGGACGAATGAGGTGAGGAGGCTTTCGGTTGGAGCTCGTCGGAGGAGGAGGTGCATGGCGACGATGTCGTGGTTCCCCTCCAACCATGGGAGGAGGAGCGATACCTCGCCGTCGAGAAGGCCGATGATGAGTCCATCACCCCCCTTCTAGCCGACCCGCGCGTGGTGGAGGAGCACCTCCCTGCCGATGCGCAACTCTCCACCGACGATGGAATGCCGGTGCCGAAGAAGCCCAGGGGAACCCAAGATGGTGAGGCATCAGGCTCCGGAACCGCACCGATCGTGCATGACATCTCCTCTGACGAGGAGGATTAGCATTATGTCTCATTAGCTGCTTTTAGCCTATCTATAATTAATGTCGTTGCAACTTTAGTACGATGTTTAGTTATGAAGTGTTATGTATAATTACTCACTCTTATGTTTGTAATGAATTTTCATCTGATGATTTTTCTATCTTAAATACTTTATATTTTTGTTTGACTACAGAGTTAAATTGCTCGTTTGTTTGATGAGTTAGCATTTACAGAGAAGTTAGTACCCCCTCTGTTTTTATTTACTCTGTATATTAGCTTTGACCTAAGTCAATAAAATTTGAACAAGATTGTAGAAAACAATCTAAACTTCCACATTAACA
>NC_041382.1:110350691-110404706 GCF_002162155.2 Triticum dicoccoides
TATTCAATGATGATTCTAATGGTATTTTTTTGTATAAACCTGGTCAAAATTTACAAAGTTTGAACAAAACTAATATGCGAAGTAAATAAAATAGAAGGAGTGTCTTTTTAGAAGGGCATGAAGAAAAATTGATCTACCAAGACAATGTGTATACCATCATAAAATATAGAACAGTAATCAGTATGATGAAGTCGATCCGATTGATTAGAGACAACAAAACATAGTATTTCAAAGTGGTTTGGGTTGACATGGTGGCTCGGGGCGTACATGAAGAACCCACTCAAACGTCCTATGTGTATAAGTAGTAGTATCATGTAACAGAATTGCAACTTCGATTGCTAGTTATGCGCTCTACTTGAACATAAGCGCGGTCTCGTGTTTGAGGTTTTTCTTTCCAATATTTTCTTCCTCCTATTGGAAGGTTGACATTTGGGACCACTAGGTTTAAGCCTACGAAATGCTTGGTCAACATAGTGAAAGTGCTAATGGCACTTAAGCTATATTTTGGTGTGATGACAATGTGGTTAGTTGAACTAATATCGGTTGCTAAAGTTTATCTCAGGTTATTGGTTCTAAGCGCCCGCGATGGAGATGTGCGACCCCCATTTCAAAAAGGACAAAGGCGTGGTCTTTCGACTCTTCGAAGGTTTAGTTTTGGTTTGCTTCGAGTCGTAGGAAAGACCGCACTATTAAGAGGGGTCCGTGTGGACAAATGTTGTGTGGGAATGTCTTTGCCGAGCCTTACTCTCTTACCCTTCCCACTCCAACCACCTCATATGAACCTAGTGTGTGTGCTGTGGTACTCAGAAAGTTGCAACAGTAAGTTACTGGGTACCCCGTGCGCACGAGGTCTTTTGACCCCCGTGCGCACGGGGTACTGCATAACTCTCTGGATACCCCGTGCGCACGGGGTCTTTTGACCCCCGTGCGCATAGGGTGGTGCGATTGTCTCTGGATACCCCGTGCGCACGGGGCTGACTTAGCTCATGTGCACGGGGTCCAACAGGCAAAAATCCCCACCCTCACATGAACACTATAAAAAGGCCTTTCTTCCTCCTCCAACCTTCAACCCTAATGTCTTGTTGAGCTCCACCATTACTACACCCCATTTTGCTCAATACTCTCAATCCCTCCACCGAAACTTGTTGAAACTTTGGGGATTTGGAGAGCAAGACCCGATCTACAACTTGACCAAACCAAATCGCGTTCCCCGCAACATTTCTTCCCCCATTGACTTGTTACTCTTGGAGCTTGGGCTCCTAGGCGGTTAGAGGTTCCTCCGGAAGCTTCCTTGCTTGTGGTGTGCTCCGGAGAAGTTTGTAAAGGTGTGGTGGTCGCCTTCAAGACCAACCCCGAGTGGTTCGAGGCTCATCCGTTGGGGGTGACTCGAAGGAGAATACGGTGAGCCTTTGGTGGCATTCCGCAAGCTTTGGCTCCGGCACCGCTCCAAACGGAGATTAGCTCTTCGCCAAGGAAGAGTGAACTTCGGGTTAAAATCCGCGTCCTCGTCTCACTTGTAGTTAATCCTTTCCCGCACCTTTCTTAGTTGTTGTATGCTTGTTGGCTTGCTAAGTAGTTTGTTGCCTAGCTTTTCTTCTTGGAGCTTGCTTGTCATATAGGTTGCATTCACCTAGTTGCATATCTAGTGAACTCTTTTATCCTCTAAGCCTTAAAATCTACAAGAAAGATTAAATTTGTAGTCTCCTATTCACCCCCCTCTAGTCGACCGTATCGATCCTTTCACATAGCCAACTACTAAGAATCATTAGAAGGGAAATGTATGATATCCTAGGAATAAGTTGCCCGAAAAATGGTTTGGGGGGCAAGTTGATTTTCGTAGCCATAAGATTGAAAAGGACAGGGTCAAGTTCTTCCTTCATCTGCTCATCTTTTTCCTATAACCGCCACATCCAACACAGGACAGTCCGCCTGATGCCGTCGCCAATGACCGACGACGCTCCCAAACGACCGTGGCAAATTGCTATTTTGACCACTGTCAACCTCTTACTAGCCTTCACGAGAGACGACGCAAACTGTGTCATCTTCGACTACGGCTCGTTATCGACCGAATTGGTGCCACTTCCTGGTCAATGCGCACTTAAGTAGCACCCCACCTCGTCTTTGATTTTGGGGATGAGGATTGGCTCACAGATCCTCTAGCCCCCTTTCGGACATGGACATGACCCTAGAGGAGACTATGCAGATGGATAGTGCCCTAGAGCAGTAGATCTGGGCCCACACGCCCGCGCCCGCCGTCGCGGACGAATGGGCGGCGGTGCTTCGAAATGGCTGTGGCAAATTGCTATTTTTACCAAACCGAACTGTCTACCTCCGATTAGGACGGCGCGAGCTGTGTCCTCTCTGGCTGCGGCTCGTTACCTATCGAATTGGTGCCATGTCCTCGTTAATGGCAAACCCAGAGGAGTACCCATCGTCTTCAATTTTTTTGGGGGGTGGGGGGTGGGGGTGAGGAGGAGCAGCCCACGGATCCTCTGCCCTCCTTTTGGGATTAGGTGGATGTGTCCCTGGAGGAGGCCACGTAGATGGACGCCGCCCTTGAGTAGTAGATTTGGGCCCCCACGCTTATGCCTGTTGTCGCGGACGAATAGCTGGTGATACGTCTCCAACGTATCTATAATTTTTGATTGCTCCATGCTATTATATTATCTATTTTGAATGTTAATGGGCTTTATTTTACACTTTTATATCATTTTTGGGACTAACCTACTAACCGGATGCCCAACCCAAATTGCTGTTTTTTTGCCTATTTTAGAGTTTCACCGAAAAGGAATATCAAAAGGAGTCCAAATGGAATGAAACCTTCGTGTCGTGGATATAGGACATGGGTATCCTCATGGAGGTAGGCCGCGGCCCATCATGGGAGGTGCCCCAGCAGGCCGACTTAAACAGTTTGAATAACACCTGGATTCCTATCTGTCGTGTAATAGAAAAGAGACTAGTCCTAATCCTACTAGGACTCTACATGTAAGCCAGCCCCTTCAACTTATATAAGGAGGGGCAAGGCTCCCCAAGGAAAAAAGGTTTATACAGACAAATCAATAGCTTTTGAGATAGAGGTAGCGAAACCTCGCCCTTGTAACCGTGAGCATCATCATCATCAATATCAATGAAGCATGATGTAGGATTTTACCTCCACCGTGAGGGGCCGAACCTGGGTAAAATATCGCGTCTCTCGTCCCGCTCAACCCCTTTCAAGCTACCACATAGATGCGTTGGCCTCGCGACTAAGTCCTGACACTAAGGACATCTGCCGTGATAATTCCACGATAGTTGGCGCCCACCATGGGGCCAGCGCACGGTGGATTTGAGTTCTTGAAGGGCAACTTCGAAGGGCTCAAGGGATACGCTGTGGGCCGGATGACCAAGAGTCGTCGCGGCAAGCTCTACATCGACGACGAAGGCTGGGGCCCCGAGGCCGGCTCAATCGAGTACGGGTACCGGGTCCCCTTCGGCGGAATTCATGTCTTCATCGGCCAGATCGGCGAGTCAGGCCCTAAGCCGGACGTCCACCCCAACCTCGTCAAAACGGCTCAGCGCGCGAGGACCACCCGTGTTCAATCTGTCGTGAAGCATGCTTTCGTAGGCTGCATCCACGAGGGTGAATACTCTGAAGGATCGGTGGATGGCGATGAGACGGCCGTCTGTTCTGACGCTACATCACCAACGGGCGAGACGGACTCTTTGTATCAGCTGCAGGATGGCATGCTCGGGGGCTATTCCGATGGCAGCAGTATTCCATACCCCCTTGAGCCGCCGAATTGGGCCGGAGTCTTCATGGCAGGAACACAGCCCGAGCAGAACTCCACAGCAGCAGCAGCAACAACTACCGGGTCGGCCGCAGCCGGGTCAGGAGACCCTGTGCGCCCCCGGCTCAGATTCTAATGGACCTCATGGATAAATTGATGACTCTGTTGACTGCCGTGGTAGAGTCGGCGGATAAAGCCCAGCATGAAGCAGAGGTGGCACGCGTACGTGAAGAGATGGTACAAGCTAAAGAAAATTTAGCAACAGAGGAGGTCGGGATGGCAGCGGAGCGGGCGGCTTTGGACGTTCGTGCTCAACAGCTTCAAGCGGAGACTTTTCGGCTCTCGGTGGATCTGAATGCGTCAAACGAGGTCATGAGAAGAAGACATCAGAAAACTCAGTCACGTCTACCTCTGATGCTCGATCCTAGGAACCTTTTTCATACACCCGGGGCTGGGGCAAGCAACCCGCCGGAGGCAAATCGGTTCACGACGCCCGGAGCACCGGCTCAACCACGCGCCATGGAACCACCTTGTGTACATACCGCTCCGCCTCATTATGTACCAACACCGCCGGGTCACTTCTCCAATCCCTTGGAAAACCTCATTGTAGCGTCGACTCGTTTGGCGGCTCTCCCAATGGAAGGCGACTCGCCGGCGGCAATCGAAACGCGAAGGGTGAGAGAACTTCTTCAAACAGCTCTGGCACAGCAGGATGCGTACTCCTACAGTCGAGACATGATCCATTCAACTCCTCGCCCGAGCCGGAGCCCAAGCTACAGTAGGCATATGGACTCAGCTGACATGTCAAGCAATGCTCAACGCCGCAACCGGCCTCACAGGCATGAGCCGGTATAGGCTGGAGCCCTTAACTTGGCGGATCAGGAGAGGATCCGGCAAGAGGCTGAGCGAGCGGTTCAACTGGCAGCGGAGCATGCGGCTCATCAGACTTTTCCGGCTTATCCAGCAACCTCGGTTGAGGCAGGAGTGGCCACAAGAACCGCAGGTGTCCCTTGCCTGGTGCCGGCCATACATAATGAGCGTTTGTCAAAGGACTTCAAGGGGCCTCGTAAGGTGCCTAATTACACGGCCGACTTGTAGCCTAGGGCTTGGATTGAGAGTTATGAGATGGCTATGGAGTTGTTGGAGGTCAGCGACGCGGCAATGGCCAAGTATTTCACTATGATGTTGGATGGAACAGCTCGTACTTGGTTGAAGGGGTTGCCACCCAATTCTATCGGCTCATGGGCGGAGTTGAAGGCCCGGTTCATTCAGAACTTCAAAGACACATGTAAAAAACCTATGTCGATTGTGGACCTGACTAATTGTAAACAAGAGGACGGTGAATCTACAACCCATTGGGTGCGCTGGGTCAAGGAGATAATACATTCATCTGATAGGATGGATGCCGGCTCAGTAGTCTTGATGTTGGAGAAAAACTGCCGTTTTGAACCTCTGAAGCAGAAGTTGGGGCGGCTCAAGCGTGAATGCAATGACATGGGCCAGTTGATGGCGGCTCTCGTCAAGTATGTTGATTCTGATAGTACCAAGGACCCGGTGTCTGAAGAAGAAAAGACAAGGAAGGGAAAGAAGAACGACAACGGCAAGGGTCACCAGCATAACCCGGCAAATCAAGGAGGTAATAAACGTAAGGCTGCTGAATTTGTCGCTAACACCAATGCGCAGGGCGGCAATCAACGACGCAAGGGCAGGCAACCCCCTCGGTCGGGCGGGTCAGGTCCCACCCTTGAGCAACTATTGAATGAACCTTGTCCAAGACACGACACCCGGGAGAATCCAGCCACCCACCTGTGGAAGGATTGTACAATCATGAAGGCGTTTAAAAATTCAAATGCATTTGATGAAGGTCACGGCCCAGGCGGCGGCTCAGGTGGGGGTGGTTTCCATGGCCCAGGCGCCGGTACAGGTGGAGGGGGATTTCACGGTCAGGGCCATCCAGGTAACCAGGGAGGTTATAATCCACAACCCGGCCAAGGTAATCGGCAGCAACAGTCCGGATATCAGAGCAACCCAAAACAGTTAAATAGTGGGCAATACCATGTGTTCACCACTAGCTTATGTAAGAGGGACTATGGAGGAGTTTTGTCAACGTGAGCATATTTGGCTTGATGTTTCTTCTGTAGCTCATCCTCAATCCAATGGTCAAGTTGAGAGAGTAAATCAGGAAATCTTAAAAGGTCTCAAGCCCCGCCTTATGGTTCCCTTGCAGCGAACGCCGGGTTGTTGGATAGAGGAATTACCCTCGGTGTTGTGGAGTATCAACACCACACCTAATAGGTCTACAGGTTACACACCTTTCTTCATGGTGTATGGAGCAGAAGCAGTGTTGCCTAGTGACATCCGTCATGACTCGCCCGTGTGGCGGCTTATGTTGAAGCTAATAATGAACAAGCCAGACAGGATGCACTTGACTTGTTAGATGAGGAAAGAGACTTAGTAGTGGCTCGATCAGCAATTTATCAACAGGACCTGCGCCGTTATCACAGCCGCCGGGTTAAGTCCAAGACTTTTCAAGAAGGCGACCTGGTGCTCCGGCTCATCCAGGATCTGTCAGATGCACACAAGTTATCCCCACCTTGGGAAGGACCCTTTATGGTCAGCAAGAACTTAAACAACAGGTCATATTACCTCATTGACGTTCGAGAGCACAAAGACTCACGTAAGTTGGAAGAGGAGACCCGTCGGTCGTGGAACATTGCTCAACTTCGGCCATACTACACCTGAGCCACCGGCTCTCATCATGTACATACTTTAACGTTGTATATACTATGATAAGTAATAAAGCAGGACCATCAGTCTCTTTTATTTTAAAGATTACGCATCTTTGTTGTTTTTTACTATTTTCAAATGACTGTTAAGGAGCTGATCATATTTGAATCAAGTCTAACCTTTTTGGTCCGACTTATGATCATATTCGAATCTAGCTGCAACTATCATGGTCACTTAGGAGCTTCCTGTTCAAACATAGGTCGTATTCGAACCAAAGAGAACATAGCTGTCATAACCCTTTTGATCGGCTCAAAGCCAAACTCACTAGGGGGCTTCTTGATCGTATCCGAATCACAGCTTAACCCCTTTTGGGCCCGATTTGGATCGTACTCGAATCAGGGTCATTAAAAACCTCTCAAGGTCATTTGGGGGCTTCCTGTTCAAACATAGGTCGTATTCGAACCAAGAGAACATAGCTGTCGGTACCCTCTTGATCGGCGCAACGCCAAAGCCACTGGGGGCTATATGGTCGTATTCGAACCTTAGCTTAACCCCTTTGGTCCGGTTTACTGATCGTATTTGAATCAGAAACCCCCAACCTTTAATTACAAGGTTAATTTTGTTTACCACTTGTTTTTGCTTTATTGGTTTTTTGTTGTCTCAATTTCACAAATAATCAGCATGGTCTTTTCACCGGCTGGACTCTTTGACAACAAGCCGCTAGGGCATGATAATCATTCTGTATTCAGAAGCATTGACTTCTCAAAAAGACTGGATTATCAACTTCATCGCCCGGGTCATTTAAGCCGGTGGTTCGGAGATCAAAGGTACATGTATGGCTATTGTTTACGAACAGTTTCCTTCTGTATTAATCAAAGGTTATTTCAGCCCTGTTCCCTTTTTTACGTCCGGTTCTGTTTTCTATTATGATAAAAATATTGGCCATAGACCGGGTATTCTAACCCGTTTGGTATTAAGCCGCCAAGCCAGTTTTTTTCCTTTTTATCTACAGGAACGGAATTGAAGTATTGCAGGGACAACCATAAATATGATGCATATATTAACATCAGAAAGTACAGAGTGACACACGGTGTCTTATGCGCGATGGCATAGGCAGAATACGTAGTGTTTTCAAAACTAATCTATTACAAGGCTTTTACAAGCCCATGAAGATGGTCATCACTCCTCCCTCGCTGGTTCACCGTCCTCTGTTGATTGAAAGCTGGGTTTTGACCAATCGAAACCGTTCACGGCAATAAATTCTGCTTCTTCGTCAATCAGGCCGGCCGGATCAACTTCCGGAGCAAATGTATGTTCAGAACAGGCGTGATTAAATCTGTCACCTTGTATGAGGGAGTTGCCATCTCCTTATTTTCCACATCAAAACCCGGCTGATATTTGTTGATATTGGTTTCATCTCCAAGAATAGTCGCCTGAGGTCAAACTCCACGCACGCAAGCCATGAAGTCGTCTTGTTCAAAGGGAGATCTGTCTTCCTTCACGGTAGGATACCCTCTGGCTACATCCGCCGGGTCTAGATCTGGCACCCAAGCCTTGGAGCGGCTCAGGGCAGTCAAAGCTCCGGCTCTGGCACAGGAGCGCTTGACTTCTTGGAACCTGGCGGGCAATATTGATAGCTTATTTAAAACATCGCTGAGCCGGTTGGGTCCTTGATTGGCAGGAGAGATAGCTGCGAGTGCTCGTTGTGCGCCAATGTACAACTGCTCTACTAATGTATAGACCGCCTTCAACTTAATCACGTGGTCTTGACTCAAATTCTTGCTTCGAGGGCCTGCATATGTTTTGAACACGAAGGGTCAGCCAGCAGCTTGCAGTCCGGGTCAAAAGAAGGTAAAAAAGTCAGTACAGATGGCTTACCAAAGATGGCGGACACCATTTGTGACACCCGGTTCTTTAAACCGGTCAGCTCAGTCGTAACCTCTTCAAGGGCTCCTTCAGCCTTCTCGGCACGTTGTGTCAGAAGCATCTTTTCTTCAGCCCAGGTTTTCTTCTTGGCAGTAAAGCTGGTTTTTAATTTTTCCGTCTCAGAGAGACTTACTTGCAGTTTGGAGTCAGCAGACTTGATTTCTGCCTCCTGATCCACCAGCCGGGTCTTCGCATCAGTTAATTGCGAGCTCAGTTCAGATAAGGCATTCTGCAAAACATACCCAGATGAGTCAAGATTTTAGTTAAGGTTCAAAAGTCAAGATTCAAAGTCTCAAGTACTTTGCATTGCAAAACCACTTGACACTTGGGGGATAATGTATGCCAAAACAATTTCTTATGACTCTAAAACATACTTTAAGTCCCAAGTGCTTTACAAAGTAACAACACTTGGCACTTGGGGGCTAATGCATGCTATTCAGCAAGTTTCTCAAGGTTAAGCCGGATTACAAATGTTTTTTGGGTACGGTACAAGACAATTATGAAAATTCAAAGTATCGGCTCATTTATGGTCAAGTGAACCGGCCCTTGGGGACTACGGATGAAGCTTTGTTCTATTTTATTGAACTCTAGGAAAATCTAAAAGGTAAAAGTCTTAGCCTATATTATAAAGTCTGCAGATCATTCTGGTTCTCTCATAATCTGAAGACTTGGGGGCTGGCGGAATATAAGTAAGCTGGAAGGACATACCTCGTATTTCAGCTGCAACTGCTTGACCATTTCGATCTCTGAGTCACGGCTGGAGTGCACATGGCTGAGATAACCGGATAATATGTCGTTGGCATTCAGATGGTCATAGTGTGAAATATCAAAACGCACTTTCTGTTTCTCCAACGCCTCTTGTTTCGTCGTGTGACGAGCCAACACGGTGGGATTTCCCGGCTCAACAAAGCGGTTCTCGGTGATCAGAACGTCTTGCGCAGATGGTGATGGCGGGTTGGCCGAGCTGGATGGTCCGATTGCAGAAGGATTCATGGTGGTATCATCAACTGACAACTCAGGACGATTTACTTCATCATTGACAGGCGGGACTTCTGGAGCTTCAGTTAATGGAGGGGAAGGTGGCCTTGCCGGTTCAGGTGCAAGGACTGGCGGGTCTTCCACCGGCTTAGTTACCTTGGCCTTCTTAGACTTAGCTTGACCACTAAGAGAAATATTATATGACTGTTAGTATGAAGAGACAGTTTGAAAAACACGGAAGAAAGAGGATTTTTCCTTACCCAGGGGCAGTCTTGAAGGCCGGAAATTGGGTCTGAGACGAGTCGCCAGAAGAGCGAGACACCTCCTACAAAGATAAGACAAAGTAAGTAATGCAAGGGAGGAGATCCATTAACAGAAAGTCAAAGACAAAGAAATAAACCTCATTTTGGCATTTTTGAGGAGTCTGTTGAAGAATGGCAGGCGGTTCATCATCATTCCGGGTCTGACGACGGCTTTCATGTTGCTGCTTTTTCAAAAGAAAATGAGGATCCAAATAAGCCAAAGGGTGGGAAAACCTTACTTTCCGGGTTACGACTCGAAGTTTCTGTCTTGGCAAATGGGTTGAGTCGGAGGAAATAGTTACCTCTTCTTCCACGGCCTGACTGGCCCCTGTGTCTTCCTGGCAAAGATTAGTGTTAATAATATTGTTAAAAAGTTGGCCAAGGGAGTCAAGGGCTACCTCCGACTCAGAAGTATCATCAAGCTTCATCAGATCCTCAGCGGTACTTTTATTCTTCTTGGATCGCCGGGTCGTTTTCTTAGTGTTGATAGCAGCGGCTCTAGCCTTCTTGGCGGCTTCGTGGTCGTACTTGACTTTCCAGAAGTCAGATCTGGCCTGCATATGAATAAACAAAGACGAAAGATCAGACAGGTACTTAACACGACTGGGGAAAATACAAAGAAGGAGGTCAGAGAATTTTTACCTCTGGCGCCGGGTTAAGTTTGCAGAAGGGGTTTAACCCGACCTTACTGCAGTCTTCATATTTTCGGTTTACCAGAAGGGTTGACATTGCAACAATATCCTCTTCAGGTAATTGGACGGAGCTGTGACGAAGAGAATCATTTGGGCCTCCGCCATATTCACGCATCAGTTTTGATCGACGGCTTAGAGGGATAACCCGCCATGCGACCCAGCAGCGGGTCAAGTCAACTCCAGTTAAGCCGTTCCCTAATAAGGCGTTAATACTTTTGATTGATGGGATCAGCTTCTTGCGTTCGGCAACAGTAACCTTGTCAGGGAGCACGAATTTGGAGTCAAGACGCTCGGCGCGATAACCCGACAGTGGCTTCTCGTCTGCTGGTGAAGTGTCTTGACAATAGAACCAAGTCTGGTTCCAGTCTTTTGGATGACTCGGTAAGACTATAAGGGGGAAGACAACACCTTGTCGATGCTGAATGGAGATGCCTCCAAGCTCCAAGCTAAGGTCGTTGGTGCACTCGTTCTGCCGGTTCAGATAAAAATACTCTCTAAAGAGTTCCACGGTCGGCTCTTCCTGAAGGTACACCTCACAGAGCACTTGGAAGTTGCAGATATTGGATATGGAATTGGGCCCGATATCTTGAGGGTGGAGTTTGAAAAAATGAAGGACATCTCTGAAGAACTTTGAGCCGGGCGGTGAAAAGCCACGGTTCATGTGGTCAGTAAAGACAATAACTTCACCATCTCTTGGATTGGGCCGTTCTTCGTCCGAGTCAGGTGCACGGTAAGACATGACATTTTTTCCTGGCAAAAATCCTATGGAGAAGAACTCCTTCAAACGTTCCTCATTTACGGTTGAGGGAACCCAGTTGCAGACAGTCGGCGCCTTGGACGGCATGGTGTTCAAAAGCGTACTGAAAGGGAAATGACATGCCGGTTCAATTCAATAAATATGGTGAAAGTAAAAGATGATACAGGGGAGTAATGGTGGCTTAATTAAGGGCTAATGTCATATAAGGAAAAGCAAGCCGGCACAGTAAGCCACCATGACTACAGACATTTGAGAAATACCGGCGACAGAATTGGTTAAGTATGGAGACAAACATGTTTCTTAACTTCTGGATATTACTATGGATCAAATGGCCGTTCAAAATGAAAAACTTCCTAGACCTAAAAATATAGCCCAGGTAAGTTCATCAGCTCTAAGAAGATATCTGTGCAAAGGAAAGGGATCTGCTAACATCTAAAATGGGTGTAAAACCACTACCGCATGAACTAGGTGTTCCTTTTTGATCAAGAGAGGTTGTGGAAGAGAAACTACCAGAAAGGTTCATGATGAACAGTGAAGAACACCAATGAACTCGCAAACCCTAATGCAGATCTAAAAGTTTGAGAAGACAAGAACTTACGGATGCGGATCTGTTGTGGAGGGTCGTCGCCGTTTCTCTGGACAGTTCAGGGTGATGCAGCGGCCGAGCTTGAGGACGACGATGAGCGCTGCGGCGGCGGTGGAGCTCGAGCGACAGGAGGGTTGTGAGAGGAAGAAGAGAGAAGAATGAGAAAAGGCCGGGGCGTGCCTATTTATAAGGAAAGAAGTGAACAGGCAGGCGCGAAAATCGAGGAAGACCCAAATAATGGTTATCCAACTAAACGGACGCCTCGATTCTCGGGAGGCATTAAAAATGAAGATCTGTTGAGGGATGACGTCATAAAAGTTTCTTGTGTTTTCAAGAGATGACGTCATGGCGGGTTACAAAAACCTCTGCGAAGATAAGAAGATGGATTTTGTCTAAGTGTTGAAGATTGACAAAGAACAAAGTTCAAAGTCAACCTAGCGCCTAATGTTGGGGATATAACTATCAGTTATGACCCGCCCAGGAGGGGCCGGGTCAGCCCCAATGGCAGGTCACAAAGGAAGCCCAGTAAACATTCAAGGCGATGGTTTGTTAAATCTTATAGAAGGCCTAAAGGCCTAGGGGCGGCTTAAGGTCCAACATTGTAAACCGCCGTATATAAGGAAAGACTTGTAAAGAAAGGCATGTAAAAGAAGTCACCGAGCTGGACACGATTTATGAGCCAGCCGGGACTCTGTAGGCCACCATGCGTCAACCCGTGTATATAAGGGGATGACCCGGTGGCGGCTTAGGGCAAGAAATAAGAGATCGATAACCAAGCCGGCGAACTAGCCTCTTGGTAATCGAAACCCCAGCAATACCAACACAACTAGACGTAGGCTTTTACCTTCATCTTAAGGGGCTGAACTAGTATAAAACCTCTCGTGTCCTTTCTCCCGATTAACCCCTTTAAGCTTCCTAGTTGTGATGGCCCTACGACTAAGTCCTCTTGCTAGGACATCTGCCGTGACAATTCCACGATAGTTGGCGCCCACCGTGATTTTCTCAACGAACCTGATCCAGGAGACTTGGAGTGGGCGTCATGAAACAATCGAGGAGGCCACGAGGCAGGGGGCGCGCCTACCCCCCGGGCGCGCCCTCCACCCTCGTGGGCCCCTCGTTGCTCTACCGACGTACTTATTCCTACTATATATATCCACGTACCCCCAAACATCCAGGAGCGCCATGAAAACCTAATTCCACCACTGCAACCTTCTGTACCCGAGAGATCCCATCTTGGGGCCTTTTCCGGAGCTCCGCCGGAGGAGGCATTGATCACAGAGGGCCTCTACATCAACTCCTTGGCCTCTCCAGTGATGTGTGAGTAGTCTACTTCAGACCTTCCGATCCATAACTAGTAGCTAGATGGCTTCTTCTCTCTCTCTTTGGATCTGAATACAAAGTTCTCCTCGATTCTCTTGGAGATCTATTTGATGTAACTCTTCTTTTTGCGGTGTGTTTGTCGAGATCCGATGAATTATGGGTTTATGATCAAGTTTATCTATGAAAAATATTTGAATCTCCTCTGAATTCTTTTATGTATGATTGGTTTATCTTTGCAAGTCTCTTCGAATTATCAGTTTGGTTTGGCCTACTAGATTGATCTTTCTTGCAATGGGAGAAGTGCTTAACTTTGGGTTCAATCTTGCGGTGCTCGATCCCAGTGACAGAAAGGGAAATGACACGTATTGTATTGTTGCATCGGGGATAAAAATATGAGGTTTATATCATATTGCATGAGTTTATCCCTCTACATCATGTCATCTTACTTAAAGCATTACTCTGTTCTTATGAACTTAATACTCTAGATGCATGCTGGATAGCGGTCGATATGTGGAGTAATCTCTACTATTAAAGAAGAATCGAACGTCGTGATGGTTCGACCTCAAACCCGCACCAAGAAAATCGCTCGTACGATCCCACCTCCGTCCCTGGCTGTGGCAGTCTCGTAAAAAATCACACCTATCGAAACGCACGACGCGTCGTCATGGTTCGACCCCCTTTCCCATGCCACGATCCATCCACGTACGTAACAACTCAAAGAAAATACGAGCCGGTTGGAACCCACGAACCTAACGCACGACTCCACTCTTCACACAACTGTTCGCTCCTCCCCATCCTGAACTCTTTCCCTCCACCGGCACGCGCTTGCCGCCGCCCCACCTCCACCTCCGATTCTCCCTCACCCCATCACGCCCTCTCCCTCTCCCTACACCCGCCGCTTCTCCTTCATGACGTGTGGCCCAGCCACCGCTCGCCACCTCTCCCTCCGCTGCGGCCGACGGGGCCACGCTCCCATGCGCACTGCCGCAATGCAAGTCCACTGGGCCGGAGGGGTTCAAGGAGGAGCTATGCAGGCCACTGGAGCTTCTCCTCGGGGATCTCTGGCGGTGGGCGAAGGACCACTCGGATCTCCCCGCGCTGGTGGAGGTGGTAATGGACCTCGACCACACCCGCTCGCCCTCTCCCCTTCAGCCGACTTCCTCCTCTCCCACTGCCTCCCTCATAATCCCTTGGCACCGACACGATCGCATATTGGGTCGTTGTTCTCTGCAAACATGAGCAGTTCTCGGTGCACCCAAGCGGCGCTGCCGACCGCAGCCTTCAATGCCTCCAGTGGACGTTGCCGCGCTCAGCTTCAGGGAGAGCGGTCGCATCCCACCGCCACATCGGCTCCGGGCGAAAGCCACGCCGCCGGATCCCCCCACGCACCACCTCCTGCAGGTCTTCGTCCGTTAGGGGCCTTCATGCTTCCGCTGCTCCACTTGTTGCACGGACGCATCGGCTCAGGTTAGCACCTGTGTTGTGTCAGGCTTGAATAGGGTCTGCAAGATCCTCGGGGTGGAGGTTTTCGTTTCGAATTGCAAAGCGCGGTCCGGTAAGGATTCTGATGTGTATCATCTTCAATCTATTGGAGATAACACTTATTATGCCCAAAATTTTACTGTAGAACTAATGATTAACTCCAGCTGGTTATACTAGCAAACTAACGCCATACAAACGCCAGCTCCCTTTATTACAGTCTGCACCTCTCCAAGAATGAAATTAACTTGTGTGTTCTTAAATCTTTCTGGAAATTATTTGCATAAAACATTGTAATTTACCATTTGGATGAAAAAAGGGGACAAAAATAGTGAAATGTCCCCTTTAGACGAGCCCATTATTAGCCCTACAACTTGTGTACCTTGAGTGAATCAGGATTCACGAGGTTTACCATTAGAGTTTTTATCTATATAGCAAAGAGCTCTATATCCCACATACATTGTGCATTCACACACCACTACATCCTGGATCTACTTATTCTTCTTTTCTCCTACAATCCTATTTAGAGCATTTACCTTTTAGGTTAAATACAAGGCATTTGTGTGGTCCAGGATTGTATCACAGAAGAACTATACATAGTAGTCTGTCAAGACAATCTCATAGTTTTTGTTTTGTACGATTTTGTGAGCCATTTTAGCTATTTAGAGCTATCACATCTCTGTCAATTAATTTTGTTCTGCTCAGATGTGAAACTGCACATATTTAAAAATGTATCCAACATGAGACACTGGATATTGAGACCACCATGTGTTGTTACTTATTCTTTATGAACATGTACTAAATTTCTATTTTTTACAGATATTGGTTGCATATTTCAGTGGAATGGATATGTGTGCCAATTTGCATATTTTTAAATTTCTTTTATCTTCAACTTTGGAACATACATGGTCACTTGAATAGATATTAAGGAAGATATAGCAGAGAAGGAGCTGGCATCTTCATGCCCTTCCAACTGGAGGTTAGTTCTTTACAATTTTATCCCTCAATCGAGATTCAAGTTCTCAATCATTGTAGAGTACTTGCTGGCTTCTAGCTGCAATTTCATGGTGGTAGATACTGAATGTAGATTTTAAATTGTACAGACTGATTTAGAGTAGTTGACCTCTCGTGTTCTGAAGCCTTTTGCTGTATGCTTCCATTTTGAAAGAATTGAAGCAATTGTTCCATGGAGTGAAATAACACTTTCATCCTCAAACAACAGGTGTCTCATTAAGTTTCTTATTCACAAATTGAAACATGTGTGAGTAATAGCACAACTAAAGTTGCTGAACACATTATTATAAAATGATAGGCTGGATTATCGTTTGTATGCATTCTACAAGGATTATTTCCTGTGGAATTAAAATTAGTTATCTATTTTTTAAGGATACTATTTGTGAAATTTTATCTGGCCAACTCTTTTTGTTAGGAAATGGAAGCGAGACTGTTGTATTTTCCCCTTGTAAACCAGCGACATGGGAGGACACCATTATTACAAATTTGAAGTCTGACCGTGTGTTATTGGCAAGATACCTACGTGGATGATATCGACAAGCTCGATGGCCACAATGAACCAGATGTTGTCGACTACATGGAGGACATCTATAAGTACTACAAGGCAGCACTGGTAACTACAATCTTCCTCTTCAGCATGTCTGTTGAAGCGACACACAACTGTACTTTCAGTCTTAAGATGAAATACGAGCACATAGCCAACATCACTTAATTACTATGCAATGGAACTTATGCTGACACAAGACAATATTTCTGTGATACCTCACTAATCTAAACTAAAGACTAACTAATTCAGAAATGAAGTAGACATGTTTCAAGTCCTTTTCAAGTCAAAGTGTTTAGTTTAGGTTGATGTACAGTGAACAAGAGTAGCATTGAGTAGCACACTTTTGCTTTCTAAAACTAGGGATACACATGCTCAGATTCTCATGCAACCATCCAGTACCATTTAGATGTTCTTGGCTCTTCCTGTAGACTTCAATACTTCACAGTGGATGTGTTTAGTATCTTGGTTTCTTTTTCTCCTTTTAGCTGAATCTACCAAATTATCCTATGGCTAGAATTGTTTTTAGAACTTAATCTTCTAATTTTTTCCATGTGTTGCAATCTATCCAAGGTTTTCTCATGAAACCATCTGATTTGTTTCTTGCGCCTTCCATTTTTGTGTTTTCCTTAACCATCAGTTCATTTGATTCTGTATGACTGATCTCAATTGCCTGATAAACTTTTGAATTTCTGGCGTTATCAAGGCAATGTCATTTTTCTGTATAATGACTTTCTTTTACAATTTATTTTGTAAGCACAGATTTCTTACCGAAAGATATTCTTCATATGCCCACTAACTGAAACGAGCTTAGTCGCTTTTGACATTTTTTATTCCATGAAGAATACATAGTGTATTTCTTTCTTTCCTGCTGTCTCAGAGGAAGAAGAAAATCTCTGAATTACGTATGTGTTTGAGCTATGAGGGGCGTCTGTTATGTCATTTATTCTCTTACAGGACATCTTAGCAGCTTAGCTTCTTGAAGTTATATTTGTAAAAAGTTTCATTTTGTGTAGGATTTTCAAGAGTGAGTTGTTTTCTGTGGCCAGAAAAAGAAACAATTGCAGTGAGATACTTGTATAATTCATTTGATGGCTCTTCTTTTCCTCAGGCTATTCTTTTCCTCAGGTTCTTATTGATCTCTTCTTTGCATGAGCTTCTGAACATACATCTAAAGCTTCTAAGAAGCAAATTCCATACTCTAGCAATGACTTGCTTTCTGGTGTTTTCGTGGGAGAAAATTTTCAGAAGCCAGGTTGTGCTGGACATAGGTAAACCTGCTCATCTCATTTAACTTATATTCTTGTGAACTATCATAATATCCTCCTGATGCTTCATGTTATGTTTACACATGCCACTTTATGACAATGTGAAGATATACTACGCCAAGGAGCTAAAAAAGGCTCTAGTTTTATGAGTGCTCAGGCTCTGGTCTGACTTGTACAACAAATTTCAAGACTGGTCGCATGAGCTGAGCCAGAGCAAGGAACAAAGCAGTTCTTCTGTGAACTAAGGGAGCATTTGACATGTATCATGTATGTCTACACACACGTTTAGATGGAATGTACTTATGTTCTAGGGCAAAATTATTTGTGCCTTATTTGATATCAAAGAAATCATTGGCATGTTTGTATGCTTCATTTATTATGTTTAAGCCATATTTACTAAACTTTTCTAGAGTCATTCCCATAGCACTGACAATGAATTCTAGAAGTTATGGAGTTAATGTTATTCATAAGCTATTTTTCATTTAACTTGATTCAGAACTTCAATTATGATACTGAGACTCCAAGCACAAAATATAAATGACACAATTAAGATTCATGCTTCTGTGTCCCGATATTTGTAATAAATAATAACACTAACTGCTCTTCTATAAATGGTTCAAATTTATGATACCCTCTTTTTCAAATTGGTTATATTATCGATTTCTCATACAACTAAAAACCTATTTTATTACTTGTGTGATGTTTTCACGGGCCCATTCACTATACAACTTCAAATCTATGTAAAGCATCACATGTGTTTCCAATAGAATCTATTTATTACTTCTGTGGTGTTTTCACGGGCCCATTCTCTATACATCTTCAAATCTATGTAAAGCATCACATGTGATTTCAATAGTAATCTACTCCCTCTGTCCCACAATATAGGACATTTTTATAAATTATGTTAGTTTGCAAAATGTCTTATATTATGGGATAGAGGGAGCATTTATTAGTAGTGTGATGTTTTCATGGGTTGAACCACATTAAGCCATCGAAGGTTTGCCCCGTCTTTAGTACAAGGTAAAACAAGTGGCGAAGTTGTTGTCACTTAGGAATGGAAATCATGTGCAATCAAGTTGGACACATATTTCTGATTTAGAACAACTGTCTAATGTGTGTTTATATGTCTTTTTATCATCCCGTTGCAACGCACGGGCATTCAACTAGTAGTAGTAGATGCAGAATCGTTTCCGTCTACTTGTCACAGACGTGATGCCTATATACATGATCATGCCTAGATATTCTCATAATTATTCGCTTTTCTATCAATTGCTCGACAGTAATTCGTTTACCCACCGTAATACTTATGCTCTTGAGAGAAGCCACTAGTGAAACCTATGGCCCCCAGGTCTATCTTCCATCATATTAATCTTCCAACACTTAGCTATTTCTATTGCCATTTATTTTACTTTGCATCTTTATTTCTCTTTATCATAAAAATACCAAAAAAATTATCTTATCATATCTACTAGATCTCACTCTCATAAGTGACCGTGAAGGGATTGACAACCCCTTTATCGCGTTGGTTGTGAGGTTCTTATTTGTTTGTGTAGGTGCATGGGACTCGAGCGTGATCTCCTACTGGATTGATACCTTGGTTCTAAAAAACTGAGGGAAATACTTACGCTACTTTACTGCATCACCCTTTCCTCTTCAAGGGAAAACCAACGCAGTGCTCAAGAGGTAGCAAGAAGGATTTCTGGTGCCGTTGCCGTGGAGATTCGCGCCAAGTCAAGTCAAGATTTGACTCCCGACAACGAGCCATTTCTGGTGCCGTTGCCGAGGAGTCTACTCACAAGTCAAGACATACCAAGTACCCATCACAAACTATTATCCCTCGCATTACATTATTTGCCATTTGCCTCTCGTTTTCCTCTCCCCCACTTCACCCTTGTTGTTTTATTCGCCTTCTCTTTTTCATTCATCACTTTCTTGCTTGCCTTGTCGTTATGGCTAGTCCTCTATCTTCTCCGTTGTCTCCCAAGAATGAAGTTCTTAATTTTAAGCAAAGGGAGGGAGAAAATCTAAAAGACGCTTGGTATAGAATTTGCAATGCTCAAAATAGATCTACCAGGAAGCAATCTACTTCCGTTCTTCTCCGCAATTTTTATGTAGGCACTACTCCTTAGTACAGATATATTCTTGATACCATTATCGGAGGAAACTTCTTGGGTAGCCATACTTTTGATTCTTATAATGCTATGATAGATTTGTTTGGCTCACCACCTCTTTTGGTTAATGGAACTATGTTAACTTTGGAACATGTGATGCAAAGGCCTGAAATTATTGAGAATAAAGTTGCTACTATAGAGTTGATTGAGAATTTGGATAAAAAGATCCACAACCAAATTACCCAATATGGATCTAAGGTGGGAGTTACTCTGAAAAGTTTTAAGGAAAAAGAACCCATAGTTAATGAAAGAATAGATCAAGATTCTACTAGAATCGATAAAGTTGAGGGAATTATCACCAACTTGGGGTCCGCCTTTTCTTCCGTTAAAAATACTCCAAATCCTGCTACCAAAATTGGCAAGCTTGTTTATGTTCCTAAAAATAAGGGTGAATCCTCTAGTAAAGAAACTGCGGATTTAAAATCAATAAGTGTTCGTCCCAATCTTTTTGCTATCATTAAGGAACCATTTGCTACAAATGATTTTCTTGATTTTGTGCCTAGGAGTTAATAATTAATAAAAAGAAGGAAACTCCTAGGAGTTATAGGTGTCTTGTTGAAGAATTGCCCAACAAAGATGGCAATACCTAGATCTATCCTTGCTTTTATGCCTAGCTAGGGGCGTTAAACGATAGCGCTTGTTGGGAGGCAACCCAATTTTATTTTTATTCCTTGATTTTTGCTCCTGTTTAGTAATAAATAATTTATCTAGCCTCTGTTTTGATTGTGTTTTTTGTGTTTAATTAGTGTTTGTGCCAAGTAGAACCGTTGGGAAGACTTGGGGAAAGTCTTTTTGATCTTACTGCAAAAAACAGAAACTTTAGCGCTCACGAGAATTGCTGGCATTTTTATTTGGAAAGTGATATTTAGTTAATTATTTTTGAAGATTATTAATAGATAAATTCTTCACGTCCATAAATTTATTTTAGAATTTTTTGCGTTCCAGAAGTGGTCGAAACCTACAGATTACTACAGATTGTTCTGTTTTTGACAGATTCTGTTTTTCGTGTGTTGTTTGCTTATTTTGATGAATCTATGGCTAGTAAAAGAGTTTATAAACCATAGAGAAGTTAGAATACAGTAGGTTTAACACCAATATAAATCAATAATGAGTTCATTACAGTACCTTGAAGTGGTGTTTTGTTTTCTTTTGCTAACGGAGCTCACGAGATTTTCTATTTTAAGTTTTGTGTTGTGAAATTTTCAAGTTTTGGGTAAAGATTTGATGGATTATGGAACAAGGAGTGGCAAGAGCCTAATTTTTGGGATTCCCATGGCACCCAAGGTAAAATTCAAGGACACCAAAAAGCCAAAGCTTGAGGATGCCCCGGAAGGCATCCCCTCTTTCGTCTTCGTTCATCGGTAACTTTACTTGGAGCTATATTTTTATTCACCACATGATATGTGTTTTGCTTGGAGCGTCTTGTATGATTTGAGTCTTTGCCTTTTAGTTTACCACAATCATCCTTACTGTACACACCTTTTGAGAGAGACTCACATGATTTGAAATTTATTAGAATACTCTATGTGCTTCACTTATATCTTTTGAGCAATATAGTTTTTGCTCTAGTGCTTCACTTATATCTTTTACAGCAGAGTGGTGGATTTATTTTATAGAAATAATTGATCTCTCATGCTTCACTTATATTATTATGAGAATCCTTTAGAACAACATGGAAATTTGCTTTTAGGAATAATATAAAAACTTTCATAGAAAGTGCATTGAATACTATGAGAAGTTTGATACTTGATAATTGTTTTGAGATATGGAGATGGTGATATTAGAGTCATGCTAGTTGAGTAGTTGTGAATTTGAGAAATACCTGTGTTGAAGTTTGTGATTCCCGTAGCATGCACATATGGTGAACCGTTATGTGACGAAGTCGGAGCATGATTTATTTATTGATTGTCCTCCTTATGAGTGACGGTCGGGGACGAGCGATGGTCTTTTCCTACCAATCTATCCCCCTAGGAGCATGCGCGTAATACTTTGTTTCGATAACTAACAGATTTTTGCAATAAGTATGTGAGTTCCTTATGACTAATGTTGAGTCCATGGATTATACGCACTCTCACCCTTCCACCATTGCTAGCCTCTCTAATACCGCACACTTTTCACCGGTATCTCCTACCTCTTGAGCACTGCTTTGGTTTTCCCTTAAAGAGGAAAGGGTGATGCAGCAAAGTAGCGTAAGTATTTCCCTTAGTTTTTGAGAACCAAGGTATCAATCCAGTAGGAGATCACGCTCAAGTCCCACGCACCTACACAAACAAATAAGAACCTCGCAACCAACGCGATAAAGGGGTTGTCAAGCCCTTCACGGTCACTTACGAGAGTGAGATCTGATAGATATGATAAGATAATATTTTTGGTATTTTTATGATAAAGAGAAATAAAGATGCAAAGTAAAATAAATGGCAAAGGAAATAACTAAGTATTGGAAGATTAATATGATGGAAGATAGACCCAGGGACCACAGGTTTCACTAGTGGCTTCTCTCAAGAGCATAAGTATTACGGTGGGTAAACGAATTACCGTCGAGCAATTGATAGAATTGAGCATAGTTATGAGAATATCTAGGTATGATCATGTATATAGGCATCACGTCCGAGACAAGTAGACCGAAATGATTCTGCATCTACTACTATTACTCCACACATCAACCGCTATCTAGCATGCATCTAGAGTATTAAGTTCATAAGAAGAGAGTAATGCTTTAAGGAATATGACATGATGTAAGGGATAAACTCATGCAATATGATATAAACCCCATCTTTTTATCTTTGATGGCAACAATACAATACTTGTCGGTTCCCTTTCTGTCACTGGGATCGAGCGCCGCAAGATTGAACCCAAAGCTAAGCACTTCTCCCATTGCAAGAAAGATCAATCTTGTAGGCCAAACCAAACTGATAATTCGAAGAGACTTGCAAAGATAAACCAATCATACATAAAAGAATTCAGAGATTCAAATATTGTTCATAGATAAACTTGATCATAAACCCACAATTCATCAAATCTCGACAAACACACCGCAAAAGAAGATTACATCGAATAGATCTCCAAGAAGATCGAGGAGAACTTTGTATTGAGATCCAAAGAGAGAGAAGAAGCCATCTACCTAATAACTATGGACCTGTAGGTCTGAAGTAAACTACTCACACATCAGCGGAGAGGCCATGGAGTTGATGTAGAGGCCCTTCGTGATCAATGCCCCCCTCCGGCGGAGCTCCGGAAAAGGCCCCGAGATGGGATCTCTCGGGTACAGAAGGTTGCGACGGTGGAATTAGGTTTTCGTGGTGCTCCTGGATGTTTGGGGGTACGTGGATATATAGGAGGAAGAAGTACGTTGGTGGAGCAATGAGGGGCCCATGAGGGTGGAGGGCGCGCCTAGGGGGGTAGGCGCGCCCCCTGCCTCGTGGATTCCTCCGTTGTTTCTTAACGCCCACTCCAAGTTTCCTGGATCACGTTTGTTGAGAAAATCACGTTCCCGAAGGTTTCATTCCGTTTGGACTTCGTTTGATATTCCTTTTCGGCGAAACTCTAAAATAGGCAAAAAACAGCAATTTGGGATGGGCCTCCGGTTAGTAGGTTAGTCCCAAACTGTAACACCCCGGATATGATTTTCCTAATATGTATTCCAACTCTTGCCGTTTCCGGCGTTAAGTTATTTTATTTTCTCGGGTTTGGGTTTTGTCTCCATGTGTTGTTGTCGTTGTCATGCATCTCATATCATGTCATCATGTGCATTGCATTTGCATACGTGTTCATCTCATGCATTCGAGCATTTTCCCTGTTGTCCGTTTTGCATTCCGGCGCTCCGTTCTCCTCCGGTGGTCATTTCTACCTTTCTTTCGTGTGTGGGGATTAAACATTTCCGGATTGGACCGAGACTTGCCAAGCGGCCTTGGTTTACTACCGGTAGACTGCCTGTCAAGTTTCGTACCATTTGGACTTCGTTTGATGCTCCAATGGTTAACCGAGGGACCGAAAAGGCCTCGTGTGTGTTGCAGCCCAACACCCCTCCATTTTGGCCCAAAACCCACCAAAACCCTCTCCATCATCTAGAGCGTTCGATCACGATCGCGTGGCCGAAAACCGCACCTCATTTGGACTCTCCTAGCTCCCTCTATGCCTATATAAAGACCACTCCCCGAAATTTTCGGGCAAACCCTAGATCTCTCCCTCTCCTCGCGCGCCGGACACAATCCGCGCCGACGGACATGTCCGACTTGCACCGCGCCGCCGCCCTGCGCCAATAGCGCGCCGCCACGTGTCCCGGCGGGCACCCACATCGCCGCCGACCGCGCGGGCCCGCCAGGCCCAGCGCCGGCCCTCCCCGCCGCCGTCCGGGCCGGAGCCGTGCGCCGCCCGCGCCCGCTTCTTCCTCCTCTCCATCCACCCTGGGAGCACGAAGATGTATCAGGACCTCAAGCAGGCTTATTGGTGGACTCGAATGAAGCGCGAGATTACTCAATTCGTGAATGAGTGTGATGTCTGCAGAAGAGTGAAGGCAGAACACCAAAGGCCAGCTGGTCTCCCCCAACCTCTTGCCATTCCAGAATGGAAGTTTGACCACATTGAGATGGACTTCGTGACTGGGTTTCCAAAGTCCAAACGTGGCAATGATGCTATATTCGTTGTCATCGACAAACTCACTAAAGTGGCTCACTTTCTGCCTATCAAAGAGTCAATCACTGCAGCTCAATTGGCGGAACTCTATACCTCTCGAATTGTCTCTCTGCACGGTATTCCACAAATGATCTCTTCAGACCGTGGCAGCATCTTTACCTCCAAGTTTTGGGATTCTTTTCAGAAGGCCATGGGCACCAACATCCGCTTCAGCACAGCTTTCCATCCTCAAAGTAGCGGTCAAGTCGAGTGTGTCAATCAGATTCTTGAAGATATGCTCAGGGCTTGTGTGATCTCCTTCGGCATGAAGTGGGAGGATTGTCTTCCATATGCTGAATTCTCCTACAACAATAGTTTTCAAGCAAGTTCAGGCAAGGCCCCATTTGAAATTCTGTATGGCAGGAAGTGCCGTACCCCTCTCAACTGGTCCGAAACCGGTGAACGCCAACTTCTGGGAAATGACTTAATCACAGAGGCAGAAGAGATGTGCAAAGTCATTCGAGATAACCTCAAAGCATCCCAATCCCGCCAGAAGAGCTACTATGATAGTAAGCACAAGGATTTGGCTTTCGAGATCGGAGATCAAGTTTACCTCCGTGTCTCTCCTATGAAAGGTATTCATCGCTTCGGTATCAAAGGGAAGCTTGCCCCCAGATACGTGGGACCTTTCAAGATCGTCAGCAAGAGAGGCGATCTCTCCTATCAACTCGAGCTTCCTTCAAACTTTGGAAATGTTCATGACGTGTTCCATGTCTCTCAGCTCCGAAAGTGCTTCAAGACTCCTGACCGCACCATCAACTTCGAGGACATTGAGCTCCAAGAAGATCTCTCTTATCGTGAGCACCCCGTTGCTATTCTTGAAGAGACTGAACACAAGACTCGCAACAAGTCAATCAAATTCCTCAAAGTCAAGTGGTCACACCATTCCGACCGTGAAGCTACCTGGGAACGCGAGGATCACCTCCATTCTGAGTACCCGGCGTTCTTTCAGTCCTAGACCTCGGGACGAGATCCTTTCGAAGTGGTGGAGTGTTGTAACACCCCGGATATGATTTTCCCAATATGTACTCCAACTCTTGCCGTTTCCGGCGTTAAGTTATTTTATTTTCTCGGGTTCGGGTTTTGTCTCCGTGTGTTGTTGTCGTTGTCATGCATCTCATATCATGTCATCATGTGCATTGCATTTGCATACGTGTTCATCTCATGCATTCGAGCATTTTCCCCGTTGTCTGTTTTGCATTCCGGCGCTCCGTTCTCCTCCGGTGGTCATTTCTACCTTTCTTTCGTGTGTGGGGATTAAACATTTCCGGGTTGGACCAAGACTTGCCAAGCAGCCTTGGTTTACTACCGGTAGACCGCCTGTCAAGTTTCGTACCATTTGGACTTCGTTTGATGCTCCAAGGGTTAACCAAGGGACCGAAAAGGCCTCGTGTGTGTTGCAGCCCAACACCCTCCATTTTGGCCCAAAACCCACCAAAACCCTCTCCATCATCTAGAGCGTTCGATCACGATCGCGTGGCCAAAAACCGCACCTCATTTGGACTCTCCTAACTCCCTCTATGCCTATATAAAGACCACTCCTCGAAATTTTCGGGCAAACCCTAGATCTCTCCCTCTCCTCGCGCGCCGGACACAATCCGCGCCGACGGACATGTCCGACTTGCACCGCGCCGCCGCCCAGCGCCAATAGCGCGCCGCCACATGTCTCGGCGGGCGCCCACATCGCTGCCGACCGCGCGGGCCCGCCAGGCCCAGCGCCGGCCCTTCCCGCCGCCGTCCGGGCCGGAGCCGCGCGCCGCCCGCGCCCTCTTCTTCCTCCTCGCGCCTCGCTGCTGCCTTCCTCCCGCCGGCGAGTCCCGCCACTCGCCACCACGGGCCGCCGCCTCGCCGGACTCGGGCCGGACCACCTCGCCGCGCCGCCCACTCCGTCCGGAGCCGCCCGGAGCTGCCCAACGCTGAGCGTCGGTGCCGCCCCGCGAGTCCCCGGCCTTCCCGCGCCCTAGCTCCACCGGCCGCCGTCGTCCTCGTCAACTCCGGCGGGAGCGCCGCCGCCTCGAAGTCCGTGCACGCCAGATCCAGATCCGCAGCTACAGTAAACCCTAATCCGCGAGGTGGTGATTTTTCCTAAGTCCCTGATTCCCAGATCCATATGCCCTTGTTCATCGCATCGTAACTCCTCGTCTGTAGCTCCGTTTTGGGCATTTAGCATATCAAAATGTTCGTCTCAAAGAGCACATCATTTCATCTCATTGTATCATTTTCATTTGAGTTCATCTTGATGCCCGAAATGCTGTTAGAAGAATGCTATTTGAGATAATTGTCAGATCTGCTGCTCCATTTAGATATTTGTCATTTTTTCCATGATTAATGTGTGCATGATATGCCCCTGAGCTCTACTTGAGTTTTGTTATATGTTTTGCCATCTATCCAGAGGTGCAATCCATGTATTTTTGTGATGTGTGTGGTGACTAGCACAAGCTTGCAAAGTGGTGCATTCGTTAATGCTGATTTCAGGGACTTAGCATTTCCACTAAGTCCTTGAGCTGTTTATCTCAATATGCCATATGTTCATGTTGTTTCCTAGCGATCCGTGCCTCTTTTGAGGATGATCAGTAAGGATGATTTGTTAATTTTGTAGTTCTCTATCCATCCATGTCTTTGTTTGCAATTATGGAGCACCCTATCTTGAGTCAATCGAGCTCTACTTTTGCTATTTCGTAAATCTGGGCAGATTGTCTATTTGTTAGCAATTTTGCAAAGGATGTTGTAGTTGGTCCGTGCATGCTATGTTATTGTTCTTGCCAGGTCTAGCTTGTATTTTGTGTATTCTTGATGGGTGTATGCTTAGATTGTCATGCCTTGCTCTGTAGTGAGTGCATCGAGCTCGTAAACATGCCTACTTGATATCTGTTTTAGCATGCTCCAGTTTTCACTAAGTCTGAGAATTGATTATGTTTTTGCCATGTTCACATGCTTGCAAATGTATTTTCTGATCCCTTTTGGCTCAAGCTCACTAAGGGACTTTTGTTAAGCTCTTTGAGTAGCTCCATGCCATGCTTTATTTTGCCATGTTCCGGTCCTGTAGCATAGAGTTTTCATGCTCCAAAGTGTGTTATCTGATCTGAAATTCCAGACAAGTGTTAATTTCACTAAGTCTGAAATCTGTTTACCAAATGCATTTTTGCCATGCTTGTTTGAACCTGTTAATGGATGTATTGGGCGTAGCTTAGTGCTAGTCTTTTGTTAAGCATCATGAATGGATCCCTGCCATGTATTTTTATGCCATGTTTGGGTGTTGTAGCATGTTCATCTTGTTGCATCTAGTTGGCTACTTGCTGTAAATCGCAGAACGTGGTCATATTTGAATTGCTTGCCATTTCCAAACCGTAACTCCGATTCCGGCGTTCTTTATATCGTTTTCAAGCGATTTCATCTCACCTTTCCAGTGGCACACTTGGATTTCCAAGTTGAGGCCATGTTCATGCTTTCCTTGTCAAATCTTGCACATGCATCACATATTGCATCCTGCATAGCATACCATCTTTGCATCATGTTGTTTGAGTTTGCACGTGGTTGATTGTGTCCTTGTTACTTGTTTGTCTTGTTTGGGTAGAGCCGGGAGACGAGTTCGCTAGCGAGGAGCCCGTTGAGTTTGCTTTCGAGGATCTAGTCAACTCTGACAACTTTGCAGGCAAGATGATCATACCCTTGAAATCACTACTATCTTTGCTTTGCTAGATGCTCGCTCTTTTTCTATGCCTATGCTGCGATGCCTACCACTTGCTTATCATGCCTCCCAAATTGCCATGTTCAACCTCTAGCCCACCATGTCCTAGCAAACCGTTGATTGGCTATGTTACCGCTTTGCTCAGCCCCTCTTATAGTGTTGCTAGTTGCAGGTGAAGATTGGAGACCGTTCCTTGTTGGAACATTATTTACTTGTTGGGATATCATTATATTTCCTTGTTATCTTAATGCATCTATATACTTGGTAAAGGGTGGAAGGCTCAGCCTCTCGCCTAGTGTTTTGTTCCACTCTTGCCGCCCTAGTTTACGTCATATCGGTGTTATGTTCCCGGATTTTGCGTTCCTTACGCGGTTGGGTCATAATGGGAACCCCTTGATAGTTCGCCTTGATTAAAGCTTTTCCAGCAATGCCCAACCTTGGTTTTACCATTTGCCACCTAGCCTCTTTTTCCCTTGGGTTTCCGGAGCCCAAGGGTCATCTTATTTTAAACCCCCCGGGCCAGTGCTCCTCTGAGTGTTGGTCCACCTGTCAGCTGCCGGTGGCCACCAGGGGCAACTCTGGGCTGGCCTACCCGTACCTAAGACAATCTGAGTGTGCCCTGAGAAAGAGATATGTGCAGCTCCTATCGGGATTTGTCGGCACATTCGGGCGGTGTTGCTGGATTTGTTTTAACTTGTCGAAGTGTCTTGTAGAACCGGGATACCGAGACTGATCGGAATGTCTCGGGAGAAGGTCTATTCCTTCGTTGATCGTGAGAGCTTGTCATGGGCTAAGTTGGGACTCCCCTACAGGGATTTGAACTTTCGAAAGCCGTGCCCGCGGTTATGGGCAGATGGGAATTTGTTAATGTCCGGTTGTAGATAACTTGAACCTTAACTTAATTAAATGAATCAACAGTGTGAGTTACTGTGATGGTCTCTTCTCGGCGGAGTCCGGGAAGTGAACACGGTGTTGGAGTAATGCTTGCCGCAGGATGCTCTCTAGTTTTTCGTTTGCGCTTTGCCTCCTCTTCTCGCTCTCTTTTGCGAACAGGTTAGCCACCATATATGCTAGTCGCTTGCCGCAGCTCCATATATATTTTACCTTGCCCTTACTTATAAGCTTAAATAGTCTTGATCGCGAGGGTGCGAGATTGCTGAGTCCCTGTGGCTCACAGATTACTTCCAAACCAGATGCAGGGCCTGATGATTCCGTTCCAGATGACGCACTTGAGCTCAAGTGGGAGTTCGACGAGGACTCACGCCGTTACTATGTGTCTTTCCCTGATGATCAGTAGTGGTGCCCAGTTGGGGAGATCGGGACCGTGTCGCATGTTGGGTTTATCTTTTATTTTGGCGCCGTAGTCGGGCCATGAGTGTTTGATTAATGTAATGCTATTTATGTACTTTGATTGACGTGGCGAGTGTAAGCCAACTATGTATCTCCCCTTTTTTATCTATATTACATGGGATGTTGTGAAGATTGCCTAACTTGCGACATTGCTTTCAATGCGGTTATGCCTCTAAGTCGTGCCTCGACACGTGGGAGCTATAGCCGCATCGAGGGCGTTACAAGTTGGTAATCAGAGCCTTCCCCGACCTTAGGAGCCCCCATTGCTTGAACGTTTTTAGCAGCCGTTGTTGAGTCTAGAAAAATGTTTTGAGTCATTTAGGAATTATATATCGGAGAGTTTAGGAATTCTTTTTACTCCCCGGTCTCCTCATCGCTCTGGTAAGGCATCCTGACGTAGAGTTTTGACTCTTCTCTTCTCAAATTTCACTAAATTTTTTTTAGGATCGCGCGGGTATCTTGGAATCGTTCCGATGGTTTTGTGACGAGAACATTGTTCTTGGTGCCTCCTGTCTTTAGGGGTTGTGGCAGTGTCCCGGGGAGTTGAGCTCCGAGGTGTTGTCATCACAATTTTATCGTTGCAGTTCTGGAATACCTGAGTTTAGTACGCCGACATCGAAAATCTCTTTTATGCAGTTCGTTGGTGAGATAACCTCGACGCCACCCAGTACTGGGGCGAGAGTTCGGGAGTATTGCCATAACTTGTATAACGGATGCTTTTCGAAGGTTGAGGTAGATGGTTTCCGAAGTTTTCTCGGTTATGTGTTGAAGGATGGATACAACTAGATGTAGGATTTTCTAGTTTTGGGTGAGATATTATGCTTCCCCTGTATCCCCAACACCTGATTGCATAACCGGAAAGGTTCAGGAGTTTCATAGGTGGGAATTCTTTTAGCTCTAGTTCTTCTTCCACGGATATTTGGTTTGAGATTGGGATTTCTTACCGAGTATTCGTTCTTGATTCGTACCTTGTTGATTTGTTTCTCTACCTAAATTCTAAGTGGCTTCTCAATTTATGGATATGTGACCATTTCAAGTGGAATGCATTCATTCTTATGTTCGGATGTGAAGACTTTATGTTGCAATTTCAACCCGTTTGATTCAGCTTCTTTTTATCTGTCAATGTGCTAACGGATGTCACCCTCTTCAGGATGGCTCCCGCTAAGAGCACCAATCAGAATCAGAATCAAGATCCGCCACCACCTCCACCTCCTCCGGAGGCATGGCAAGCTGTGATGGCCGCAACCAATGCAAACACACAGTTGATCATGCAAATTCTTCAAGAGCGCAATCAAGCGAACCAAGGAAACCAATGCAACAATCAGAATCACTTTGCTACACTCAACCAGTTCCTTGCTAACGGGCCAAAGACTTTCAGCAATTGTGTTGAGGGAACTGATGCTGACGATTGGCTCGTGGATCTATGCAAGCATTTCGAGTGCAGTAACGTCAGGCCTGAGGACTTTGTCAAGTTCGCTTCCTTCCAACTCAAAGATCAAGCTGCAGAATGGTTCCAGCAGTACAAGGATTCCAGAGGAGGCCATGCGATTACCTGGGATGAATTCCGTCAAGACTTCAAAGCTCATCATATTCCTCAGAGCGTGGTTGAGAGCAAACATGAGGAATTCTTCAACCTGAAGCAAGGCTCTTTGTCTGTCTATGACTACAACAAGTTGTTTCAGAAGCTCGCCCTCTTTGCTAAGCAGGACGTCCCTGATGAGAAGAGCATGATATACCAGTTCAGGGGTGGTCTCAGAGAAGAAATCCAGCTAGCTCTTGTTCTCTTTGAGCCCTTGAGATACAATGAGTTCTACAACATGGCATTGAAGGAAGAGGCCGCTCAACTGAGGTGTGATGCTTCCAAGAAGCGAGTCAGAGATGCTACTCCTTCTTCCTCTACTCAAGTGGCCAAGCAGCAGAAGTATTGGCTTCCTCCTCCTCCGTTCCGTCAGCCGTATCATCAGAAGAGCAAAGGTGGCAGTGGATCTTCCCACCCACCCAACCCTGGCTTTCAGAACAAGACTTCGTCTCAAGTTCCAAGATCGAGTGCTCCGTATCACCATCCGCTTTCATAGGTCACGTGCAACAAGTGCCAACAAAAGGGTCACTATGCCAACAAATGCTTCAACCAGAGGCGTCTTCCTCCTCCTCCTCCTCATGTGAGATCGGCAAGTTCAGCTATGGTCAAGCATAACCCCAAGCACGCCAAGGTCAACTTGATGAACGCAGCTCAGGCAGAGGACTCGTCAGATGTCATCATGGGTAACCTTCCTGTTAACGATGTTCCTGCAAAAGTTCTTTTTGACACTCGTGCATCTCATTGTTTCATCTCGAGACCGTTTACATCTAAGCATGGTTTGGCCTTGCAAATTTTGCCTAGTCCATTAGCAGTTGTCTCTCCCGGTAGGCGCATGCATGCTAACTCCATTACTCCGGATGTTACTATCACTTTGGGTGACTACAAATTTCTATCTTCTCCTACGGTTCTTGGTGACTCGGATATTGATCTTATTCTCGGGATGGATTGGCTTTCTAAGCACAAGGCGCATCTTGATTGTGCTGCCAGGCAGATTCAATTGACTCATTCGTCCGAGGATGTAATTGTCTTTGCCGCTCGTGATGATACCATCCGTCTATTTTCTCTCAATGAGAAGGGTGAACTGGATGCTATCTCGCAAATTCCAGTCGTTTGCGAATATCAAGACGTCTTTCCAGAAGAGCTTCTAGGAATGCCTCCGCACCGGCCAGTTGAATTCGTCATCGATCTTGAGCCTGGCACCGAACCTGTGTGCAAGCGTCCTTAGAAGCTCAGACCTGAAGAGTTGAAGGAGCTGAAGAAGCAACTCGATATTCAAGAGAGAATGGGTCTCATCCGACCTAGTTCTTCTCCGTGGGGTTGTGGTGTTCTTTTTGTGAAGAAGAAGGATGGAACAGACCGACTTTGTGTTGATTACCGTCCATTGAACAAGAAGACTATCAAGAACAAATACCCACTTCCCAACATCAACGAGCTGTTCGAACAACTCAAAGGTGCCCAAGTATTCTGCAAGCTTGATCTCCGTATGGGTTATCACCAGATTCGAATCCGTGAGCAAGATATTCCCAAGACGGCTTTCAGGACAAGCTTTGGTTCATATGAATACACTGTCATGTCTTTTGGCCTCGTCAATGCTCCTCCGACTTTCTCTCACATGATGAACTTCTTCTTCAACACCTACACCAATGACTTCGTTTTGGTCTATCTCGACGACATTCTAGTCTTTTTGAAGAACAAGGAAGATCATGCCAAGCACTTGCGTTTGGTACTCGATAAGCTGAGGGAACACCAGTTCTACGCCATGTTCTCCAAGTGCGAATTTTGGCTCGATGAGGTTCTTTATCTTGGTCATATCATCTCTACCAAGGGCATTGCGGTGAATCCTGAGAAGGTGTCTGCAATTGTGAATTGGGAACCACCTCAGAACGTGAAGCAACTCCGTAGCTTCCTTGGTCTCACAAGCTATTGCCGAAGATTTGTTGAAAACTTTTCTAAGCTCTCGAAGCCTCTCTCAAATCTTCTCCAAAAGCACGTCAAGTACGTTTGGTCTCCGGAGTGTGACATTGCTTTCAACACTTTGAAAGAGAAATTGGTCACTGCTCCAGTTCTGACTCCGCCTGATGAATCCAAGCCGTACGAGGTCTTTTGTGATGCCTCTCTCCAAGGTCTTGGCGCAGTATTGATGCAAGAGAATAAAGTTGTGGCTTATACCTCTCGCCAGTTGAAGCCCAACGAGAAGAACTACCCCACTCATGATCTCAAGTTGGCGGCAGTTGTGCATGCTCTTTTGACTTGGAGACATCTCTTATTGGGAAGAAAAGTGGACATTTTCACTGACCACAAGAGTCTCAAGTACATCTTCACTCAGCCTAATCTCAACCTCAGGAAAACTCGATGGGTCGAAATGATTCAAGTGTATAATCCGAGTATCGAGTATACTCCAGGCAAGGCCAATGTGATTGCTGACGCATTGAGCAGGAAGGCTTATTGCAACAGTCTGATTCTCAAGCCTTATCAACCCGAGCTTTGTGAAGCTTTCCGCAAACTTAATCTGCAAGTTGTTCCTCAAGGTTTCCTCGCCAACCTTCAAGTCTCTCCTACCTTGGAAGACCAGATTCGCCAAGCTCAGCTTCTTGATGCTATGTGAAAAAGGTGAAGATTGGGATCGCCAAGAGTCAACCCAAGTATAAGCGCTACCGCCTTGATGACAAGGATACTCTCTTCTTCGAGGATCATATTGTTGTGCCCAAAGGTGACCTTCGTAAAGTGATCATGAACGAGGCTCACAATTCTCTCCTCTCCATCCACTCCGGGAGCACGAAGATGTATCAGGACCTCAAGCAGGCTTATTGGTGGACTCGTATGAAGCGCGAGATTGCTCAATTCGTGAATGAGTGTGATGTCTACAGAAGAGTGAAGACAGAACACCAAAGGCCAGCTGGTCTCCTCCAACCTCTTGCCATTCCAGAATGGAAGTTTGACCATATTGAGATGGACTTCGTGACTGGGTTTCCAAAGTCCAAACGTGGCAATGATGCTATATTCGTTGTCATCGACAAACTCACTAAAGTGGCTCACTTTCTGCCTATCAAAGAGTCAATCACTGCAGCTCAATTGGCGGAACTCTATACCTCTCGAATTGTCTCTCTGCATGGTATTCCACAAATGATCTCTTCAGACCGTGGCAGCATCTTTACCTCCAAGTTTTGGGATTCTTTTCAGAAGGCCATGGGCACCAACATCTCCTTCAGCACAGCTTTCCATCCTCAAACTAGCGGTCAAGTCGAGCGTGTCAATCAGATTCTTGAAGATATGCTCAGGGCTTGTGTGATCTCCTTCGGCATGAAGTGGGAGGATTGTCTTCCATATGCTGAATTCTCCTACAACAACAGTTTTCAAGAAAGTTCGGGCAAGGCCCCATTTGAAATTCTATATGGCAGGAAGTGCCGTACCGCTCTCAACTGGTCCGAAACCGGTGAACGCCAACTTCTGGGAAATGACTTAATCACAGAGGCAGAAGAGATGTGCAAAGTCATTCGAGATAACCTCAAAGCAGCCCAATCCCGCCAGAAGAGCTACTATGATAGTAAGCACCGGGATTTGGCTTTCGAGATCAGAGATCATGTTTACCTCCGCGTCTCTCCTATGAAAGGTACTCGTCGCTTCGGTATCAAAGGGAAGCTTGCCCCCAGATATGTGGGACCTTTCAAGATCGTCAGCAAGAGAGGCGATCTCGCCTATCAACTCGAGCTTCCTTCAAACTTTGCAAATGTTCATGACGTGTTCCATGTCTCTCAGCTCCGAAAGTGCTTCAAGACTCCTGACTGCACCGTCAACTTCGAGGACATTGAGCTCCAAGAAGATCTCTCTTATCGTGAGCACCTCGTTGCTATTCTTGAAGAGACTGAACGCAAGACTCGCAACAAGTCAATCAAATTCCTCAAAGTCAAGTGGTCACACCATTTCGACCGTGAAGCTACCTGGGAACGCGAGGATAACCTCCGTTCTGAGTACCCGGCATTCTTTCAGTCCTAGATCTCGGGACGAGATCCTTTCGTAGTGGTGGAGTGTTGTAACACCCCGGATATGATTTTCCCAATATGTACTCCAACTCTTGCCGTTTCCGGTGTTAAGTTATTTTATTTTCTCGGGTTCGGGTTTTGTCTCCGTGTGTTGTTGTCATTGTCATGCATCTCATATCATGTCATCATGTGCATTGCATTTGCATACGTGTTCATCTCATGCATTCGAGCATTTTCCCCCGTTGTCCGTTTTGCATACCGGCGCTCCGTTCTCCTCCGGTGGTCATTTCTACCTTTCTATCGTGTGTGGGGATTAAACATTTCCGGATTGGACCGAGACTTGCCAAGCGGCCTTGGTTTACTACCGGTAGACCGCCTGTCAAGTTTCGTACCATTTGGACTTCGTTTGATGCTCCAACGTTAACCGAGGGACCGAAAAGGCCTCGTGCGTGTTGCAGCCCAACACCCCTCCATTTTGGCCCAAAACCCACCAAAACCCTCTCCATCATCTAGAGCGTGCGATCACGATCGCGTGGCCGAACACCGCACCTCATTTGGACTCTCCTAGCTCCCTCTATGCCTATATAAAGACCACTCCCCAAAATTTTTGGGCAAACCCTAGATCTCTCCCTCTCCACTCGCGCCGGACACAATCCGCGCCGACGGACATGTCCGACTTGCACCGTGCCGCCGCCCCGCGCCAATAGCGCGCCGCCACGTGTCCCGGCGGGCGCCCACATCGCCGCCGATCGCGCGGGCCCGCCAGGCCCAGCGCCGGCCCTCCCCGATGCCGTCCGGACCGGAGCCGCCCAACGCTGAGTGTAGGCGCCGCCCCGTGAGTCCCCGGCCTTCCCGCGCCCTTGCTCCACCGGCCGCCATCGTCATCGTCAACTCCGGCGGGAGCGCCGCCGCCTCGAAGTCCGTGCGCGCCAGATCCAGATCCGCAGCTACAGTAAACCCTAATCCGCGAGGTGGCGATTTTTCCTAAGTCCCTGATTCCCAGATCCATATGCCCTTGTTCATCGCATCGTAACTCCTCATCTGTAGCTCCGTTTTGGGCATTTAGCATATCAAAATGTTCGTCTCAGAGAGCACATCATTTCATCTCAGTGCATCATTTTCATTTGAGTCCATCTTGATGCCCGAAATACTGTTAGAAGAATGCTATTTGAGATAATTGTCAGATCTGCTGTTCCATTTAGATATTTGTCATTTTTGCCATGATTAATGTGTGCATGATATGCCCCTGAGCTCTACATGAGTTTTGTTATATGTTTTGCCATCTATCTAGATGTGCAATCCATGTATTTTTGTGATGTGTGTGGTGACTAGCACAAGCTTGCAAAGTGGTGCATTCGTTAATGCTGATTTCAGGGACTTAGCATTTCCACTAAGTCCTTGAGCTGTTTATCTCAATATGCCATATGTTCATGTTGTTTCCTAGCGATCCGTGCCTCTTTTGAGGATGATCAGTAAGGATGATTTGTTAATCTTGTAGTGCTCTATCCATCCATGTCTTTGTTTGCAATTATGGAGCACCCCATCTTGAGTCAATCGAGCTCTACTTTTGCTATTTCGTGAATCTAGGCAGATTGTCTACTTGTTAGCAATTTTGCCGAGGATGTTGTAGTTGATCCGTGCATGCTATGTTATTGTTCTTGCCATGTCTAGCTTGTATTTTGTGTATTCTTGATGGGTGTATGATTAGATTGTCATGCCTTGCTCTGTAGTGAGTGCATCGAGCTCATAAACATGCCTACTTGATATCTGTTTCAGCATGCTCCAGTTTTCACGAAGTCTGAGAACTGATTATGTTTTTGCCATGTTCACATGCTTGCAAATGTATTTTCCGATCCCTTTTGGCTCAAGGTCACTAAGGGACTTTTGTTAAGCTCTTTGAGTAGCTCCATGCCATGCTTTATTTTGCCATGTTCAGGTCCTGTAGCATATAGTTTTCATGCTCCAAAGTGTGCTATCTGATCTGAAATTCCAGACAAGTGTTAATTTCACTAAGTCTGAAATCTGTTTACCGGATGCATTTTTGCCATGCTTGTTTGAACCTGTTAATGGATGTATTGGCCGTTGCTCAGTGCTAGTATTTTGTTAAGCATCATGAAAGGATCCCTGCCATGTATTTTGATGCCATGTTTGGGTGCTGTAGCATGTTCATCTTGTTGCATCTAGTTGGCTACTTGCTGTAAATCGCAGAACGTGGTCATATTTGAATTACTTGCCATTTCCAAACCGTAACTCTGATTCCGGTGTTCTTTATATCGTTTTCAAGCGATTTCACCTCACCTTTCCAGTGGCACACTTGGATTTCCATGTTGAGGACAGGTTCATGCTTTCCTTGTCAAATCTTGCATATGCATCACATATTGCTTCCCGCATAGCATACCATCTTTGCATCATGTTGTTTGAGTTTGCACGTGGTTGATTGTGTCCTTGTTGCTTGTTTGTCTTGTTTGGATAGAGACGGGAGATGAGTTCGCTAGCGAGGAGCCCGTTGAGTTTGCTTTGGAGGATCCAGTCAACTCTGACAACTTTGCAGGCAAGATGATCATACCCTCGAAATCACTACTATCTTTGCTTTGCTAGATGCTCGCTCTTTTGCTATGCCTATGCTGTGATGCCTACCACTTGCTTATCATGCCTCCCAAATTTCCATGTTTAACCTCTAACCCACCATGTCCTAGCAAACCATTGATTGGCTATGTTACCGCTTTGCTCAGCCCCTCTTATAGAGTTGCTAGTTGCAGGTGAAGATTGGAGACCTTTCCTTGTTGGAACATTATTTACTTGTTGGGATATCATTATATTGACTTGTTATCTTAATGCATCTATATACTTGGTAAAGGGTGGAAGGCTCGGCCTCTCGCCTAGTGTTTTGTTCCACTCTTGCCGCCCTAGTTTCCGCCATATCGGTGTTATGTTCCCGGATTTTGCGTTCCTTACGCGGTTGGGTGATAATGGGAACCCCTTGATAGTTTGCCTTGATTAAAGCTTTTCCAGCAATGCCCAACCTTGGTTTTACCATTTGCCACCTAGCCTCTTTTCCCTTGGGTTTCCGGAGCCCGAGGGTCATCTTATTTTAAACCCCCCGGGCCAGTGCTCCTCTGAGTGTTGGTCCACCTGTCAGCTGCCGGTGGCCACCAGGGGCAACTCTGGGCTGGCCTACCCATACCTAAGACAATCTGAGTGTACCCTGAGAGAGAGATATGTGAAGCTCCTATTGGGATTTGTCGGCACATTCGGGCGGTGTTGCTGGATTTGTTTTAACTTGTCGAAGTGTCTTGTAGAACCGAGATACCGAGACTGATCGGAATGTCTCGGGAGAAGGTCTATTCCTTCGTTGACCGTGAGAGCTTGTCATGGGCTAAGTTGGGACTCCCCTGCAGGGATTTGAACTTTCGAAAGTCGTGCCCGCGGTTATGGGCAGATGGGAATTTGTTAATGTCCGCTTGTAGATAACTTGAACCTTAACTTAATTAAATGAATCAACAGTGTGAGTTACCGTGATGGTCTCTTCTCGACGGAGTCCGGGAAGTGAACACGGTGTTGGAGTAATGCTTGCCGCAGGATGCTCTCTAGTTTTTCGTTCGCGCTTTGCCTCCTCTTCTCGCTCTCTTTTGCGAACAGGTTAGCCACCATATATGCTAGTCGCTTGCCGCAGCTCCACATATATTTTACCTTGCCCTTACCTATAAGCTTAAATAGTCTTGATCGCGAGGGTGCGAGATTGCTGAGTCCTAGTGCCTCACAGATTACTTCCAATCCAGATGCAGGGCCTGATGATTCCGTTCCAGATGACGCGCTTAAGCTCAAGTGGGAGTTCGACGAGGACTCACGCCGTTACTATGTGTCTTTCCCTGATGATCAGTAGTGGTGCCCAGTTGGGGAGATCGGGACCGTGTCGCATGTTGGGTTTATCTTTTATTTTGGTGCGGTAGTCGGGCCATGAGTGTTTGATTGATGTAATGCTATTTATGTACTTTGATTGACGTGGCGAGTGTAAGCCAACTATGTATCTCCCCTTTTTTATCTATATTACATGGGATGTTGTGAAGATTGCCTAACTTGCGACATTGCTTTCAATGCGGTTATGCCTCTAAGTCGTGCCTCGACACGTGGGAGCTATAGCCGCATCGAGGGCGTTACACAAACATGATATAAAAGTGTAAAATAAAGCCCATTGACATCAAAAATAGATAATATAATAGCATGGAGCAATCAAAAATTATAGATACGTTGGAGACATATCAGTATCATACACCCACCATATACCTTCCTCAAAACAGCCACCATACCTACCTATTATGGCATTTCCATAGCCATTTCGAGATATATTGCCATGCAACTTTCCACTGTTCCGTTATTATGACACGCTTCATCATTGTCATATTGCTTGCATGATCATGTAGTTGACATTGTATTTGTGGCAAAGCCACCGTTCATAATTCTTCATACATGTCACTCATGCATCATTGCACATCCCGGTACACCGCTGGAGGCATTCACATACAGTCATATTTTTTTCTAAGTATCGAGTTGTAATTCTTGAGTTGTAAGTAAATAAAGTGTGATGATCATCATTGTTAGAGCATTGTCCCAAGTGAGGAAAGGATGATGGAGACTATGATTTCCCCACAAGTCGGGATGAGACTCCAGACGAAAAAAGAGAGAAAGGCCATAAAAAAGGAGATGGCCCAAAAAAATGAGAGAAAAAGAGAGAAGGGACAATGCTACTATCCTTTTTCCACACTTGTGCTTCAAAGTAGCACCATGATCTTCATGATAGAGAGTCTCCTATGAATATAAGAAACGGTGAAAGGGAAGAATCGGAGAACGCAGAAACAGAGAGACAGAGAGACATATCCAATCTCGGAGGGGCTCTCGCCCCTCCCGTGCCATGGAGATCATGGACCAGAGGGGAAACCCTTCTCCCGTCTAGGGAGAAGGTCAAGGAAGAATAAGAAGGAGGGGGGCTCTCTCCCCCTCGCTTCCGGTGGCACCGGAGTGCCACCGGGGCCATCATCATCACCGAGATCTACACCAACACCTCCGCCATCTTCACCAACATCTCCATCACCTTCCCCCCTCTATCTACAATGGTCCACTCTCCCGCAACCAGCTGTACCCTCTACTTGAACATGGTGCTTTATGCTTCATATTATTATCCAATGATGTGTTGCCATCCTATGATGTCTGAGTAGATTTTCGTTGTCCTATCGGTGGTTGATGAATTGCTATGATTGATTTAATTTGCTTGTGGTTATGTTGCTGTCCTTTGGTGCCCATCATAAGATTCGCGCATGGATCACACCCTAGGGTTAGTTGTATGTTGAAAGGACTATGTATTGGAGGGCAAGAGTAACAGAAGCTTCAACCTAGCATAGAAATTGATGCATACGGGATTGAAAGGGGACCAATCACTACAAAAAAAAGAAACATCCGTGACATTTTGGGCCGAACGAATTTTTTTCTGTCATACATATGACACTTCTATGATGATAATTGTGACAAGACCCGGTATCGTCATAGATGTGGTGGGCTCCTACCTCTATGACAAAAAATCATGACAGAAAATGGGCTTTTCATCCTGGGCGGGCTGGAGACGCAACTGCATGACATTCTTTGGGCCGTCCATGACGGAAAAAAATGTGGTAGAAGCGAGGGCGAGGAAAATTTCAGGGAGTTCCCGGTTACGGTGGGTGGTCGGGGGTCGAGCGATGCGCGCTTCTCTCGTACATGTACGCGCGTGTGTGTGCGAGGCGTTGGCTCTAATAGAACCTGAGCGAGGCGTTGGGCTCTAACTGAACCCGAGCGATTGCACTGCAGGCTACGCGTTACTGAACCCGAGCGATCGATCGATGGCTGTTAACCGAACCCGATCAAGAGATTCCTTCTCTACTGCTGCTAACTGAAGCCGATCGATGCTGCCTCTGGATAAACAGTGAGCGTTGCAGGGGGGTTTGGATGAACAGTTCCCGGTGGGGGTGGATGAACAGGACCCCGTGGTGTTGCCTCTGGATGAACAGGACCCTGATCGATCGAGCCGGTTGGGGCTGGATGAACAGGACCCCGTGGAGGGATGGATGAATAGGACCACCCCGTGGAGGGCAGGATGAACAGTACATGGTGGAGGGCAGGATGAATAGTAGCCCGTGGAGGGGTGGTTGAACAGGAGCCCGTGGAGAGGTGTCGGTGGCAAAACGGGCGGATCTCGGGTAGGGGGTCCCGAACTGTGCGTCTAGGCCGGATGGTAACAGGAGGCAGGGAACACGATGTTTTACCCAGGTTCGGGCCCTCTCGGTGGAGGTAAAACCCTACGTCCTGCTTGATTAATATTGATGATATGGGTAGTACAAGAGTAGATCTACCACGAGATCAAGGAGGCTAAACCCTAGAAGCTAGCCTATGGTATGATTGTTGTATATGGAGATGATTGCCTACGGACTACAACCCTCCAGTTTATATAGACACCGGATAGGGTTAGGGTTACATAGAGTCGGTTACAATGGTAGGAGATCTTGAATATCCGCATCGCCAAGCTTGCCTTCCACGCCAAGGAAAGTCCCATCTGGACACGGGACGAAGTCTTCAATCTTGTATCTTCATAGTCCAGGAGTCCGGCTGAAGGTATAGTCCGGCTACCCGAACACCCCCTAATCCAGGACTCCCTCAGTAGCCCCTGAACCAGGCTTCAATGACGACGAGTCCGGCACGCAAATTGTCTTCGGCATTGCAAGGTGGGTTCCTCCTCCAAGTCCTTCATAGAAGATTGTAAACACCAAGAGTAGTGTCCAGCTCTGCAAAATAAGCTTCCACATATTACCATAGAGAGAATAATATTAACACAAATCAAATCTGCTGACGTATTCCGCAGTGCGTCATCACACTACAGCCAAGTCCTTCACTCAAATCGTTTTCACTTTTCCACCTCAGCATGTTTTGCGAGGCGGTTTCCTTGTCACGTCTTGTCAAAGCAGAGATCGTGTACCCCCCTTTTACGGGATTCTCATCAATACGGACGTGGGTAAACCAACCGCGCCACTTATCACGGCGCTTGGGAGGCAAGCGAGTTTTACTAGGCAGGTGGGGACGCACAACCGCATCCGCCCATATAAGGGGACAAGGATCCACCTTTTTACCTGCGCCTTCTTCCTCCTTTGCCTATCCATCTCCTGCGCACCCGAGCTCCAGTGCCCAAGCCCGCACTTCCCACCTCAACCTTCTCCAGCAATGTCCGAAGCGGGAGGCAAGTGGATGGTCTCCTCCGCCACGGAGGGCCAAGTCAAGAAGCTAAGGAAGGCCGGATACCTGTCCAAGGACATCACGCACCGGCTTCCCGAAAAGGGGCAGCTTCTCCCCACCCCAAGGCCCCATGAGAGGGTAGTATTTCTCCCCCACTTCCTCCGCGGACTGGGTTTTCCACTCCACCCATTTGTCCGGGAGCTCATGTTCTACTATGGCCTGGATTTCCACGATCTGGCTCCGAACTTCATCCTCAACATCTCGGCGTTTATCGTCGTGTGCGAGGCTTTTCTCTGCGTCCGCCCTCATTTCGGCCTCTGGCTCAAGACTTTCAACGTCAAGCCCAAGGTGGTGCGCGGCAGCCAGGCAGAGTGCGGAGGCGCCATGTCGGGCAAGATGGCCAACGTCCTATGGTTCGAGGGCTCTTTCATGGAGACCCTAAAGGGATGGCAATCCGGGTGGTTTTATATCACTGAGTCGCGCGATCCGAAATGGACCGCAGCCCCCGAGTTCCGATCCGGACCCCCCACGCGGCTTATGTCCTGGAAAGAGACGGGCCTGTCGTGGGGTGACAAAAAAGAGGTGATCGGATTGCAAACATGCATCCAGTCCCTGGTGAACAAGCCAGTCTGGCTTGTTAATGTAATCCAGGTTATGCTCGTCCGCCGGATCCTCCCGTGCCAACAACGGGATTTTAATCTGTGGGAGTTCGACCCGGCGCAGCATCAAACCCTCAGCAGGCTCTTCGACACGACGTACGAGGACGCCTGGAAGATGCTATTCAAGGGCGCCGAGGCTCCCGCATCCGCTTCCGAGGACCGCAGATACAGCTCGTAGCGTCACGCTAGCGAGGTAAGCCATCTACACCTTTTACAGGATGTTAAGCTTTTTTCATAGTTTGACTCTATGCGGGATCTAAACTCCCTTACCTTTGACAGGCTTGGCGGGCGATATTCGGACCGATTAACTGTCCGGCTCCGCTACCCGAAGACCCAGCCCCAGCTCTACTAGTGAAGCTGCTGGTTTCGGCGTCTTATGTGGTGCCGGAGAAGAAGGCCAAGAAGAAGAAGACCATGGGGACTCGAAAGAGTGCCCGCAACGTGGTGGTGTCGGACTCGTCATCTGACGAGTCCGAGACACCCTCCTCCCGCGAAAACGAGGAGGAGGAAGAAGAAAAATCTCCCCCCCCCAGCGGAGGGAGGAGAGAAGAGGAAGGCCGCTCCAAGGGGGAGGCCGAGGGGTCTAGGAAAAGGAAGACCCCTCCGCCGGACTACGCCCCCAACGCTGAAGAGGGCAAAGAGGAGTGGCCAAACATGGCCAAGCGTCCGGCAAAATCGTAAGTTCGGATATCAGAGTAACTCATGATGTTCCTTTGTTGCACAGCTTTCCCTAATGTCGAATGTAATTATGCAGTCCGACCCGGGCCGAATTCGACGAATCATCAGGCGGCTCCCTGGACTCATCGGACGTGAACTCAGTTCCGCCCGCTGTCTCCCCCCCGCACTGCAGACGACGCCGAAGTGGCGTCGCAACAAGCTCCGGGGCAGGAGCAGGTGGTCCCGGAGGAGCCGCAAGGCAACCTCCCGGACTCCAGGAGTGAAGGGGATAAGGCTCCCCAGGGCTCTCAGTCCGGCTCTGTGCGGGACACCGCGCCGGAATCTTCCACAGTTCCGGACCGCGGTAGGCGAACTCCTTCCAAGAGGAGCAAGCCTTCTGAGCCGGCAGCCTCCGTCCAACCGGAGGTGCCGGACAATCTGCTGGAGGTGCTTGACGACGCCTCCGTCGACGAGGGGCACCGTACTATTATGAGTACGATGATCCGGAAGGTTCAGTCCGCCAAGAGCGGACTGACTGAAGCTTGCGCTAGCCTTCTAATAGGCTTCGAGGTAAGTAAAAATATGTAAAAATATTACCGCATAGACAGTAGCCCCTGATGCTCTGTTTGGCGTTCGGGAAGAAAAGCCGAATAGAGGATCTATTAAATTTCGCAGGAGTCTAAAAAAGAGTCAATATGCGTATGCAGGCTTCGCTGCTATCCACCACCGCACTGACTGCGGAGGTGGGTGTCCTGAAGCAGGACCTCGAGCGGAACGAGCAAGAGCTCGGCCTTGCCACACGGCGGCTTGAGGAGGAAGAAGGTAAGAAATACCTTACAGAAAAAGTGCCTATGAAAAGGCTTGATTGCAAAAAGAGTAAGAGGATTGTACTGCTTATTGTAGGGGCCACGACTGAGGTGGCGACCCTTAAGCAGGCACTGTCTGAGGCCGAAAAGAAAACGGCCGCGGAGCGCATCGAGCGAGACAGACTTGGGGCTCAGGTCGGCGAGGTGCAGCAAGAGCTTCAGGCTCTCATGAAAAAACATGAGAGTTTGGAGCTGGAGTTGAAGGTGCAAGCATCCGAGCTTGCAACGGCCCTAGAGGCTGCCAAGTTTGCCAAGGCCGAAGCCCAAAAGGCCCTCCAAGAGTTGGAGGAGATGAGGAAGATAGCAGTGGGTAAGGCATTCTTTATGCAAAGAAGAAATATAAAAGTGAACTACCTGTTACTTACCCGAATCCGGAGCTCTCCAGGGGCATTCACAGATCTTCCCCGCAGCGTATCTGACGCTGCCGCATTCTACTAAGCTGAAGAGGGTAGCTCGACGGAGAAGGTGTTCTGGTCTTAGTATTCTGAGGCCGGACACCCTGTGCCCTTGAGCGACCAACTGAAACAGCCGGTTGAGCTCCACAAGGCGGCCGAGCAGGCCATGAAGGGCTTCATAGTTCGGCTGTGGCCCGGAGAGGCCCTGCCTAGGAGATATTTTGGGCTGGTGCGGCGGCTGGTGGAGGCCTATCCGAGGCTCGAGGTCATCAAGCGCTCCGTCTGCATCGAAGGTGCCCGTCGGGCCCTTGCCCAAGCAAAGGTGCACTGGGGTAAGCTGGATGGTGAGAAGCTTGTGAAGGATGGGCCGCCGCCGGGGAAGGAGCATCGCAAGCCCGAGAACTACTACAAGGATGTTCTTGCAGGTGCCCGCCTTGTGGCGGATGAATGTACCAAGGATGTGATTTTTGAATGAACTCGCTCGTGTTTATCCTATGCGCTGAAAACTTGTTCATATGCGCTAAGCAATGCTTATTGAATTTAAAATATTACTTTCTATGCGGCCGTTTATCAAAAATTGAGAGATGGCCAGTCGTTGGCTTCTACCCCCATGCCACTAGTGCTGGGGTGTTCGGGATAAACCTGAGCGCTCTTTTTCCCATAGTTAGGTCCTTCGAGGGAGGCGCTCAGCACAACGAACCAGGCAATCGGACTATAATGCTTGAACACTCTCACTTAGCCATAGAACTCTATAATTTTAAATTTCGGCGAAGCCCCTAGTTCGAAAGACTGAGTTCGGGGCGCTATCCACGCCTTGGCCGGACAAAGCCAGCTCCTCGCTCGAAGCGGCATAAGCCTTTAGGGACTCGAAAAACCTCTCGAACAACGACCGGTCTCTCGCCACATCATGACAGTCAGTTTTAGCTTTCTCCACTGAGGTGCTTAACCCAGCTGAACCGGGGCACAATCGTAGTGGTTCTCCTGGTTCTACCTTAGCCGATAGAGCGGAACGTAAGGCACCAAAACATAGGAGCCGGGCAAACCCAACTATTGACCCAAATCATGATTCGGAGCCGATGCATATAGTGCTATAAGTTCGGGGTGCTGCACTTGTGAAAGTGTACGGACTTCTCACGCCATTATGAGGGGTACTGAAGCCCCTGGCGTGTTTGCCATACCATGGTGTACGGGTGCAATCATGTCATTTAATAAACATAAATGTGAAAAGAAGATAATGCAAAAAATATACAAGAAGCTAAGCATCGTTTATAGAGAGGCTATTTATCAAAGCCGAACGATACAAATAGTGCGGTAAGCGAAAGATATTGGGCTATTTAGTATGTCCTGACCAGGGGCAGGCCGCGGAATTGTATTTAAAACAGGTATACCGCTCGTAACAGAGACCACCTGGGAGTTCCATAATGCGGCATGGCTTGTCTGCCTCCCTGGAGCTTGCATCGTTTGTGCGGCAGTCGAATTGCCGAACAGGTCGTCCGAAGTATGGAGTCCTGAAAGTAAGAAAAAATTAAAAAAAGAATTTGGCAGCCCCTAGTTCGTTTTAAGCCGTATTTTGGGCATCCGTTCTTGTGCCCCTTCCCCTGTGCCCATGGTATTTCAAGGGCGTAGTTATGTACGCGAGGTACTGGTTTCGTTATGTCACGAGAGCTGGGGTTGGGGCCGCATTGCTACACTTGCTCAGAGTGTGCCAGGCGGTCCTGCTGTGGGTTACTCCGGGCACGCTTGGCAGTGTCTGGCTTTTTGATGGCCGGACTGGAGAATTGTCTGGGAAGGCTACTTTGTACCTACGCTGCGAGAGCTGCCGTGTGCTCCTCTGTACGGAGGGAGCGTTCGGTGTTTCCGTTGACCGTGATTACTCCTCGAGGGCCTGGCATCTTGAGCTTGAGATATGCGTAGTGCGGCACCGCATTGAACTTTGCGAATGCGGTTCGTCCGAGCAGGGCGTGATAGCCGCTGCGAAACGGGACTATATCAAAGATTAATTCTTCGCTTCGGAAATTGTCCGGAGATCCAAAGACCACGTCAAGTGTTACTGAGCCTGTACAGTTGGCTTCTACACCTGGTATAACGCCTTTAAAGGTCATTTTTGTGGGCTTAATCCTTGAGGGATCTATGCCCATTTTCCGCACTGTATCCTGATAAAGCAGGTTCAGGCTACTGCCGCCGTCCATGAGGACTCTTGTGAGATGAAATCCGTCGATGATTGGGTCGAGAACCAATGCAGCGAAGCCGCCATGACGGATGCTAGTGGGATGGTCCCTTCGATCAAAAGTGATCGGGCAGGAGGACCATGGGTTGAACTTTGGGGTGACTGGCTCCATCGCGTATACGTCCCGTAGCGCACGCTTCCGCTCCCGCTTGGGAATGTGGGTTGCGTATATCATGTTCACCGTCCGCACTTGTGGGGGAAAGCCCTTCTGTCCATTGTTGTTCGGCGGCTTGGGCTCCTCCTCGTCGTCGCTGTGCAGCCCCTTGTCTCTATTTTCGGCCCTTAACTTGCCTGCCTGCTTGAACACCCAACAATCCCTGTTAGTGTGATTGGCTGGCCTTTCGGGGGTGCCATGTATCTGGCACAAGCGATCGAGTATTCGGGCCAAACTGGACGGGCCCTGAGTATTCTTTTTGAATGGCTTTTTCCGCTGATCGGATTTATAGCCTTTGAATCCGGCATTGACTGCCGTGTCTTCATTGTTGTCGCTGCTAACGCGGCGTTTTTGCTTATTCCGACGTGTCCTGCCACTTTTGTCCTTGGCATCCGAATTACCAGGGTTCTTTGGTAAGTTGTTACTGCGAGCTAGCCAGCTGTCTTCTCCCGCGCAAAAGCGGGTCATGAGTGTCGTGAGGGCTGCCATGGATTTCGGCTTTTCCTGTCCCAGGTGTCGGGCAAGCCACTCATCGCGGATGTTATGCTTGAAGGCTGCTAGGGCCTCTGCGTCCGGACAGTCGACTATCTGGTTTTTCTTTGTTAGGAACCGTGTCCAGAATTGTCTGGCCGATTCCTCTGGCTGCTGAATTATGTGGCTCAAGTCGTCGGCATCCGGTGGTCGCACGTAAGTGCCCTGGAAGTTGTCGAGGAACGCGGCTTCCAGGTCCTCCCAAGAACCGATTGAGTCTGCTGGCAAGCTGTTAAGCCAATACCGGGCCGGTCCTTTAAGTTTGAGCGGGAGGTATTTGATGGCGTGTAGATCATCGCTGCATGCCATGTGGATGTGAAGGAGATAATCCTCGATCCATACCACCGAATCTGCTGTGCCATCATATGATTCGATGTTTACGGGTTTGAAACCCTCTGGGATTTTATGATCAATTACTTCATTCGTGAAGCATAGCGGGTGTGCGGCGCCTCTGTACTGGGCTATATCACGACGCAGCTTGGAAGAGCTATGTCTGTTGTGTTCGGCCCGGCCGGATTTGTTGTATCCGGAGTGAAGATCATTGTCACATGCCGTAGGGTGCCTGCGCGATCCGTAGATCGATCTTGTTTGTCTTGCCTTATCCTCCAGTATGTCTCGCAGGTCTGGCGCATTTTCCCGTGCCTTAGTTGAGCGGCGTCGGGGCATGGCTTGGGTGGAGGGCCGAGAGGCCTCTCTGTCGCGGCCGCGAGGTGGCCGGTCTGCCATGTCATGCGCTGGTGATGTAGGTGCTTCCTCCTCTGATCGGGGTAGCGGCCTGCGCTTCGGGTAACTCTTGGAGGGGCGTTCGAGTTCATACTCTTCGGCTGCAAGAACTTCAGTGCATCTGTCAGCTAGCAAATCTTGGGCAGCTCTAAGCTGTTGCTGCTTTTTCTTGAGGCTACTTGCCGTGGCTAAAAGCCTGCGTTTAAAACGCTCTTGTTCGGTGGGGTCTGATGGTATGACGAATTCGTCATCATCGAGGCTTGCCTCGTCTTCGAAGGGAGGCGTATAGTTATCATCCTCGACCTCTCGGTCTGCCGCTCTCTCATGAGGGCTGGCTTCTCCATATTCCTGTGCCAAATCTTGCTGAGGTGGGTGTTCTTCGGCGCTATCCGGGGTAGTATTATCTCCCGTGCCGGAATCACCGTTTTTGCTTTGGCGGGATTTAGAGCGGCGCCGCTGATGCCGGCGCTTTGGCTGTTTCTTGGGGGTGTCATCCCCCACTGTTCCATCGCCATCTCCATCTTTTGGAGTATCCACCATATATATGTCATATGATGAGGTGGCCTTCCAGCGCCCTACAGGTGCTGGTTCCTGTTTGTCTCCTACATCGTCGTCCATGCCGTTGATGTCTTCGGAGCTGAAGTCAAGCATGTTGGTTAAATCGTCGACAGTGGCTACAAAGTGGGTGGTGGGTGGGCTTTGAATTTCCTCATCATTCGTATCCCACCCTCGCTGACCGTAGTCCGGCCAGGGCTCTCCTGATAAAGAGAGAGACTTAAGAGAATTCAGGATGTCGCCAAAAGGCGAATGCTGAAAGATGTCTACGGCGGTGAACTCCATTATCGGCGCCCAATCGGATTCGATTGGCAGGGGCGCGGGGGGTTCGGAGTCCGGGAAGGAGTCCGGATCCTTGGAGTCACGGGTCGTGCAGAGTGCGGGGCTAGCGTTCGGCTTGATCGCTTTTGGGATCGCAGCCCCCGAGGTGACGTCCAACCGCTCATCCTCGATTGGCGCAATAGGCTCCGAGTTAGGGGTCGAAACCGATGCGTGTGCGGCCTCCAAGACACTGTCCGGGGGCAGAGCTAGATCATGCCCCTCGAGATAGTGCGGCGCGCTTGGCCGTGGCTCGAACCCATCGAAGATCAAGTCTCCGCGGATCTCAGCCGTGTAGTTTAAGCTTCCAAACCTGACTTGATGGCCAGGGGCGTAGCTTTCGATCTGCTCCAGGTGGCCGAGCGAATTGGCCCGTAGAGCGAAGCCACCAAAGACGAAGATCTGTCCGGGGAGAAAAGTCTCACCCTGGACCACATCGTTGTTGATGATCAAAGGAGCCATCGGGCCTAAAGGCAACGACACAGAGGAACTCTCAATGAAAGCACCAATGTCGGTGTCAAAACCGGCGGATCTCGGGTAGGGGGTCCCGAACTATGCGTCTAGGCCGGATGGTAACAGGAGGCAGGGAACACGATGTTTTACCCAGGTTCGGGCCCTCTCGGTGGAGGTAAAACCCTACGTCCTGCTTGATTAATATTGATGATATGGGTAGTACAAGAGTAGATCTACCACGAGATCAAGGAGGCTAAACCCTAGAAGCTAGCCTATGTTATGATTGTTGTATATGGAGATGATTGCCTACGGACTACAACCCTCCAGTTTATATAGACACCGGATAGGGTTAGGGTTACATAGAGTCGGTTACAATGGTAGGAGATCTTGAATATCCGCATCGCCAAGCTTGCCTTGCACGCCAAGGAAAGTCCCATCCGGACACGGGACGAAGTCTTCAATCTTGTATCTTCATAGTCCAGGAGTCCGGCTGAAGGTATAGTCCGGCTACCCGAACACCCCCTAATCCAGGACTCCCTCAAGAGGGTTGGTTGAACAGGAGCCGGTGGAGTAGCGCGCAGTGGAGGCTGGATGAACAGGAGCCCGTGGATGAACAGTCACAGGTGGAGGCTGGAGGAGGTTGACAGTGGATGAACAGTAGCTCGTGGAGGCTGGAGGGGGTCGACGGTGGAGATGAACAGTATCCCGTGGAGTCCCGTTTTGCGGTACGCCACACCCCTCCCGATGAACAGGACCCCCGTTTCGACCGTAGGAGGTCTGTTTCCTCCATTTTGTGGTACGCCAGACCCCTCCCGATGAACAGGATCCCATTTCAAGCATGGCCGGTCGAACACAAGGCAGTTTCCTTCGTTGTGCGGTACGCCATGCCTCGTTTCCATCGCCTGTTCCGTCCAAGCCCTCCCGATGAACATGACGCATTCCGTTGCCTCCCCATGAACACGACGCATTCCGTTGCCTCCCCATGAACACGACGAATTCTGTTGCCTCCCCATGAACACGACGACAACGTTGTTTCTCCGTTCCGACCCAGCCATGTCAACGAGCCCTCGCCGTACGTATGCGCGAGTAGGCATTCGAGACCCCGCCCATATGTACACATATGTGGCCGTATTTTCTTTCTTGCACCCTGGCCGCCTCTACTACCACACGTGTGCGCCTTTACATCCACCAGTATATATGTACATACACGTTCGCGACCAGAATGACAACGCTACGTATGCTTCGACCAGGTGGGTCCCGACTGTCAGGCACTTCCTTGCGTGCGGAGATGTAGCTGGTGGGTCCCAGCAGTCAGGGGGGCGAAATACGGTTGTGACGCCCCCAATTTGACCGTACACTCATACACTCAAATGTGTACGATCAAGATCAGGGACTCACGGGAAGATATCACAACACAACTCTACAAATAAAATAAGTCATACAAGCATCATATTACAAGCCAGGGGCCTCGAAGGCTCGAATACAAGAGCTCGATCATAGACGAGTCAGCGAAAGCAACAATATCTGAGTACAGACATAAGTTAAACAAGTTTGCCTTAAGAAGGCTAGCACAAACTGGGATACAGATCGAAAGAGGCGCAGGCCTCCTGCCTGGGATCCTCCTAAACTACTCCTGGTCGTCGTCACCAGGCTGCACATAGTAGTAGGCACCTCCAGTATAGTAGGAGTCATCATCGACGGTGGCGTCTGGCTCCTAGGCTCCATCGTCTGGTCGCAGCAATCGGGTATAGAAAAGGGGAAAAGGGGGGAACAAAGCAACCGTGAGTACTCATGCAAAGTACTCGCAAGCAAGGAGCTACACTACATATGTATGCATTGGTATCAAATGGAATAAGGGTATCATATGTGGACTGAACTGCAGAATACCGGAATAAGAGGGGGATAGTTAGTCCTATCGAAGACTACGCTTCTGGTAACCTCCATCTTGCAGTAGGAGAAGAGAGTAGATGGTAAGTTCACCAAGTAACATCGTGTAGCATAATCCTAACCGATGATCCTCCCCTCGTCACCCTGTGAGAGAGCGATCACCGGTTGTATCTGGCACTTGGAAGGGTGTGTTTTATTAAGTATCCGGTTCTAGTTGTCATAAGGTCAAGGTACAACTCCGGGTCGTCCTTTTACCGAGGGACACGGCTATTCGAATAGATCAACTTCCCTGCAGGGGTGCACCACATTTCCCAACACGCTCGATCCCCTTCGTCTGAACACACTTTTCTGGGTCATGCCCGGCCTCGGAAGATCAACACGTCGCAGCCCTACCTAGGCACAACAGAGAGGTCAGCACGCTGGTCTAAATCCTATGGCGCAGGGGTCTGGGCCCATCGCCCATTGCACACCTGCACGTTGCGTACGCGGCCGGTGAGCAGACCTAGCAACCTCCATTACAAAGCAAGTTGCGTTACGCGGTCCAACTCGGCGCGCGTCGCTCAATCGCTGACGTCATGAAGGCTTTGGGTGATACCACGACGTTAAGTGCCCATAATTGTCCCCGCATAGATGGTTAGTGCGTATAAGCCAGTGGCCAGACTCAGATCAAATACCAAGATCTCATTAAGCGTGTTTAAGTATTCGCGAACGCCGACCAGGGCCAGGCCCACCTCTCTCCTAGGTGGTCTCAACCTGCCCTGTCGCTCTGCCACAAAGTAATAGTCGGGGGCCGTCGGGAACTCAGGCCCACCACTACCTGGATGGAGCCACCTGCCCCTTCAGCCCCCATCTCCGAACAGTACCACATGTAATGTAACAGTGTAAAGTATATAGTATATGCCTATGATCACCTCCCGAAGTGATCACGGCCCAGTAGTATAGCATGGCAGACGGACAAGAGTGTAGGGCCACTGATGATAAACTAGCATCCTATACTAAGCATTAGGATTGCAGGTAAAGGTAACAACAGTAGTAGCAAGGACAGGCTATGCATCAGGATAGGATTAACGAAAAGCAGTAACATGCTACACTATTCTAATGCAATCAGTATAGAGAAGAGTAGGCCATATCTGGTGATCAAGGGGGGGGGGCTTGCCTGGTTGCTCCGGCAAGAGAGAGGGGTCATCAACACCGTAGTCGTACTGGGTAGCAGCGGCATTGGTCTCGATGTCTAGCGAGAGAAGAGGGGGAAGAAACAATAAATATAATGCAAACAAAGCATCACAAAACATAATGAGGCAATACGCGGTGCTAGGTATGCCCTAACGCGGTAGGAGGTGATACCGACGAAGGGGGGAAACATCCGGGAAAGTATCCCGATGTTTCGCGTTTTCGGGCAGATGAACCGGAGGGGGAAAAGTTGCACGTTCACTATGCTAGGGATGTGTGACGGATGAACGGGCTGCGTATCCGAATTCGTCTCGTCGTTCTGAGCAACTTTCATGTACAAAGTTTTTCCATCCTAGCTACGGTTTATTTTATATTAATTTTCAAAGTTTTAAAGAATTGTATGAATTTATTTTAATTCGAAATTAAATATTAAATTGCTAGGGGTACCAGCATAGTGTACACAGAATGTGCACCAGTTGACATGTGGGTCCAGGGGGTCCCTATTGACCAATCAACTTTGACTAGTCAACAGGGGGTGGGCCCCCTTGTCATTCTCACATTTCTAATGGTAGAAATTAGATTAGTCTAAACATCATCTAATTAATTAATTAACTAAAAATTTATTTTAATTATTATTATTAAAAACCCTTCTTTTATTCCATTTTTTGTTATAACTTTTGGGCCATGGCCCACATGTCGGTGGCCCCAGCCAGCCAGCCACTAGCTGGACGCGCATGCGAGACGGCAGGGCCGTCGCTATGGCGCCGCCGGCCAGCAGAGGTCACGGCGGGGGCGGGCCGGCGGAGGAGGGGGCGCGGGTGAGCGCGTGGCTCGGCTGGCGTGTCAGCCCACTGGCCACGGTGGCTGGGGTGCGGCCGTGGGGGGGTGGCGCGTGGTGTGTGGCCACACTAAGCGCAACACGCAGCCAGGGCGTGGACACGGCAGCGAGCGCGTGCGAGGAGGAGGGGATGTGCGCGAACGGCGGCGGTGGGTGTGGGGTGACCGCGACGGGGTGGAGGTGGAGCGCGGCGTGCGGAGAGAGAGCAAAGGGAGGGTTCGAGCGGTGGCGTCCTCACATTCGAGCAGGGGAACAGGGATCGGCGAGGCTCGAGGGAGTCCGTTCGGGTGGAGGCGAAGAGGAGGCAGTTCGACAGAGAGGGGCGGCGGTCCGGCGATGGCCTGGTGGCGACGAGCGCGTCGGGTGCCGGAGATCAGGGGCGCCACCGCGGGTGGTGGCTCGGGCCGGGGTGGCCGAGGCCGGCACGAGTGACAGACCGGCGAGGGGAGGCGAGGTGGTGGCGACGGTGGCCGGCCAGGCTGTGGCTGACCGGCGAGCGGGGTTCCAGCGGATCTGGATCAGGAGCTCC
>NC_041382.1:110405049-110412226 GCF_002162155.2 Triticum dicoccoides
CGGCTGGGGTGGGGGTGGGGGTGTTGGTGGGTTCTGGTCGTGGGGGCATAAGGAGAGGAGAGGTGGGCCGGCCCGGTTGGATGGCCAGCTGGGCTGAGGCCCAGCGTGGGGGGGGTCTTTCTTCCTTTTTTTTGTTGTTTTGTTTTTTTAGATCTTTTCTTTTTATTTATTTTCTTTTCTGTTTTATTTCTAGTTTCTTTTAATCTTTAGTTTTTACAAAAATCACCACTAGTACCTAAAGTAGTATTTATAAACAAACTGCTGTCACATCAATTCTTAACCCATAATAAAATATTTTTAATATTTTATAAAATCCAATAGGTATTTGTTTAATTGTTTTCACTACTGTTTTAATTGGTTTAGAGCCCTTAAACATTTTATCAAGGTTTGGTTTCTCCATCGTATTTACATCTGATTTATCTGACCCACCTTGAACATTTTGGTTTCATTGTTTGAAAACTTTTATTATTTGCCTTTAATTGAATTTGAATCGGTTTCGAACTAACACGAGATTAGCGATAGTAATCGAAGTGACGTGGCATCATTAGTAGAGAATTACTATAGCTTAATTATCCTTGTGTCACAATTCTCCTCCACTACAAGAAATCTCGTCCTCAGATTTAAGATGGGAGTAAGGGGGGAAGTTCTGGTTACGATATTCTAACGGATCTTCTCGAAGAAGTTAATCCCTTTCGTTGGTGTCTTCAATTCTTTATTCCAATGCATCATGATAAACTTGTCATCATTTCTTCGGGAACTCCATCGTACTTACGAAAGTATAAGGGGCAGCTCAGCTACGTCGGAATGCTTTTGAGGGAAACAATCTGGGGTTAACCCATGAATGAGTATAAGATTATCTCTCAAGCTGAACGTATGAAATACATCAAGAGTAAGGTATGAAGGTACAATAAGAGATTCCAAGCGGATAGATAGTTGCTCGAAGTCTGAACCAGAGTGAGAAAGGGGTTCAGAGTAACGAGAGTAAGTATTGCGTCTGATACCAGAAAAGAGCCTAGGAAGGTGGCCCATGAATTAAATACGAAGCCAAGCATGGAGAATAACCATTAGAAACAGGGTTGTACAGGAGAGTCAGGTTTCGATCCTGTGGAACTGTGGGTTATGGTCCCACCATGTGGTTAAAAGTAGGAAGGGCGGGGACGTCTTGCGTGATCATGCAAGCAAGGCATGTCAGGGGGTAGCCTGTCGATTATGTCGGCAACAACGTCGATACCAAGGGCGAGGGATGAAGAGAACCATTTTCCTGCTTGTTGGACGAGGAGGACCAATAGGCAAAGTTCCCATCCATCGGTGGCTACTGAATTGTCGTCAATTGTAGAAACAGGGTCTTACTGACAGAGTTGTACACCGAGGTGTTTACATAAGCAGGAGAATAATACTGCTTAGATTATATAGACCCCAAGAAAGGTTAGACCAACCAATGGAAAGGAAAATAAGATTATCAGATTAAACAGAACAATGGAAAGGAAAATGTGTTTAAACACATATTTCAAGGGTATATCCTTCCCAAGGACAAGCAGAGCATGATATCCATGACAGGATATAATGTAGAAAACTCTTTAGGTAGGGGAGAGAAATTTCATGACATTACCCATATAGCGGTGTTTGGATAATTTAGCAGTAAACATTTAGCATTGGCTTCGAATGTTCTTGTTGAAAATCGGAGTACCATAGACATGCTTCGAAATAGCATTGACATGGTCATCAGGTGAAGATCAGACTTTGTAAACAGGAAGGATCCATCAGGAACAACTTGTAGAGTAAGTCTTACAATTTCCTCATGGAAGAATGGTTAACCTTGCTAAAATGGAAACTATAACAATAGGTCCTCCGGCCAGTTGTGCTAGACATGACATCACCTTATTGGGTCATATAAAGACCAATGTTATAACTCTTGGAAATATGTCCCAACCATCATATCTGACTGAGATTCAGATCTGATCGGTGTTAGGATACCTCGGACTCAGGATGCCTGAGAAGGAAAGGTGCAAAACAAATTGACGAGACGACATTGTAAGATTCTCGGGAAATCTACTACGGAAGCGAGTTCCGAAATAGGAGCTCATCATTAAACCAATGAAGGGATAAGGTGGTAGCTGATGAACTCAGCGACAATTCATCGAGCTTTCCAAAAAGATGTATTTCCACAAGTATGTGAACAAGGATATAACATTTGTCAGAACAAAAGATATAATGATGTATGCTCAAGGAAAACATACACAATTAAGCATTGGTTGAAAAGTGGACCCAAAATATGGTCTTAGGTAGCATGATCAATGTTAGAAAGGTGATTCAACAAGCAATAGTCTAAGAATGAAATATCGACCATTAACTTGAAAGCAATAGGGTTGCTAGAAACACGAACAAGTTTGTGTTGAATGGAAGGCAATAAAGTGGTCGATGATAACACAAATCATCAAGGGCAAGGAGGGTACTTCTCATCATGAATTCAATTGATATCTTGGAAGGGGTCAAATGTTGATGATGATCACGACACATTTGTCGAGAGGTTTCAAGAAGATGTAACCGATCGGCGATGACATCAAGTTTAACGGAATGATGAAGCGAGAAGTTATTGAAACCATAGGTACAACACAAACTTGAAATCAAGCTTGTCATTCAAGGACAATTGTTATGACGAGGAAGATCGATGTAAGATTAGCTCACCTCGAAAATTTTGCTCTAGGAAGAAGGACCAAGTAGCACAGTTAAAATCGGCATGACAAGGATATAGCCAAGCATGCTAGGAATGACGTGATCGAGTTCAAACTCGTAAGTCATGAAGGTTACCACGATTTGTTTAATCGCGGTGCAGACTTCAGTCAGTTATCGGTGTCTTTGAGTGTTTAATAACTCAGAGCCCGTGAAAAATTGGAACTAGTGAGAATGTAGCACTTGATGGAGAACTCATAAGAAGTTATGCAGTTCCATGATAATCTCGAGATACCAGGGGGGTAATACTCGAAGGTAGAACAAAATAGAGGTTGGGAAGGCGTACTGATCTGCAGAAGGCAAGTACTTTAACTTGTCCAATAAATAGAATCAAAGGGGAACAATTATGGTTGGAACCACGGTTGCAAAGGATCAATTCACAGATACCGGATGATATTTATCAAGGAAATAGTTATTATTACAAGAAGCTTCCATGATAGGATCTACATCGTGTCCATGGGCATGAACACAAAGTTCAAGGTCGACTCCCACTTCTCCAATGCATAACCTTTCATTTACTTCTCGCGTTCGATGAAGTTGTAGTGTTGAAATTTTATCTGGCAAAATACCAAAAGAGTATGACTCGTGAAAACTTTCGAGTTCACACATATTAAGGAAGGCATAGGTTCATCCCGTCAGGGTATCGTGGAAACATATACCACAAGCTTCAAGAGTAAGTATTACTAGCTCGAAGGCAAAGCATGGTTGGTCAAATCAAGGAATAGAATTTACCAATGGCATTATGTATCATGGAAAGGCTTCCAAAGTGATTGAATATGAAGGACGATGTCGGATAAAATCCAACAAAGGATCTAGTGGTCCACAAGGGATGTGATGTGAGCATCGATAGTCAACCAGAGGAAGAAACAATGCAAGGAGATTATATTATAAAAACAACTAACTAACTCAAAGCTCAAATGCAATGGAATTATGATTTCCAAATCAAGGGATCAAAAGCAATGCTCTGATTAGGGATGGATAAGTTGAATAGCCTTAGGGGTACAATCAATGGCAATCTGATTGGCCGAGAACCAGCTCATGTTGGAAAGACGTCTGAGACGGAAAGATAATTTATAAGGATCAACTGATGATTGCGTGCATCCGCACACATATAGAATCAACGAACTCAAAATGGTAGTGTCAAAGGATGCCAATAAGATTACTAGACTTATGGGATTAACCACAATGAAAGCAAGCAAGAATTTCAAGAGCAATAGGCTGCTCGGATTTTTAGAAGACCGAATAGTATTTCGAAGACTTTTGTGAAATACATGAATCAACTGGGAATGAGTGAATCCTCGATAAGTGCAAAAAATTATTCGTAGGGGGTATTCAGGTGGCAAGGAACTACAAGGCAGTAGGCACAAAGTATTCTCGGGGTATCTTGTAATAACAAGATCGACTGGAAATAGAAGTAAGAACGACAGACGATAGTTGTAAGTATTTATCCATAGGGATGTTTCGGTGGTAGGGGATTGTAGAGTCGGTGGGCACAAGGGTCTCGGAAAAACCTCGGAGAGTAACTTCAGAATCTTCTAGTGCAGCAAGCGATCATCTGGAGTGAGGGGCTCTCCGGGAGAAAGTCTTTCGAGAACCTAAAGTTAGTCCTTTTAGCAAAATCATTTAACCCGAATAGAAGAGAGATTAGAGTCCCAGAGTATAGGTGAGGAGTAAAAGATCCTAATACCACCCAACGACGTGGGCCCATGGGCCGCACAGCCAAGTTAGTAAAACAATTTTCATCAACTAGACTCAACTTCGGCCAAGGAGTGTGGAAGGGGGATTCCTACAGGCAGTCGGCTTTGATACCAACTTGTGACGCCCCCGATTTGACCGTACACAAATCATACACGCAAACATGTACGATCAAGATCAGGGACTCACGGGAAGATATCACAACACAACTCTACAAATAAAATAAGTCATACACGCATCATATTACAAGCCAGGGGCCTCGAAGGCTCGAATACAAGAGCTCGATCATAGACGAGTCAGCGAAAGCAACAATATCTGAGTACAGACATAAGTTAAACAAGTTTGCCTTAAGAAGGCTAGCACAAACTGGGATACAGATCGAAAGAGGCGCAGGCCTCCTGCCTGGGATCCTCCTAAACTACTCCTGGTCGTCGTGAGCAGGCTGCACGTAGTAGTAGGCACCTCCAGTGTAGTAGGAGTCGTCGTCAACGGTGGCATCTGGCTCCTGGGCTCCATCGTCTGGTCACAGCAATCGGGTATAGAAAAGGGGAAAAGGGGGGGAACAAAGCAACCGTGAGTACTCATCCAAAGTACTCGCAAGCAAGGAGCTACACTACATATGTATGCATTGGTATCAAATGGAATAAGGCTATCATATGTGGACTGAACTGCAGAATGCCGGAATAAGAGGGGGATAGCTAGTCCTATCGAAGACTACGCTTCTGGTAACCTCCATCTTGCAGCAGGAGAAGAGAGTAGATGGTAAGTTCACCAAGTAACATCATGTAGCATAATCCTAACCGATGATTCTCCCCTCGTCACCCTATGAGAGAACGATCACCGGTTGTATCTGACACTTGGAAGGGTGTGTTTTATTAAGTATCTGGTTCTAGTTGTCATAAGGTCAAGGTACAACTCCGGGTCGTCCTTTTACCGAGGGACACGGCTATTCGAATAGATCAACTTCCCTGCAGGGGTGCACCACATTTCCCAACACGCTCGATCCCCTTTGTCCGGACACACTTTTCTGGGTCATGCCCGGCCTCGGAAGATCAACACGTCGCAGCCCTACCTAGGCACAACAGAGAGGTCAGCATGCCGGTCTAAATCCTATGGCGCAAGGGTCTGGGCCCATCGCCCATTGCACACCTGCACGTTGCGTACGCGGCCGGTGAGCAGACCTAGCAACCTCCATTAAGTTGCCTTACGCGGTCCAACCCGGCGCGCGCCGCTCAGTCACTGACGTCATGAAGGCTTCGGCTGATACCACGACGTCGAGTGCCCATCACTGTCCCCGCATAGATGGTTAGTGCGTATAAGCCAGTGGCCAGACTCAGATCAAATACCAAGATCTCATTAAGCGTGTTTAAGTATTCGCGAACGCCAACCAGGGCCAGGCCACCTCTCTCCTAGGTGGTCTCAACCTACCCTGTCGCTCCGCCACAAAGTAACAGTCGGGGGCCGTCGGGAACTCAGGCCCACCACTACCTGGATGGAGCCACCTGCCCCTTCAGCCCCCATCTCCGAATAGTACCACAGGTAATGTAACAGTGTAAAGTATATAGTATATGCCTGTGATCACCTCCCGAAGTGATCACGGCCCAGTAGTATAGCTTGGCAGACAGACAAGAGTGTAGGGCCACTGATGATAAACTAGCATCCTATACTAACCATTAGGATTGCAGGTAAAGGTAACAACAGTAGTAGCAAGGACATGCTATGCATCAGGATAGAATTAACGAAAAGCAGTAACATGCTACACTACTCTAATGCAAGCAGTATAGAGAAGAGTAGGCGATATCTGGTGATCAAGGGGGGGGGGCTTGCCTGGTTGCTCCGGCAAGAGAGAGGGGTCGTCAACACCGTAGTCGTACTGGGTAGCAACGGCGTTGGTCTCGGTGTCTAGCGAGAGAAGAGGGGAAAGAAACAACAAATATAATGCAAACAAAGCATCACAAAACATAATGAGGCAATACGCGGTGATAGGTATGCCCTAACGCGGTAGGAGGTGATACCGACGAAGGGGGGAAACATCTGGGAAAGTATCCCGATGTTTCGCGTTTTCGGGCAGATGAACCGGAGGGGGCAAAGTTGCGCATTCACTATGCTAGGGATGTGTGACGGACGAACGAGCTGCGTATCCGGATTCGTCTCGTCGTTCTGAGCAACTTTCATGTACAAAGTTTTTCCATCCTAGCTACGGTTTATTTTATATTAATTTTCAAAGTTTTAAAGAACTTTATGGATTTATTTTAATTCGAAATTAAATATTAAATTGCTAGGGGTACCAGCATAGTGTACAAAGAATGTGCACCAGTTGACATGTGGGTCCAGGGGGTCCCTATTGACCAATCAACTTTGACTAGTCAACAGGGGGTGGGCCCCCTTGTCATTCTCACATTTCTAATGGCAGAAATTAGATTAGTCTAATCATCATCTAATTAATTAATTACCTAAAAATTTATTTTAATTATTATTATTAAAAACCCTTCTTTTATTCCATTTTTTTGTTATAACTTTTGGGCCATGGCTCACATGTCGGTGGCCCCAGCCAGCCAGCCACTGGCTGGACGCGCATGCGAGACGGCAGGGTCGTTGCTATGGCGCCGCCGGCCAGCAGAGGTCATGGCGGGGGTGGGCCGGCGGAGGAGGGGGCGCCGGTGAGCTTGTGGCTCGGCTGGCGTGTCAACCCACCGGCCACGGTGGCCGGGGTGCGGCCGTGGGGGGGAGGCGTGTGGTGCGTGGCCACACT
>NC_041382.1:110412419-110412964 GCF_002162155.2 Triticum dicoccoides
CCGGGGTGCGGCCGTGGGGGGGGAGGGTGGCGCGTGGTGCGTGGCCACACTAAGCGCAACACGCAGCCAGGGCGCGGACACGGCAGCGAGCGCGTGCGAGGAGGAGGGGATGTGCGCGAACGACGGCGGTGGGTGCGGGGTGACCGCGACGGGGGGGAGGCGGAGCGCGGCGTGCGGAGAGAGATCAAAGGGAGGGTTCGAGCGGCGGCGTGCTCACATTCGAGCAGGGGAACAGGGGTCGGCGAGGCTCGAGGGAGTCCGTTGGGGTGGAGGCGAAGAGGAGGCAGTTCGGCAGAGAGGGGCGGCGGTCCGGCGACGGCCTGGTGGCGACGGGCGCGTCGGGTGCCGGAGATCGGGGGCGCCACCGCGGGTGGTGGCTCAGGCCGGGGTGGCCGAGGCCGGCACGAGTGACAGACCGGCGAGGGGAGGCGAGGTGATGGCGACGGTGGCTGGCCATGCTGCGGCCGACCGGCGAGCGGGGTGCCAGCGGATCGGGATAGGGAGATATTTCGGGGAGGGGGTTGTGGTGTCGATGGGGGTGGAGG
>NC_041382.1:110412974-110443467 GCF_002162155.2 Triticum dicoccoides
CTGGCGACGGTGGCCGGCTAGGCTGCGGCCGACCGGCGAGCGGGGTGCCAGCGGATCGGGATCGGGAGCTCCTCTCCCGATCCGATCCAGGAGATATTTCAGGGAGGGGGTTGTGGTGTCGGTGGGGGTGGGGGTGTTGGTGGGTTCCGGTCGTGGGGGGATAAGGAGAGGAGAGGTGGGCCGGCCCGGTTGGATGGCCAGCTGGGCTGAGGCCCAGCGTGGGGGGATCTTTCTTCCTTTTTTGTTGTTTTGTTTTTGTTTAGATCTTTTCTTTTTATTTATTTTCTTCTCTGTTTTATTTCTAGTTTCTTTTAATCTTTAGTTTTTACAAAAATCACCACTAGTACCTAAAGTAGTATTTATAAACAAACTGTTGTCACATCAATTCTTAACCCATAATAAAATATTTTTAATATTTTATAAAATCCAATAGGTATTTGTTTAATTGTTTTCACTACTCTTTTAATTAGTTTAGAGCCCTTAAACATTTTATCAAGGTTTGGTTTCTCCATCGTATTTACATCTGATTTATCTGACCCACCTTGAACATTTTGGTTTCATTGTTTGAAAACTTTTATTATTTGCCTTTAATTGAATTTGAATCGGTTTCGAACTAACACGAAATTAGCGATAGTAATCGAAGTGACGTGGCATCATTAGCAGAGAATTACTGTAGCTTAATTATTCGTGCGTCACAAAGGTGGCCCATCCGGTGGGTCCCCGCTGTTAGGTGGAGGAATAATTGTTTTGCACGTAATAATGATGCACTTCCTTGCTGCGGCCGTGGACCCAGCTGTCAGCCTCTCCACGTACAGTCCACGTGAAAGATCGTGGATGTCGCCTAGAGGGGGGTGAATAGGCGTTTTAAAATAATTACGATTTAGGCTTGAACAAATGCGGAATAAACCTAGCGGTTAATTTGTCAAGCACAAAACCTAAAACAACTAGGCTCACCTATGTGCACCAACAACTTATGCTAAGCAAGATAAGCAACTATGTGATAGCAAGATATATGACAAGAAACAATATGGCTATCACAAAGTAACATGCATAAGTAAAGGGGCTCGGGTAAGAGATAACCGAGGCACGCAGAGACGACGATGTATCCCGAAGTTCACACCCTTGCGGATGCTAATCTCCGTTTGGAGCGGTTTGGAGGCACAATGCTCCCTAAGAAGCCACTAGGGCCACCGTAATCTCCTCATGCCCTCGCACAATGCAAGATGCCGTGATTCCACTAAGGGACCCTTGAGGGCGGTCACCGAACCCTTACAAATGGCAACCCTTGGGGGCGGTTACCGAATCCGTACACTTTGGCAACCCTTGGGGGCGGTCACCGGAACCCGTCAAATTGCTCAGGGCGATCTCCAGAACCTAATTGGAGACCCCGATGCTTGCCCGAAGCTTTACACCACAATGATTGAGCTCCGAACACCACAAAGGTTGGGGTTAACTCCCTAATGACACCATGAAACTTCACCACAATGGAATATGGCTCCGAGGTGACCTCAACTGTCTAGGGCGCCCAAGCACCCAAGAGGAACAAGCTCAAAGGTACCAAGCACCCAAGAGTAATAAGCTTCTCAACTTGTAACTTCCATGTATCACCGTGGAGAACTCAAACCGATGCACCAAATGCAATGGCAAGGGCACACAGAGTGCCCAAGTCCTTCTCTCCCAAATCCCACCGAAGAAACAAATGCTAGGGAGGAAAGTGAGAGGAAGAACGAAGAAGAGAACACGAAGGACTCCAAGATCTAGATCTAAGGGGTTCCCCTCACATAGAGGAGAAAGTGATTGGTGGAAACATGGATCTAGATCTCCTCTCTCTTTTCCCTCAAGAACTAGCAAGAATCATTGGAGGGATTGAGATTTAGCAAGCTCGAAGAAGGTCAACAATGGGGGAAGAACACGAGCTAAAGAGATGAGTTTCATTGGGGAAGAACACCCCATTTTATAGGTGGGAAAAAATCCAACCGTTATGCTCACAGCCCGCACAGAGCGGTACTACCGCTCCAAGGAGCGGTACTAGCGAGGAGGCAAAAGGCCAGTAGAACCGCCAGAGCGGTACTACCGCTCGTCCTCACGGTACTACCGATAGGGATCGCGGTACTACCACAAAGGGTAGCGGTACTACTGCTAGCGAGTGGTACTAAAAAAACATCCGGGCCTACCACCGCAGGACTTGGGACGAGTTTTTGGTCCGGAGCGGTACTACCACTGTAGGAGCCGCGGTAGTACCGCTCTGGAGCTGTATTAAAAAATTACATCCGCTCCAATTCGCGGTAGTACCGCTGTAGCCTTTTTAGAACACGAAAACTACCACAACTTTTGCAAACGGACATTGAATTCGATGAAACCAAGTTTGTTGGAAAGCTAGCGACAAGGGCTAACACAATCTTGAAATAAATATCAATAAGAAGCAAATTAGAAAAGGCCCATAAGAAAATGGTGAGAACCCTTCCTTGGATAAGACCGGTAAAATCTCCAACACCGAAAACATCATAGAAGACGCATGCGAACTCCGTTTTCGATGAACTCAAGCTTGTCATCAAGATGACCATAAGCTCTAAGACTCACAAAGAGAGCCAAACAAGAACCAAGAAACATGATGCAAGGATGCAATGGTTTGAGCTTTCTACTAACGATACGATCAAGCCACCAACTTGAGAGCCCCCCTTGATAGTACGGCAAACGATCCTATAACCCTGTCTCCCAACTACCACCACGAGACCGGTAAAATAGAAATCCTATCAAGGGAAAACCTTTGCCTTGCACATGGTACACTTGAGCTAGATGATGACGATCTTGACTCCCTCAAGTTGGACGACCTTTCTTGATTGTGTTGGCTTGATGAAGACTAGATGATTGCTCCCCCATACTCCACTATGGATGAGCCACTCTTCGGCACATCTTCACAAGTCCATTGACACCACAATGGATGGCAAGATTCAAAAACTTGATCTCTTCGTGGTGCTCCACCTGAACTTGCACACGGCAATCTTGATGACGATCCCCACTTGATGTCATCCTTTCCATGGGTTGTATGGTATCTTCCTCTTGACGCAAGCCCATGGACACGTACCTAACCCCACATAGAACTCTCACATAGACCATGGGTTAGTACACAAAGTGCAATGGACAATGCTTACCATACCATGGGATCACTTGATCCCTCTCGGTACATCTTTTACGCTTTGTGAGTTGATCAACTTGATTCACTCTTGACATAGTCTTGATCAACCTTGAATATTTCCAACTCTCTTCGTTTGGATGATGTCATGAAGGTAAACATGAATGATCACACAATCTTCTTCTTCAAGACATGCTTGCAATAAGCTCAACACTCACATGACCAATCTTTGGATAATTCCTTAATAGCACCTTGGTCAACACATAAACTCCTTGAAACCAACACATGGACTTCAAGAAATGCCTATGGACAAAACCTTCAAATATAACTCAATGCAACCATTAGTCCATAGAGAATGTCATCAATTACCAAAACCACACATGGGGGCACCGCATGTCCTTTCACCACGTCCGATGGAAGCCGTTCCTTGACCACGTTAACCACGTCGCGCCGAGAGCACCAGGGCGGTGGACGACCGCGAGGCCTAGGAAGGGGACGACGTAGAGTAGGGGAAGACGCGGCAGTGGATGCCCACGCGTAGAGGAGTACGAGGGTTCACTGGTTCGCTGCGATGTGAGGCTGCCGTCACCGCGGAATAAGAGGGGTGTGGGTGAGTAGAGGGATGGCCTGGCCAGCGGTGGGAGTAGTAGGGGGCGGTGAGGCCTCCGCCGCATCGCAGCCGGCCACGGGAGGCAGGAGCACGAGGCACGACAGGCGCTGGTTTGGGCAGCTGGAGCAAGAAGACCAGAGGTTGAAGAAGCACTACGGCCGTTGGATGGACATCGTACGGTCACTGGAGCTAGAATCGTACATATTGACTAAGTTGACAAAGCCCTCCGTCCCCGTCAACTTAGAAGGCCCACAAGTCAGCCTGCCACTATACTGGGTCCCAGCTAACAGGGGGAGTATTCATTTTTTTTGTGCGTAATAAGAAGGCACTTCCTTGCGTGTGAAGATATAGCTGGTGGGTCCGAGCTATCAGCGGCGGTAACGTTTTTTCGCGAAATACAGAGGCCCTTTCGGTGGGTCCCTGATGTCAGGTGGAGGAATCATTATTTTGCGCGTAATAAGGAGGCATTTCCTTGCGCGTGGCCGTGGACCCAGCTGTCGGCCTCTCCACGTAAAGTCCACTTCAGATGCATGTCAGTCGTTGACCACATTGACCATGCTGCGTCGAGAGAACCAAGGCGGTGGACGAGGCGAGGCCTAGGAAGGGAATGACGCGGAGCCGGGGAAGACGCGACAGTGGATGCCCACGCGGAGAGGAGTACGAGGGTTCACTGGTTCGGCTGCGGTGTGAGGCTGCCGTCGCCGTAGGGCCTGGCTAGCGGTGGGAGTAGTAGGGGCGATGAGGCCTCATCGGCAGCACAGCCGGCCACTGGAGGCAGGAGCAGACGGTCTCCCCGGCGCTGGTTTGGGCGACTGGTGCAAGAAGAGCAGCGATTGAAGAAGCAACAGGACCGTTCGATTCAAATCCAATGGTTACTGCTGCTAGAATCGTTTGTTGACTAAGTTGACAAGCCCTGCGTACGCGTCAACTTAGTAGGCCCACAGGTCAGCCTCCCAACCAGTGCGCCCCAGATGTAAGTGGGAGGAATCATTTTTTCGCATAATAAGGAGGCAGTTGATTGTGTGCGGCCAGGCCAGCGGAGGGAGTAGGGTGGGCCGGGGAAGCCTGCGCGGCATCACAGCGGGCCACAAGAGGAGGGAGCAGGCAGTCCCGCCGGTGCTAGTTTAGGCGGCTGGAGCAGGAAGATCAGAGATTGAAGAAGCCTGCGTGTGTTCACTGACAAAGCCTTGCGTAAACAAGTCAGCCTCGAAATCTGTGGCGTGTACAGCCCATTTGCTATTATTTTTATAATTTTTACTCATTTTCTAATTCATATGGAATTTATTGCAGCCCGTTTTCCATCTTTAGAATTGCTGGCCATTTTCTGGTCAGTACCAGGGTCAAAAAATTAACTAAATATGTGAGAAATTTTGAAAATTCGCAAATTTTTGCTGGGGAATGAAATATTCTTAATCCAAAAATTAATAGCCATACTAAAAAAATTAAAAATAAATTAGTACTATGTCATGTTAAATCCAATGAAATACGTATAAGATATCAGTGAAGAACAAAAACAAAAAAGAAACTTATATCCCATTTGCTGTAATTTTTTTGAAATTTTCAACCCCTTTTGATATTACTTTTAACAGACATTGACCATACTCTTAAGCCAGGCCGGAATGCATCCCTCCTCGTCTTGAAAGATTTGCAGCACAGTAATTCGGAGAAAACAAATAGGCCTAGCTTGGGTATTCTTCAAAAAGAAATAATGGGCTACCTATTTTCCCAAAGAAGTGGTGCATGAGCATTAAGCTTTATTTATTTACTTATTTATGTTTAGGGGACCATGAGCATGTACCTGGGTCAGATTCATGTGAGAGCCTCCCTTCCAGTTAATTATGGGCTTCTCTATTGGGCCTTCATCAGTGGGCTGCATGTTATCAACAAGCGGAAAATGTGTTCCGAGTTTCAAAAAATGTGTTCCGTACGATAAATAGTATGCACTACGTACGATACGGGGCACTAAAGGATCGAACTGTGCAACGACTTCCAAAACATTGTGTTTGCCGTTCTAACAACACATTTATTCAACCAACAGACGAAATATACTACTGATTGTACATTGAAAGCAGCAGCAGCAGCAACCAGGGCTGGGGGTGCAACAGAAGCAGTAAGCAGGCCAGAAGAGTGAAGACGCAGCTCTCTCTTCCAAACCAAACATCAGCCATCATTACAAAAGGGCTACCAAAAAATAACAAGTGTATGCATCAAACTAAATAAAGATCCTACTACACCAAGTGTACGCATCTAACTAACTGGCTCAGTTAGACGTTACTATTTTTTCGAAATGGAGGCAAAAGAATTGCCTTGTCGATTAATTAAGAAGAAGAGAATTGCCTGGTTAATCTATGGAAAACCGGGCTAAAACCAAAGACGTTACTATTTATTAAGCTGTAGTGGAGTCGCAGATGGAGAGGAGTGGGAAACTTCACTGGTTTGGGTGCGCGGCAGCACAGCCGCGGTGCCGCCCACGGGAGACAGGAGCAAGAATAGAGGTTGAAGAAGGAGCACGGCTGTTGGATTAACATCCAACGGTTCAGCTGCTAGAATCATTTGTTGATTAAGTTGACAAAGCCGTATGTACACGTCCGCTTAGTAGGCCCACAAGTCAGTCACCAAATCTGACGGGTCCCAGCTGTCAACGAGATGAATATTTTTTTCGCAAAACAAGGAGGCACTTCCTTCCGTGCGAAGATACAGCCGGTGGGTCCCCGCTGTCAGGTGGAGAAAACATTTTTTGAGCTTAATAAGGAGGAACTTTCCTTGCGTGCGACCATGGACCTCGTGGGTCCCAGCCGTCAGGCTCTCCACGTAAAGTCCTCTTCCGATGACTCTCGTTTGTTAACCACGCCGCACCGGACATAGCGAGGCGGTGGACGACGACGAGGCCCCAGACGGGAACAACTCGGAGATGGGGAAATGGGGCAGTGGAGTCGCAGATTGAGAGGAGGAGAAGGTTTATAACTGGTTCTGTTGCGGCGTGGGGCTGTAGTCTGTGGAGAATAACATGAGGTGTCGAGTGGTGGAGGGATAGCTTGGCCGACGGTGGGGTAGCGCTTCGTAGCGATGCGTGCTAAGCAGAGCCGCTAGCCGCCGGAGGCCGGACCAGGCGGTCCCGGCGACGCTGGAGGAAGAAGACGAGAGATTGAAGGTGCATGCCGGCCGTTGGATATAAATCCAATGGCTGTGAATGACACAATCATTTGTTGACCAAGTTGACAACGCCCTGCGTAGGCTTCGACCTATTGGCCCACATGTCAGCGTGCAAAAATGTGGCATATATTTAACCCATGTTTTCTAGAATGTACAGTCCATTTGCTGGGCTGGGTGAACAAATAATTTCGCGTCAATCAGGCCAATTTATATTTTCTAAGAAATCCCAGCCCATTTGCACTTCCTTGAAATACACGTATTAGGTGGGCTCGTTATATATACTCCCTCCGTCCGGAAATACTTGTCATCAAAATGGATAAAAGGGATGTATCTAGATGTATTTTAGTTTTAGATACATCCCTTTTTGTCCATTTTGATGACAAGTATTTTCGGATGAAGGGAGTATAATATTATGTTAGAAGGAGCAATTAATATCAAAGAATAAACCATAGAGGCACATTATATATATATATATATATAATTAAGAAATTAGCGAGTTATTGCTCAAAATAAAAATGAGCGCATTACTATTAAATTGGTCCTTAAAATCTTTGCAAGCTTTTGTACGCAATCACCAGGATTTTCCTTGCCTGTGAGTCAAAAACAACCAGGATTTTCCTTGCCGACTTCCGTTAAACATTTACTTTTAGAAGTTGGGATGTTTTTATAATGTATATATAAGTCTCTATAAAATATACGATAATAGTAATAATATAAATATATATAATGTGGTTAGAAGGGAAAACATAAATTGGACACAACATTACTTTTATAAGAGACCTGCGTTTATACCCCACAGTAGGCATACTAACAAGTTCACACACAAATACAACAGAAAAGGTAAACATTCATATCAAACTCAGGTTCACAGGACACGTTCATATCCATAGCCAACATTCACAATCAACAACTTAAAAGATTCATATATACACAAGCTCAACATATCTATGCATCCAAATGATTGATAGATCGCACGACAATATTCATACATAAATTACAAAAAGATTCAGATATACACATGTTCAGTATGTTTATGCATCCAAATGATTGAGATCACAGCCAATATGATCCATGGACGAACTTTAATTACCTAGGGTACAGACTGGTAAATGGTGTTCAATCGGAGGTACTTCTTGCTAAAATTAGTTCTTGTACGAGTAAACTTTCGAGTACATAAGAGGCAGCACAGACAATCTGAACTTTGCTTGTAGGTTTATCCTCAAATAGTTTCCTCATGCCCAGGGAGGTTTGAGAAACTTGGCCACTACTTTCATCCAACCAGTTTACTGGGTCATCTTGGTCCTGTATCTCGCCAAAATTCTATATTGAAGACGAGAAAGGGGGCGGTTGAGAAAATGAACCACCCAAATTTTTTGTGCAGTTCAACTAAAATGGAGCATCCTTGGCGTGCAGACTGATTAAGTGCCAGATGAATATACGCGTCAACCAACTTGTCTGGAATCTTTAGACTCCATGCCATATAGTTCGCTACCATATGTGCCGATAACCAGAAGGCACAAGTTGGGACCAAAGACTGGATTGCGTTTTTCTGGGCTATGCACCAAGCAATATTTTTGGCGTTCACTCTCCTAACACTTGGAGTTTGACAATTGGTTGACGCCGGTTGATACTCGAATGAATATAGGCACTTCTTGTCAACATCGATGCTTGTCTGAGTGAACTTTGGAGTACATAGCAGCAGCATAAGTACCTGTCCATCTGATCATTTTGTGCAGTTCTACTGATATCACCCGATGTAATGATTTGCCTGCGAGTTCAGGCTCCAAATTACTCCTTTATGAAATCGGCAAATAGTAGCACAATACCAAATTACCAATACATATGACAGGCACAATAATCAGGATAAAGACTAGTACCAACCTGTGTGAGGTAGCATATCAATTACTATTTCCTTTGACTGAAAGCCGAGATAAGCCAAGCGACTGACAACAAAGGAAGAAAGCATGCGGAGTTTAGCGACTGACAGGAAAGGACGGAAGCTGTCGAGGCAATGAAGCACCCAAAGTTTTTGTGCAGTTCCACCAAAATCGAGCATCCCTGTTGGCACATATATTGAGAGAGTGAGATTACTGTAATAGTGGGACTAGTTTATGAAACATACACTAACAAATAGAAGCACCCTCATTATCTTAATGGGTAAAATTGGCAACATAGTAGTCTTGCTTAAAGAGAGGTATTAGTTTATTTAATCAGTGCCAATTAGCTCAATTCAACACTCAAAGCATTTCCATTTATCATAGGTTGCAAAACTTTAACGTGCAAAGATAAAGGAGTTTCTCATGACAGTAGCATGATACAAATAGAGATGACAGCAAACTAATATGGATGAAGGCCTTAGGCCTGTACCAACCTGAGAAAAAAAAGCTTATTCATGTAGTCCCATAAAATATGATAAAGCACTCACTGGAATCACACAATAGTATATATTTTTGTGCACTTCAAATGTATGGTTGAAATCACTCTTTGTTTACCCGTGCTGAGATTATATCGAAAGATTAGCAAGAACTTCCAGCAGAGTTAAAGCACTGGCTGAGATACAGTTCATTGTATTGTCTTGTGTAGTTCCATTTAATGTATGATTGGCACAACATGACCCCTGTTTGCACAAGTAGGAACAAGGTGAAACCTTCATTAGCTTAGTGAGAAAGGATAGGAAGACATTAGCATATTACTCAACCAGTAGCATCAAATTCATGATGGACAATACGCAAAACATTTCCTCATTGAACCAAAGGCAATAAATTGACATGCAAAACAATAGCACTATTATGTCATGACACTAATAATATTCCCTCCCTCCTCCACCACATGATTCACCTCCATAGACAAACATACACACGTACATGATTCAGCATAGGGTCCTACTAAAGATTTGTTTAACTCCAACAGGAAAATTAGGCAGTAATAAATTAGTGGTACTTAAGTACTCCTAATTAATTAAGTGAGACAGTAGAAGTGGAAGGGCTCCCTGGAGGATCATCTCACATGTAAGGTAGTCATTGCCGGAGCCCTTGAATGGCCTCGACTGAGGCCTCTGGCTTCAGCAAGATCGCCTTGGCACTGTTTATTCTTCTTCTTATTCCTCTTCATGCTCTGTTTCTCTTTCTCCTCACCAGTTGGTGAAACCAAGTACATGATTGGCCTTCTAATTCAGAATTGGTTTTGTCAGTGAGAGAGTACAAGTGTACTAGTAAAAAACAACATTATTTTCTCATGGCAGTCGGAAAATAGAGATGAACACATGCATTAAATATCATTCTTACCTAAAGGAAGGTTATGGCACCAATATGGATGATGAGGATTGGAACATAGATCTCCCTTTGTGCAGTTCCACCAAAATGAACCAACTGTTCCATCTGACATTCCAGTTAAATAGCACAAAAATCACTTCTTTTAAGAAGAGTTTTGTGCAGTGCACCAAAAGGTCACAACAGCAACCGGGTAAATTGGATATCCCTGTTTGCACAAAAAGGCACAGAGGAAACAGTCAGAGTCTCAAACAATTATAGGCAAAAACATTTGGCTAAACTTGTCATGGCTTATAATAGTGGGTGCACCAGCAGTCCAGCACCATGTACATAAACAGGGGCATAAAGTGGTGATTCATAGTTTGTTGCCCCGAGAAATAAACATCAAAGAAACATATCTAGGTTGGTCCCATTTTTGTTCACTCTAGCCACCTACTCCTATGTGTGGATAGCAAATCTAGTCCTGGTCATACCACTGTGTACAGCGTTACCCCTATATTTCCCTTTTCGACCAAGAGACCAGTTGGATGACCAGTCTGTACTACTTTCACCCCCTTTCCTTCCTGTTTGTACCAAGTCCGATGTACATACTAAATTCCCCCACCCCCACTTTATTTCTTGTTTGAACCAAGTACTCCCTCCGTCCGGAATTACTTGTCATCAAAATGGATGTGTCTAGAACAAAAATACATCTAGATACATCCATTTCAATGACAAGTATTTTCGGACGGAGGGAGTGCAAGATTCGACTCCATGAAGTAGCTTTACCTCTAACAATAGAAGAAAAAAATATGTGACCTTGGACCATCCGATCGAGAGGGGCTGAGAGGTAGAAAATGATGCACATGCAGCGACGTAGCGAGCTGGGAAGTAGAGCTAAGGCGGTTTCGAACGAAGATATACCTGAAGGTCGTCGGGATGTGGATAGGTGGGCGGCGGGAGGCCGGATCCGCCCACAGGCAACGACGAAGGGATCGGAGGACCTCCCGTGCCGGCGCTCGGCCAGAGATAACGGTGCGGCCGGCAAAGGGTCTCTTCCCTCGTGTGACGCCCCGAGACCGTTGTGCCAGGTGTCCTCCAGTTATTCGTTGTTGTTGCCTTGTCTTTCGCTTGCGTGTTAAATTTCATCTTATCATCATGTGCATTGCATCATCATGGTTTCAAAACTTGCATTCGTCCGGGTTCTCCGAGTTCTCTCCGTTGTCCGTTCTGAGCCTAGACACACTTGCACGCACCCGCGGCATGTCCGAAATAGTATTTTATAAGTGGCCGGAAAATGTCCTCGGAATGGGATGAGAGTTGACGTGTGGTCTTATTATAGTGTAGACAGAGCGCCTGTCGAGTTTCGTCGCATTCGGAGCTCGTTTGATAGCCCAACCGTTATATATATAGCGGCACCATTGCCGGTATATTCGTCGGACGTTTTCGATCTTCGGAAACCCGTGTCGGGCTGCAATTCTTTTCTCTCCTCTCAGTCCAACCCTCCTACACAGCCCGAGTCCAGCCCACTAAACCCCCCTCCGACCGGAACCGTTCGATTACGATCGGAGGGCTCCGAAACCCCCCTAGAACCCCAACCCTAGCCATTTTTCCTATAAAAGGGAACCCCCCTTCCAAATCTGGACATTCTTCCACTCTCCTCCTCATTTTCCGCGCAGCCCCAGCCTCCACCCGCCACTTGTCGCCGTTAGATCTGCTCCGCCACTGCCACTTGGCCACCTCCAGCGCCGCCACCTCGCCGTTGCCACATGGCGCCACCCCAGTGGGCAGCGTCGCCGCCCTGCCCAACCAGATGAGGCCACGTCGCCCCTGGGTCTCCCCTCCACCGCGCGGCCCTGCAGGCCCACGGGGAGCCCATCGTGGGCCGCCCCAAGCCCAGCCATTGTGCCCCGTCGCCTCGCTTGAGCTCGATCCCGAGCTCCCTGCGCCACCGCCTGACCTCTCACCGGAGTTGAGGACCCCGAGCGCCCTGTCTCTCTCCCTCCCCTGCCCCTCCTTCTTCATCTCTCTCTCATAGAGCTCTCTCTCTCTCCCCCCGTGTCGCGCAGATCCTCGAGTTTCGTCGCGCCACCACATGGAGTTCGCCGGAGCTCGCGACCCCCGCCGTTTCTTCGCCCGGATCTGTGCCGCCCTCGCCGTCCTTGCCCACATCCGGTCAGATCCGGTGCCCAGGGGCCAGATCCACCCATTCCCGTCGTCAGTCGGGCCCATCCCCACCGCCTGCCGCCGTACCCTCGCCGGAATCCGTCGGTTGCCGCCGCGTCGTTCCTCCTCTGCATGTGGCCGCAAGTCGCATGGCCCAGCGCCTCCTCCTTGAGCTCGATCTGGGCCTAGCCCAGCTCCAACGCAGGTGGATCCAGCGATTGGGCCTCCTCCTCTCCAGATCTGGGCTATGGCCTATGGTGAGGACCCCATCGCCTCTGGTCCGGTTGGCCCGGCGAGATTCGGCCTGAGATGTATTTTTTTCCCGCAGAATGTTTTAGCTAATTTCCCGAGCACTACCCGTTTTGTAGAATAGTCCCTAGAGTTCATGCATATAATAACTCACAAACCGTGCATCGAATTAAAACAAACTTAATATGAAATATGCTTAGTTTTTCATCTAGTTTCATAATATGTCTTTTTCATCCATGTTTAAGATGTTTAAAATGATGTTTGATTAAATTTGCTCCTATGCCATGCTAAAATGACTTAATTCATAACTAAATAATCGTAGCTCCGTTTTTAGCAAACTTTATATGTAAATGGGGTAGAATTTTGCCTAGTTTAACATGGTTCACTTACTTTGCATGTTTAACAACTCTAAAATTTTGTTTAGGGCAGAATAGTACCAAACCTAATATATACATATGAGGAGTTTCCGGAATTGTTGTTCGTTGTTTCCGGCCTCATTTAAACTTGACTAGATAGGTAGTTTTCATTTGCTTCACCCTCTTGCCATGTTTTACAACATTTAATATTGTTGTGTACATAAACGAAATCGAACTAAATAACTTGTCGTGGTGTTTCGCCAATATGCAACTCGTTGCATATTGAGCTCCACTTAACTTGTAGTGTTGTTTGTGCACTTTGCCATGCCATGCATATTTAAACCGGACATGCATCATACTTGATTGCTCTTCGTGCCATGATTATGTGATGGTTGTTTTACTATATTGTTTGCTTTCTTTCCGGTGTTGCTTCTTCGGGTTGGTTCCGATAACGTTGCGTTTGTGAGGATCCGTTCGACTACGTCCGTTTGTCTTCTTCATGGACTCGTTCTTCTTCCTTGCGGGATTTCAGGCAAGATGATCATACCCTCGAAATCACTACTATCTTTGCTTTGCTAGATGCTCGCTCTTTTGCTATGCCTATGCTACGATGCCTACCACTTGCTTATAATGCCTCCCATATTGTGAACCAAGCCTCTAACCCACCTTGTCCTAGCAAACCGTTGTTTGGCTATGTTACCGCTTTGCTCAGCCCCTCTTATAGCGTTGTTAGTTGCAGGTGAAGTTTGAAGTTTGTTCCTTGTTGGAACATGGAGATGTTGTTCCTTGTTTGGAACATGTTTACTTGTTGGGATATCACAATATATCTTGATTAATTAATGCATCTATATACTTGGTAAAGGGTGTAAGGCTCGGCCTTATGCCTGGTGTTTTGTTCCACTCTTGCCGCCCTAGTTTCCGTCATATCGGTGTTATGTTCCCGGATTTTGCGTTCCTTACGCGGTTGGGTAATAATGGGAACCCCTTGACAGTTCGCCTTGAATAAAACTCCTCCAGCAATGCCCAACATTGGTTTTACCATTTGCACTAACAACCTACCACCTTCCCTTGGGTTCTGCAGACTCAAGGGTCATCTTTATTCTAACCCCCCCGGGCCAGTGCTTCTCTGAGTGTTGGTCCGAACTGAGCTGCCTGCGGGGCCACCTCGGGGAAACTTGAGGGTTGGTTTTTACTCGTAGCTAGTATCATCTGAGTGTGCCCTGAGAAAGAGATATGTGCAGCTCCTATCGGGATTTGTCGGCACATTCGGGCGGTGTTGCTGGATTTGTTTTACCCTGTCGAAATGTCTTATTGTACCGGGATACCGAGTCTGATCGGAACGTCTCGGGAGGAGGTATATTCCTTTGTTGACCGTGAGAGCTTGTCATGGGCTAAGTTGGGACTCCCCTGCAGGGATTTGAACTTTCGAAAGTCGTGCCCGCGGTTATGGGCATATGGGAATTCGTTAATGTCTGGTTGTAGATAACTTGAACCTTAACTTAATTAAAATGAGTCAACTGCATGTGTAACCGTGATGGTCTCTTTCCGGCGGAGTCCAGGAAGTGAACACGGTGTTGGAGTTATGCTTGACGTAGGTTGTTTTAGGATCACTTCTTGATCATACTTGTATCGACCGTGCTTTGCCTTCTCTTCTCGCTCTCATTTGCGTATGTTAGCCACCATATATGCTAGCCGCTTGCTGCAGCTCCACCTCATACCTTTACCTTACCCATAAGCTTAAATAGTCTTGATCACGAGGGTGCGAGATTGCTGAGTGCCTGTGGCTCACAGATACTTCCAAAACCAGCTTGCAGGTGCCGATGAGTCTGTGCAGATGACGCAACCAAGCTCAGGAGGAGCTCGATGAAGATCTTGTCCTTTGTGTTGTTCCGTTCTAGTTGATCAGTAGTGGAGCCCAGTTGGGGTCGATCGGGGATTTGTGTAGCATTTGGGGTAGTCTTCTTTTATTTTGGTTCCGTAGTCGGACCCTGATTGTATCTGGATGATGTAACGCTTTATTCATGTATTGTGTGAAGTGGCGATTGTAAGCCAACTATGTATCTTTTTCCCCTATTGTATTACATGGGTTGTGTGAAGATTACCTCACTTGCGACATTGCTTTCAATGCGGTTATGCCTCTAAGTCGTGCTTCGACACGTGGGAGATATAGCCGCATCGAGGGCGTTACAAGTTGGTAATCAGAGCCTTCCCCGGCCTTAGGAGCCCCCACTGATTGATCGTTCTTAGCAGCCGTTGTTGTGTCTAGAAAAATGTTTTGAGTCATTTAGGAATTATATATCGGAGAGTTTAGGAATTCTTTTTACTTCCCAATCTCCTCATCGCTCTGGTAAGGCATCCTGACGTAGAGTTTTGACTCTTCTCTTCTCAAATTTCACTAAAAAAAATTTAGGATCACGCGGGTATCTTGGAATCGTTCCGATGGTTTTGTGACGAGAACATTGTCTTGGTGCCTCCTGTCAGGGGTTTTGTGGCAGTGTCCCGAGGAGTTGAGCTCTGAGGTGTTGTCGTCATAATTTTATCGTTGCAGTTCTGGAATACCTGAGTTTAGTACACCGACATCGAAAATCTCTTTTATGCAATTCGTTGGTGAGATAACCTCGACGCCACCCAGTACTGGGGCGGGAGTTCGGGAGTATTGCCATAACTTGTATAACAGATGCTTTTCGAAGGTTGAGGTAGATGATTTCTGAAGGTTTCTTGGTTATGTGTTGAAGGATGGATACAGCTGGATGTAGGATTTGCTAGTTTTGGGTGAGATATTATGCTTCCCCTGTATCCCCAACACCAGATTGCATAACCGGAAAGTTTCGGGAGTTTATAAGTGGGAATTCAAGTAGTTCGTAGGATATCTTTTCGACAGATGTATGATATGCAATTGGGGTTCGACGTCTAGTGGTCCGCCTATTCACTGTTGGTTTTACAATGGTCTCGTTGTGTCTTAAAGAGTCCTTGGCTATGCCGACTCGGGGACGCTTTGTATGTCATGTGCACTGCCTTGTACATGATGGTGTTGTACGATCGAGCCCGTGTAGGCCCCACCACAAAAACTTCGGACGAAATCTCTATCATATGTTTGTTCTGGCTTATTCCGCAAGCCAACCCTTTGTGTTGTTTTGAGTTGTGGTATTCGAGTTGCTTCGAAGTCAAATGTTGATTCCATACCTTTCCTAAATGGTGTTCTCATATTTCTATGTGAATACTAATCCTTCTTGATCATCAAGATTGTTTTTGTCAATCCTTTTAACCGGTGTACTTCTCTTCAAGTGGATCCGATCACTTCAACATTCGCAAGATCAACTCAAGCTCTCTCAACGGTGTTTGTTTCATCCATCCCAAGTTGCCTTTGTTTTCCCACCCTCCCACCCTTTTTCTTCGAGGACTAAGATTTTTTTTTCTTAATCAAATATCCATTTTATACGTGTGAAGTCTCTTCTTTCTTTTCTTTCAATATTCTTATCCGGTGATTCTCATGAAGATTCTAACGGAGCTTCTAGTTCATCATTTTTCATTCTTTTCTTCTCAAGTGGATGCAAATCAAGCTTTGTTTTTGATTATATCCTTTTTTTCCTCGTTTCAAATACCTTCTCATGCCGGTGCACCTCATATTCGTTCACTTCTCGCTATTTAATTGTTCCGGAGTGCTCAAGATATATCGAAGATTCGTGTTTCCACTCTGCATTCATTCAAGATCTTTCAAGGTTGTTATCTCATTCAAGTCATTTAATTCAACCGGTGCAACCTCTCTTTCAAATAATTCAATGGTGTTTCTTTTGAGTGGGCCCTAACCCATAGGTCTTTTCCCAGGATCTTACCTGACTCTTCTTATTTTCCCGGAGGTATTCTCAAATTCCTTTCGAAGTTTGACGTAAGTATGATTTATCATCAGTCAAATGTCTTCTTCAAGATCTGTCAAATTCTTTTCATCGTCGGCTCAACCTCTTCGCTTTTGATTCTTCCGGAGTATCTCAACAATACATGGTGGTGTTCTCGTCGGCATTCTCGGATTTTGAAGACCAAAGAAGATTTTTTTTCTCTCAATCTTGCTCTTTTCTCTTCAAGATTCGTGTTTCTAGCTTTATGCCATTCTCTCATAATTATTTTCGGTTGTGAGAATTATTTTCACCTATCCGGAGCAATTCAAGAGTCTTTTCAGTTTGTTCATCCGGAGCCCATCATCTAAGATTTATTCATTCTCAGCTGTCAGTTATCATTCTCCTATCTTACCGGTGCATCGTTCAAGTGATCTCTAATCAGTCGTGATTCCTTCGTTCTCATGGATCTAAACTCTCTCATGTATCTTCGTTCATTTGCTAATTCTTACCGGTGATTCACCCCTTTTACTTCGTTCATTTTCAATTCTTACCGGTGGCTCGTTCAAGAGTTCTCTTCCTTGGTTATTTATCAATTCATTCGTTCTTTCCAATCCTTCCGGTGGTTCGTTCAATACCTTTCCAAGTTGGCGCGATATCTATCTTAATCTTTCTACGAGGATAAGTAGTATGTCAAATCCATTGCTTGTCATCAATTTGAATTGGTGAAGGATAAGCATAATGTAATTCTTATTATTATTTCATCCAAGTGATTTAATTCCTTATTCCGGAGGTTCATCAAAATTCTTGATTTCAGTTGTTTCATCTTTTCTTTTCCGGAGTTCCAAGTTTTTCTGCATTATATCGTCGCGAAGCTCCATCTAAATCATTGCTAGGCTTCAACCTTACTCTTTTCGTCTTTATTTTTGTTTGATCATTCTTTCATTACCGGAGTTCTTCATGAAGGTTCTACGTGATAGTTCATCAAGGATTTAATTCCTTCTCGAAGTGTTCATCGAGATTCTTTTCAGAGGAGCTCGAGCATTCTTCTTCTTGCTATCCGGAGTGCAATTCTTTCTTCCGTATCATTGGAGGTGGTATTATGTCATTCTTGATAATTTGAGTTCATGTTTCATGATTCACATCTTATTAAGAATGAGGTATTTTAAATCCTTCAATCTCGTCATTGGAGTTACCTTGGGTTATATTTCACCTAAAGCCTTCCCTAAGGATTGTTGCTATCTATGGTGCTTATAAATGATCCAAGTTCTTCATTTATTCTCCCGGTGCGATAGTTTCTCGTATCCTTTTTGATATCAAGCCAATTATTGTTTCGTTAGTGGCAGAATTTCACCTCATAATGTTGAGATGTCTTCCATAAGCCCACTACCAGCTTACACTTTTCGTTGTTGGTTTTCCAACAATTTCGTTCGACCCTTCTCCTAAAAGATGCATTGTCAAGCTCTTTCGTGACAGGACTTGGCATTTTCTTCTCCATTCTTTTCTCTCAATTACCTATCTTCTATTTTTTTCGTTCCGGAGGTCTATTGATGTTGCTCTTTTCACTCCTCATCTCGTTTTGTCAAGATCATGTTCAATTTCTTCCATTTACAGTCGAAGTGCTGTCCAAATTATATCAGTCTTATCCCTTCTCTATCTTGTTTAACCGGAGTGTCGTGTCCTCTGCTCAAGTTCTTTTCATCGTATCAAGTCTTGCATAACTTCTCAACTGGAGTGCTGCCCGTATTTGTTCTTCCTCGTTCTAACGGAGATTGTCAACTTCGTTCATCTCTGTTGTGTTCTTTTCTTGAAATGGCTTAATGTTTTCAAGGCTCCTTGGTTTCACTCATTGGTCAAAGAAGCAACTTAGTTTTACCTCTTCTTTTTCTCTTCCGTTTTCCCTCCGGTGCCATTCTAGATCTCGGGACGAGATCCTCTCGTAGTGGTGGAGTGTTGTGACGCCCCGAGACCGTTGTGCCAGGTGTCCTCCAGTTATTCGCTGTTGTTGCCTTGTCATTCGCTTGCGTGTTGCATTTCATCTTATCATCATGTGCATTGCATCATCATGGTTTCAAAACTTGCATTCGTCCGGGTTCTCCGAGTTCTCTCCGTTGTCCGTTCTGAGCCTAGACACACTTGCACGCGCCCACGGCATGTCCGAAATAGTATTCTATAAGTGGCCGGAAAATGTCCTTGGAATGGGATGAGAGTTGACGTGTGGTCTTATTATAGTGTAGACAGAGCGCCTGTCGAGTTTCGTCGCATTCGGAGCTCGTTTGATAGCCCAACCGTTATATATATAACGGCACCTTTGCCGGTATTTTCGTCGGACGTTTTCGATCTTCGGAAACCCGTGTCGGGCTGCAGTTCTTTTCTCTCCTCTCAGTCCAACCCTCCTACACAGCCCGAGTCCAGCCCACTAAACCCCCCTCCGACCGGAACCGTTCGATTACGATCGGAGGGCTCCGAAACCCCCCTAGAACCCCAACCCTAGCCATTTTTGCTATAAAAGGAACCCCCCTTCCAAATCTGGACATTCTTCCACTCTCCTCCTCATTTTCCGCGCAGCCCCAGCCTCCACCCGCCACTTGTCGCCGTTAGATCTGCTCCGCCGCTGCCACTTGGCCTCCTCCAGCGCCGCCACCTTGCCGTTGCCACATGGCGCCACCCCAGTGGGCAGCGTCGCCGCCCTGCCCAACCAGATGAGGCCACGTCGCCCCTGGGTCTCCCCTCCACCGCGCGGCCCTGCAGGCCCACGGGGAGCCCATCGTGGGCCACCCCAAGCCCGACCGTTGTGCCCCGTCGCCTCGCTTGAGCTGGATCAGGAGAGCTTGATCCCGAGCTCCCTGCACCACCGCTTGACCTCTTGCCAGAGTTGAGGACCCCGAGCGCCCTGTCTCTCTCCCCGTGTCGCGCAGATCCTCGGGTTTCGTCGCGCCGCCGCATGGAGTTCTCCGGAGCTCGCGACCCCCGCCGTTTCTTCGCCCGGATCTGTGCCACCCTCGCCATCCTTGCCCACATCCAGTCAGATCCGGTGCCCAGGGGCCGGATCCACCCATTCCCGTCGTCAGTCGGGCCCATCCCCACCGCCTGCCGCTGTACCCTCGCCGGAATCCGTCGGTCGCCGCCGTGTCGTTCCTCCTCTGCATGTGGCCGCAAGTCGCGTGGCCCAGCGCCTCCTCCTTGAGCTCGATCCGGGCCTGGCCCAGCTCCAACGCAGGTGGATCCAGCGATTGGGCCTCCTCCTCTCCAGATCTGGGCTATGGCCTATGGTGAGACCCCCATCGCCTCTGCTCTGGTTGGCCCGGCTAGATTCGGCCCGAGATGTATTTTTTTCCCGCAGAATGTTTTAGCTAATTTCCTGAGCACTACCCGTTTTGCAGAATAGTCCCTAGAGTTCATGCATATAATAACTCACAAACCGTGCATCGGATTAAAACAAACTTAATATGAAATATGCTTAGTTTTTCATCTAGTTTCATAATATGACTTTTTCATCCATGTTTAAAATGTTTAAAATAATGTTTGATTAAATTTGCTCCTATGCCATGCTAAAATGACTTAATTCATAACTAAATAATTGTAGCTCCATTTTTAGCAAACTTTATATGTAAATGGGGTAGAATTTTGCCTAGTTTAACATGGTTCACTTACTTTGCATGTTTAACAACTCTAAAATTTTGTTTAGGGCAGAACAGTACCAAACCTAATATATACATATGAGGAGTTTCCGGAATTGTTGTTCGTTGTTTCCGGCCTCATTTAAACTTGACTAGATAGGTAGTTTTCATTTGCTTCACCCTCTTGCCATGTTTTACAACATTTAATATTGTTGTGTACATAAACGAGATCGAACTAAATAACTTATCGTGGTGTTTCGCCAATATGCAACTCGTTGCATATTGAGCTCCACTTAACTTGTAGTGTTGTTTGTGCACTTTGCCATGCCAGGCATATTTAAACCGGACATGCATCATACTTGATTGCGCTTCATGCCATAATTATGTGATGGTTGTTTTACTATATTGTTTGCTTTCTTTCTGGTGTTGCTTCTTCGGGTTGGTTCCGATAACGTCGCGTTTGTGAGGATCCGTTCGACTATGTCCGTTTGTCTTCTTCATGGACTCGTTCTTCTTCCTTGCGGGATTTCAGGCAAGATGATCATACCCTCGAAATCACTACTATCTTTGCTTTGCTAGATGCTCGCTCTTTTGCTATGCCTATGCTATGATGCCTACCACTTGCTTATCATGCCTCCCATATTGTGAACCAAGCCTCTAACCCACCTTGTCCTAGCAAAGCGTTTGGCTATGTTACTGCTTTGCTCAGCCCCTCTTATAGCGTTGTTAGTTGCAGGTGAAGTTTGAAGTTTGTTCCTTGGTTGGAAAATGGAGATGTTGTTCCTTGTTTGGAACATGTTTACTTGTTGGGATATCACAATATATCTTGATTAATTAATGCATCTATATACTTGGTAAAGGGTGGAAGGCTCGGCCTTATGCCTGGTGTTTTGTTCCACTCTTGCCGCCCTAGTTTCCGTCATATCGGTGTTATGTTCCTGGATTTTGCATTCCTTACGCGGTTGGGTAATAATGGGAACCCCTTGACAGTTCGCCTTGAATAAAACTCCTCCAGCAATGCCCAACATTGGTTTTACCATTTGCACTAACAACCTACCATCTTCCCTTGGGTTCTGCAGACTCAAGGGTCATCTTTATTCAAACCCCCCCCCCGGGCCAGTGCTCCTCTGAGTGTTGGTCCGAACTGAGCTGCCTGCGGGGCCACCTCGGGGAAACTTGAGGGTTGGTTTTTACTCGTAGCTAGTCTCATCTGAGTGTGCCCTGAGAAAGAGATATGTGCAGCTCCTATCGGGATTTGTCGGCACATTCGGGTGGTGTTGCTGGATTTGTTTTACCCTGTCGAAATGTCTTGTTGTACTGAGATACCGAGTCTGATCAGAACGTCTCGGGAGGAGGTCTATTCCTTCGTTGACCGTGAGAGCTTGTCATGGGCTAAGTTGGGACTCCCCTGCAGGGATTTGAACTTTCGAAAGCCGGGCCCGCGGTTATGGGCAGATGGGAATTCGTTAATGTCCGGTTGTAGATAACTTGAACCTTAACTTAATTAAAATGAGTCAACTGCGTGTGTAACCGTGATGGTCTCTTTCCGGCGGAGTCCGGGAAGTGAACACGGTGTTGGAGTTATGCTTGACGTAGGTTGTTTTAGGATCACTTCTTGATCATACTTGTATCGACCGTGCTTTGCCTTCTCTTCTCGCTCTCATTTGCATATGTTAGCCACCATATATGCTAGCAGCTTACTGCAGCTCCACCTCATACCTTTACCTTACCCATAAGCTTAAATAGTCTTGATCACGAGGGTGCGAGATTGCTAAGTCCCTGTGGCTCACAGATACTTCCAAAACCAGCTTGCAGGTGCCGATGAGTCCGTGCAGATGACGCAACCAAGCTCAGGAGGAGCTCGATGAAGATCTTGTCCTTTGTGTTGTTCCGTTCTAGTTGATCGGGGATCTGTGTAGCATTTGGGGTAGTCTTCTTTTATTTTGGTTCCGTAGTCGGACCCTGATTGTATCTGGATGTTGTAATGCTTTATTCATGTATTGTGTGAAGTGGCGATTGTAAGCCAACTATGTATCTTTTTCCCCTATTGTATTACATGGGTTGTGTGAAGATTACCTCACTTGCGACATTGCTTTCAATGCAGTTATGCCTCTAAGTCGTGCTTAGACACGTGGGAGATATAGCCGCATCGAGGGCATTACACCTCGCTATCAACGACGGCCTAAACGTTGCCCCTCCTCCCCTTCACCAGCGGAGGGGGATACGTTCGGATCTGTAACCAGCGGTGAGGATAGAAAGCCAATGTTTTTTGAAGGGAGAAAGACAGTGTTACTACCCCTATCTTGTTTAAATCTGGAGAGGATAAGAGTGTGTGAATAGAGCAACCCTAGCAAGCAAGCGCGGAGGCTCCGGCCTATATATACGTAGTGAGCAACCCTAGCAAGCAAGAAACCCCTATCTTCGTCAACTCGTACAAGACCGAGAAATTTGATTACTACAACGCCCTCTCCCTCGCGGACTGAGATCCGGTGCCTTAACCGCACCTGCCTTTGGCTGCATGACAGGAGGGCCAACCACCTGTTGGGCCCACCTGTCATGGACGCAAAGGTAGGAGCAGTAAGTTGAAGCTTTCGCTATCCCTCCCACACGAGGTGGACGGACATGCAGCAGTGGATTCGATACTGTAGAAGTAGGAGTAACATCATTATTGTTCGTCTTCTCGAAGAGGCGAAGAGCCAAGCGCAACCCGAACGTGGCAGTTGTGAACGCTCGCGTGGTGCGGTTCCTTGGAGTACTAGCCAGGCTCTTGCACGAGACAAAATTGCTATTATTTAACAATTAAACTCCACTATCCATTGGTTGATACTCATTCTGCATAGGTCCACGCGCTTAGCACCGTTTCCTCCTCGGGTCACCTATGTTTATTTGCTAATTAATAGCATTGCATGCAATGAACTAGCCATTGCAAGTCATTAAAAGCATGCACACCTCTCATCTCTTATTGGTTGATATGTCAAGAAACAAGAAACAAGGTAGAAGTTAATGCACCGCGCCTAAGTGTTTTGGGACTATTTGGTTTTCGTAAGATGACTTACACACCTAGATGGAGGGAGTAGTATAGCCCTATAAACCAGAAAGGAGTATTTGCCTTTCTAGAGATTTCAACAAGTGACTAGACTACACCATGTGCAGTACTCCCTCCCTTCCGGTTTATAGGGCTCAAATCTCAAATCTCATGAACCAAGGCATTTTGCGATTGGAGGAATGTATCTCATACTTTACAAAACTACCCTAATTAAACTCATGCATTAATTACGTAGTTCTCTCGTTTTCCTCTCCGCCTTGGTCGCGGTGCACAATATTGAGCACTCCTATATGACTAGCCGCTCTATCTACATGCGGGACATTTCAAAGCATCTGGGCCCGCATGCCATCCACCAAATCACAGCGAGGTGCTATAGTCGAGACTCACCTGTAACCCCGGTGTGGCCGTCATGACCCGTCATATCACAAAACCCACACCTTTACCAGCAGTGGTAAGGTGGCCTCCAAGTTCGACTGGACGAAGCAACCATCATTTCACTGGAACGCTCGTTCAAGCCCTTTCTTCCCTTTCTTGAAGAAAACCTCACTCCAGGCTACTCACTTCTGCCATTTTTCTTCTGTACCGATGAAGGAAAGGTGGGCGAATCAGTTATGCTGCTATATTTTCATTCCAAGAATCTTCTTTTTGCGAAGCACCGACCGATTCTCACATCCTATTCTTTTCCCGTTTTCATTGCGATTGTGGTTTCCTTTCAATTACTTTTTGTTTTTCAGTTCATTGATGGATCCTAGAGCACTAGGCAAAGAGTTGCCGGCAGACAACCCACTGGAGACAGCAATCTCCAGGAAGCGAGCACCGACCAACAAGTTGACCATGTTGGCGGGCCAACCCATGGAGACGAATAACTCCAAGAAACAAGCATTGGCCAAAGAGTTGTGGACGTTGGCGGACGAACTCCTCAAAGGAAGTTGGAAGAATGGCAAGGGCCCCACCGTGCCTACCCCAGGAACTCTGATTGCCACCTATGTGAGGCTCAAGACCGAGTTTGAGGAGATAGTCGCCGTTGAGAAGCAGTATTCCCCTGGAAAGGTGATGGCCCCCATTGAGGACGAGGAGATGGCCCCGGAGGGATGAGATCCCCCGGTGAGCTACACAAGGTAAAAAATAATGGCTTATTACCATAGTTGTGGTTTCTGATTATTTGCAATGTGCTTGCTAATATGTTAGGGTTGTGCAGGTGCCGGTGGACGTCCTTGATGATTCTGATGTCGTGGCCCATCCTGTTGGCATCGCCCCGGAGATCGACTCTGATGTCGCTGTCCATCCTGCGGACATCGCCCCAGAGATCGATTCCGATGTCGCGGTCAGTCCTGCGGACATCGCCCCAGAAATCGATTCCCATGCCGCTGTCCATGCTGTGGTCATTGCCCTAGAGATTGATGACAAGAGATAGTTGGTCGCGCTAATCCTTCAGGGTAGTTTGCATTGCCCTATGTTTAATTACCACAATGATGCGTGTTATCAAACCATCTTAGGGCTAGTGCACTATCTTGTGTGGGCGGATCTTGCTACTTTTGTTTGATAGTGAATCATGCGATGAATCATGTGAACCCTCTCCAAGTTATGGAAACGGATGTATCCTCACCAGCTTTTGATGTAATATATGGCATGATTAGATGTAAGTTTGAACTGTTCATCATATCAGCAGGGCTTGTTTGATGATTCTTGGTGTTAGTAGGCTAGCTACTGTGCAAGCTATAGTACTTGCAAAACACTCACCGAAGAGAAACGTTGGGGCTGATGAGCTTGTGGTACGCTTATACTTATCCCTCGTCGATCGACCAATAGCCCTAGCTCCTAAAATTGTAGGCTCAGCGATCGATGACCTAGGCGGGCTAGTTTGGCCTAGTGGGTTTCAGTGATATGACGTGCAACACAAAATCATAGCAGTGCAGAGACGTACTCCCTCCGTTCCAAAATAGATGACCTAGGCGGGCTAGTTTGCCCTAGTGGGTTTGAGTGATATGACGTGGTACAGTGCCGTCCAGTCTTCGTGTGTGGTAGCAGTATTGCGGGTATAGTAAGTTTTCTTGAAGAAGCGGAATTCAACGAAGTCATGATGGTTCCTTCGTCCGAACAACTTACAGTGGGAAAGGTTGGGCCTGCGACACGGCCGGGGTAGACCGGGATAATTTTGTGCATGGCAGGTGGACCAGGATGGTCGACGTCCCACATGTCGGCGAATGAAAGTATTCTTTCCGATATAGAGGACGAGCAATGAGTATTCATTGTTTATTTTTGATGAAAGCTATTGTCTCCACTGTTACGACAGAGGAGTGTGAAACATGGCAGCCCAGTGAACTTGGCATGTGCACCACTCCCTCCTTCCTCATGTAATGCCCAGGTTACAGCTTTTTCTCACTTTCTCTCTATCTATTTCCTCTCAAATGTTTTTTACCTTTCTTTTTTTAAGACACAATTGTTTTTATGCCTTTTTTAGAATTATTTTTTTATACCTAGGAGCACGTGTAGAGACGGGCTCTTGCAGAGCCCACTCCTTGACTTTGTCAATGCCTCTCTCTCCTCCACATAAGGAGTACTACTTGCTATGCATGCATGCGGCGGGCAGTTGGCATCTTGAGGGACCAGGGCGGTGAGAGCGGGCTCCGGAAGTGGTCTGGATTCTAGCATAATTTTGGTTTTTAAAGTATTTCTTTCTCCATTGACAGGTAGGCCCGCGTAGATAGATAAAGAACATGAGCTGATGAGGCGCATGCGGACTGTTTGACTGGTCAACCAGACAAATACGGAGCTATACGCTGAGCCAGTGACCGTATAATCACCATATCTCGTATACAATGATCAAAGTGAGCTATCAAGACAAGTTTGATGACCGCCAATGCATTTTACTCGGTAATAAATGACCAGGATTGAAGGGAAATCCAAATTTGCTTCGTCTTCTGTCCTTGAGCTCTTGATAAACCAATGCACTATACGGTTGTCCGGCCACTCCACCCCAGAGCTCTCACCAAGCGTCGTTCATGCCACCGCGCCGCACACTAACCGGTAAGGCAGCGATGGCATCCCGCCGCGCCGAGTTCCTCGCCGCCCACGACCGCACACAAAATGGTAGGGAAGCGATGGCATCCTGCCGTGCCGAGTTCATCGCTGCTCGCGACCTCACAACTATGTGGGAGGAATTTGAAGATGCCAAGGCCGAATGGGCGGTAGAGCAAGAGGCGGCCAAAGCCGCACAGAGGGAGCGGAAAAGTCAGAAAGCACTCAAGAAAAGAGAGGCCCGCTGCCGCAAGAAAGAAAAGGACGCACGCGCTGCTGCGGAGAGGTTGGCGGAGATCCAAGCACGGTGGGGTGTCGCTGACAAAGCCGGGAAGGAGAACGACGGCGTCTGGCCAGCATGTGAGAAGTAGTAGTACTAGTAGTTAGTGTGTGTGTGTGTCTGAGTACGAGCATGTACCAGTACTACTAGTTACTACTGTAGTTTTTAGAGCAAATTACCAGTACATTAGCCTAGACTAAATGGAAAAATTCCTATCCTAAGCATCAAATGGCATGTCTTTCTCTATAGGAATTGAGATGCATGTCATCTCACTTCCTATGATTTTCATATTCCTATCCTATGAACGAAAGGAGGCCTCTGTTGGAGTAACTACTGTAGCTAGCAGTACTGCTGGTACAGTAGTTTTCTTCAAGAAGCGGAATTCAACGAAGTAATGATGGTTCCTTCGTCCAAGCAACTTCAAAGTGGGAAGTGGGCCTGTAATTTGACGGCTCATTAGTCATTGTTACTGCGGCGCGACGACCTGGGTGACTCCCTTGGATTTCTACCTGCATGGCAAGTGGACCAGGATGGTCGATGTCCCACATGTTGGCGAACGGAAGTATTCTTTCCGATATCGAGGAGCAAGGAAATCGCGTGGTATAGTATCACTGCTGATTGGTTCGCAAAAAAATAGTATCACTGCCGATTTATAATTATTGTTTATTTCTGATGAATGCTAGCGTTTCAACTCTTACGACGAAGGGTGCCAAACACGGCACGTGCTGGATGTCCCACACATCAGCGAAAGGAGTGGGACATGAACAGCGTGGTAGAGCCCAGCGTAAAAAAACAGCATGGTAGAGCATCTCCACTTCTTCCACTTCTAGGTCGGAGACCACACATAGTAGTACTTAGTGGTATGAACGATACAAAGTGCGACCTGGAGACAAAGACACGTCTAGTTGGAAGGTTTCGGGGCACATACACGTAAACAAATATAAAAGTTAATATGTGCCTTCAACTAATATAGTAGTAGTAGAGTACTTAGGCACGTACTCCATAACATCACCGTGCATTGCACGTACAACATTTAGTGGTAGTACGTAGTAAAAGACAAATGTCGCCCAAGAGTTCCCTTCTCGACCTACTTTTGGGTGTTTGGTAGAGTGTATGGAGGGTGCATGAGTCCACACTAGTTTAGCACAAATACAATAGAAGCATGCATGAAGAGGGGTGCTGAGTTGAGCATGCATGAAAAGGGAACAACTATGCTGAGACGAGAACGCAACCAAACACACCCTATATGCCACGCATGTTCATACCATTTGTGCCTTTCTACTTCACTTACTGCGCTACATTACTCAGGTTCGTACGTCCACTCCTGGGTACATGTTCGTCTCGTAGTTCCAGTCCCACGTGTTCTTCAAATAGATGGAACGATCCTTGCATAACACGTGCACCTTGATGCTAGATGTCTCGCGTGTTGGCAAAAGGATGAACAAAGCTCACGTAAAAAAATAGAGTGGAAGAACATAGATTCTGGACGACCGAGAAGGAGCAAGGAACCTCGTGGTGGAGCATATGCACTCATAATATTTAATATTATTTAGTGATATAAAATTAACCAATCATCTCCACAGTGGACTGGAAGAGTACGAAACACGGCAGCCGAGTGTAGTATCATACTAGTACATGGCTAACCCACGCTATCACCATATTTCTTGGCCTCCGTGCGACACCTATCTCTAGTAATCCAGTAGCCTCTATCGCTTCTCCCTCCTCGTCTCTATCAAAGTGCGGCGGGCTGGCGTTTCTGCCGTCTATTGAGGTCGGTTAACTATCACATGTTAGTGACATGCCAAGAGCATTCTAAAAAAATTCCTTTCACGTTCCGTTTTCAAAAAGAAAAAATCCTTTCATGTACGAATTTCCATGTATGCTTTGAGCAACTTGCATGTCCTATACTGCTCCTGTTTGATACTCTAACTTAGCTAGAGGTTAGACTAACTCATGACAAACCCTGAACTAACTGTAGCCAAAGAGGTGTTTGGGTGACAGGGTTAGATTGACAATAAATGCACTTCATGGAGAGATAAAAGTGATTTTTCAGTGGTCCCAATGAAAACTATCTCCAGTTAGCACCTCTTGGGTGGGATAGTTTTTTTGGTGGGTTCGGTGCAACTTGCTCCAATTTAAACCCTCATGCTTGGATAGTTTAGGGCTATTTGATCCCCAACTAGCTCAAACTAACTCTAACCCATGGATCCAAACAGGGCCTATGGCCAGTCTCGACGCGGAGCAGTCGCGTGCACCGGGAAGCGGCACTCTCTCGGCCGTCGCGCCACTTCAAAGCCGGCGCTAGTGAGAGGTCCCCTCCGCTCTGGCCAGGCATTAATGCGGCACTCACGCTCCAGGGCGACGCTGACCGTTTCACGCGGGAAGCTCGCGCTGGCAAGGGAGTATAGGTTTTGAACCGTTTCAGGTGTAGTACTGGTAGTTTGCAAAACTACTCAATTATTGCACTCAGTTTCCTAAGAAATTGTGGTAAAAAACGTTACTCCACAGCCCGCTTCCCTTCTCCTTCCTCTTCCACTGCCCACGCACGTCCGCGGGAAGCGACCGGTCAACCCTTATATAGGAGTGCTAGCACAAAAAGATGCATGCATGACCACTAAAATTTCCATATTAAAGCGCCGCTCCGGCGGGAGTATGGCGTATGTTGTTACCTTCGGCAGGCCCATGGCTACCGAGTGACGGCGACCAGAGAAGAAGCGGCGGGAGGGGAATAAATGCAGCTACTGTTTGGGTTCGCCTTCCGACTTAAATAAATGCGCATCATCACGTGTACCCGCGGGTGCACAAATTGTAACATACGTGTCTACTTAAGTGGGTGTCACGTAACTGGTGTGTGTGTGAGAGAGAGAGATTCTGAGAGACAGAGTGCGTGTGTGCGACTCTACTCTTCAGACATGTACTCAACCTTTTGCATCGGGATATAAGTATAATGGTATTTACTTCAGCTAGTGATTTATGTGGCCATGTTAATGTGGTTGTGTCAAAAAAATGTCACTTCCTACTCGTGATTTGCGTTATATAATTACAAGCAAGATTCTCGTGCATTGCACGGAACATCAATATGCATTTTTTTATAGAACACCTGTTGTAATTGACCCATGCAGGAGTAATCCCATGTGTAAAAACTGATGATATCTCAAGAATTTTATCAGAAAACTGGTATCTCGAGAATGTCATCGAAAAAATGAAAGATGAGAGATAAGGCAAGGAGGAGTGGAGCGTGGTGGTGACTGGTGGTCGGAATGGGCGGAGGCATGGGGATGGACGGCGCCGGCAGGCGGCAGCTGCCACCATGCATGCTAGATTATTCCAGAGACTTATTCCTTTTTTAATTGTTGAGCAATGAGGTTGCGAGAGATAATGATGTGGAGAGAGGTGCCGGTATCTTTTGTAAAATTATCATAGTTTGCTTTCTATCCTCAGATATAGATCATATGGTCTGTATTACAAGATGGCAGGCACACCATCACCACCAACTCGTTTTTCTATAAGGGTACAGATGATAAGTTTGCTGACTACTAAAGTGAAGTGGAATTTATCCATGTTATGCAAGTAAATAAAGGTGATTGTTTATCATACGGGTAAGGTTGGATGAAGGGTGGTAGGAACAAATGCTCCGCCTAGAGCATGTGTGTGTGAGATGGAGTCTTAGTGTGTGTGGGGTGTGTGTGTGTGTGTGGTGTGTGTGTGTGTGGGGGGGGGTATGTGTGTGGGGTGTGTGTGTGTGAGAGAGAGAGAGAGGAGAGAGAGAGGTGGAGTCTTAGTT
>NC_041382.1:110443977-110478046 GCF_002162155.2 Triticum dicoccoides
TGTGTGTGTGAGAGAGAGGGAGAGAGATGGAGTCTTAGTGTGTGTGGGGGGCGGGCATGTGTGCTTTCGTGTGTGTGTTTGTGTGTGTGTGTGTGAGAGAGAGAGATGGAGTCTTAGTGTGTGTGTGTGTGTGTTGGGGGGTGCGTGTGTGTGTGTGTGTCTCGCGGGGTCCTCTGTGGCGGATGTAATTTAAGTGTGCATGGTTTTCATCATAGAGAGGTGATGTGTATGGCAGAGGCCACCAACGATGGGGTGCGAGAGAGAAAATGCCCGTAGAGAGGGAAGAGAAGATGTGTGCGCGTGAGAGGAGTCGACTTCGAGAGAACGTGTTTGTTCGAGAGACACCGAGGAAGACTACTATATATCGATGGTGCATGTAGGCGGGAATTAAACTAAGGGATGGTCTTATTGGTTTCGGGGATATAGAGGAAGAGTGAGAGGTGGAGGTAGCTAGAAGGAGATTGTTAAGTGTGAGTGTGTGTTTTACCCATCCATGCGGAAGTTATGTGCACAAAAGAGGAGAACGATTCGATGTGGCATTAGGATTGAGGGTAATTAACTACGTATGGAGACATAGAGACCTTGAACTTGCATGTGTGAGGGGTATACATGTATACGTGGGATGTGTGTGTGTGTGCGCGCGCGCATGATCGAGATAAAAGAAAGAAGACATAAGTCATAAGATCAACGACATGGGAGAGACGGATCAGTATAACAATATGCATGCATGTGAGAATGCATGGAAGAAGTCCCAACAATTGAGCATGTGTTTTTGTCTTTAAGAGATAGTGGCGTGGGCTGGAGCATGCATCTATGACGAGAAGAGGGAGTGAGGCGCAACAATTGTGCAAAAGAGACCAACCTATAAATGCATATGTGTGGAGAGACATATATAGTGTGGGTGATAGGAAGCAAGACTCCGTGCGAGAAAGAAATGTTGACGGAGAAACTACGGATAGATACAGAGATGGAGATGTTAGCTAGAGGGACATCCGCTAGTTTGGGTGTTGGAGATGACCGCCGGGTGGTTCAAAGGGTGAAGTTATATATGTGTGTGAGAGGGCACTTGACTGCATGTAGAGAGAAACATATGTAGTGTGCGGGGTAGGAATCAAGAGTGAGGGCGAGAAAGAAGGTTGATGGAGAAACAGATAGATAGAAAGATAAAGATGCTAGCTAGTGTGCGTTAGAGATAGGAGTCGAGTGGATCAGAAGGCTGGGTTATGTGTGTGGGTGTGAGAGAGATAGAGAGAGGGTGCGTGTGAGTCACATACAAACAGATATCCGAGAGAAATGAGATCCAGAGAGACGGAGTTTTGTGTCTGCGAGAGAGAAAGATATTTCACAACGAGAGTGATAGCTAGAGAGACATACGAGGGAACGCAAGATATCTCTAGGGAGAGAGGGTGTGTGTGAGCGACATACAAGAGAACAATGGAGAAATATGAGACCCTGGGAGATGGAGTTTGTGTTTGTGTGTGAGAAAGAGATATTGAAGAGGAAGAGTCGTAGGTTCTCATATCTAAGGAGCGAAAGACATCTCTGTATGAGGGGTGTGCGAGTGGCACACATGGGAATAGTAGAGAGAAATGAGACCCCGGGAGACAAAGTTTTGTGTTTGTGTGAGAGAAAGAGATTCCACATGGAGAATCATAGTTAGAGACACATAGCAGGGAGCGAGATATACTTAGAGAGAGATAGAGTGATGAAGGTCGAGGGAGAGAGTACCGTCAGTGTGTTACGAAGATAAAAGATCATTGTCGACATACAGGTAGCACGAAAGATACCTGAGAGACGATGGACGCGTATAGGTCCAGAGAGATAGTCCTATATAAGCATGAGTGATAGCTATATGAGACGAATATCTGGATTAAAGGGGATTCAAATATTTAAACTAGAGATCACGACATCGATAATATCATAACGCAAATTGGTGTATCAAACATGCATATTCATTTGAATTTGGGCACACGTGTAATGTTATATAGTTTATCAATATTGGTGATCCATAGATTATTCAATTACAAACAATGCATGGTTTATATGCAATTAATGTCTAAACGGGTTTACACTATATGTTACGTGTGTGAAACACATTACACATGTTTGAGAAGTAAAAAAAACCGCATGAAACACACATTAATTGGAGACAGTTAGCGAGGAATGCATACATTGGATTTCAACATAAAGTGGTTTCAAATATTTGAAAATCCAAATTGATGGATACAACCTTGTGAATCTGAGATCATGCCATTTGTAAACCATATTTATGTATAAATGGTGTTGTGCTTTTGAAAGTATATATATATAAATGATGTATATAGAATGTAATTCCAATTGAAAATGGATCCCGCCCGAAAAAAATAGAATAAAAACGGGATTCGAATTGAGTTGGCACGGTAAACATGCACTCTGCAAAATTTGAACGAAGGGGGGAAAGTCGCAGTAACCGCCCGAAACCAAAATCTGCGAGATGGAAATCACTACTGCCTATCCCTGCCACGCAAAGCCTATATGCTGGATTTCTATAGGTTTTGATAGGGGTAGGTTTGTAATTTCACCCAAACGTGATGTAGCGCCTCTCACCCGGATTCATACACGGTGGGTGCCAAAACACAGTGTGTCCTCGGCCGAAATCGACTCCCTCCCCGATTCATATTCATACACGGTGGACGCCAAAAACAACTCTCGTCGGCAAATATTCGGTGTATGCGAGATTACCGTCCTATCCCCAACCGACTAGTGTTGCTATGATGTAGTAGAAATTTGAAACAGGGCTAAGTTTGTAAATTTCCTCACATTTGAGATAAGCGCGCCCTGAATACATGGTCCCCCCTTCCTCTCTACCTCCCTTTTCCCCATCCGTACTCCGTGGGCGCCAAAACACCCTCTCCACCCCACCCTCCTCCGTCCGCCGCCGTCCACCACCCCATCCACCGCCGTCCTCCTCCACCATGCCGGAGCTGATACCCCGACGCCTCCGTCCATTACAAGAGATCGACCTCTCTCATCCACGGCTTCGGACTGGGATCCTTGCATCCCATCCTCTCGCTTCATCCCCGCCGTTGTCCACCTTGCCGGCGCCGCTCCTACGACCGTCTCGTCCATCGCGCCCCGCCACCACCGTCTACCCTCCTACATCTGCTTCCACGCCGCCGACAGCCATCGCTACCGCAGCACCATCAAATTCTCAGCAGATGCGTACACCGCGCCGCGCCAGAGGCAGTACTCTTTCGTATCTGCTCAACTTATTTATCGCAGCAAGAAAATAGATCGCCACTGCTTTACTCTGATTTCTTGTCTTGGTTGCGAAGTTGCCTTTGTCCGGTTTGCACCTTCAGATCCTCCATGGAACGCTCAACACCATACTCACAATGCTTATGGTTTTCTCCTTTTATATTCCACACTAGTTAAATCACAGTAGACTAAATTTCAAAATTGGGTCAATCGATTTTTTAGAGCTCGCCGAAGTTCGCAGGTGCGATCGAAGGGGCTCGAGTGGGGACGGTGGTTGTGGGAGGTGGTGGTGGGGTCGAATGAAGAAAACTCGATGCGGGTGGGGCGGGGTGGGGGTGGCGGAGGAACACAGGCGGTGGGGCCGGTGGTTCGGCCGGCGGCCCGTGCCGTGTTCTGTATGGGAAGCACAGTATGTTCCTTGTCAGGAAGGGGAGCAGGGACATCTGCAGTCAACAGCTGATAGATCTAGCCTGTACGTGATCGATAGGATTTCAATTACTAGCGGCAATACAACAACGTAATTTCCAGCCAGTTCCACTTTCCCGATTTATATATCCTGGTTATGGTCTACCCCTGTTATGTACACTATGATCTGCCTAGTTGTTGTGTGCTCTTGTTATCATGGTTTGGCAATAAACTCTCTATACAGTACATTATAAACCTATCATCTGCCAGCTATCCTTACTTCTGGAGCCTATTTTTTGTGTACTTGTGCCAGATTATATAAATGCACACACCATATTACAGCACACATGAGCTCTCTCATCAGAATCCAGTGATAGCACACAAGTATTTACAGGGGCGCCCCTATATTAGAATATCATCTGCATTACAAAGATAATCTCACAACTATTTATGTTTTCATGGTTCTCAGATATTATACGCAATTACAGTGAATATCAGAATCCGCACATCAGAAGAATATTGTGGAATACTGCAATGACTTACAAAATTGGCAGCAAGGTATTGAGTGCCATTCTGGAAGCAATGAAACTCGTACGCTCCCCACCTGTTGATTCTTGTTCAGAATATCATCCTAATGACTATTCTAACCTCGAGGAGTAAAAGGCAGATGGTCTGTCCTGTTCACCCATCAAGGTGCCTGTTCTAATTTGGCAAGGTTTTATTGATTGCGCGTTGCATATGTTGTCTTGCATTTCTTCTACTTTGTTGCACCGCCATCTGCTTAGTTTACTCATCATATATATCGAGATGCCATGCCCATCCATTATCAATACATATTCCATCTGTCATCATACCATATTTTTTCACTCAAATGTTGTTCTTGTGCATCAGACATAAAAAAGGAACAGGGTGATTGCCGAACCTGAAGGGGCACCAGCAAAGTCCTTGAAAAACGTGGTGGTGCCGGAGAAATCAGACAGCACCCCACTTATATTGGTTGTACAACCAGTGACACAAAACGTAGGACCGACTCCAGCAGATGGTACCCATACTTCACTGGCCACACCACTAGCCCCACCACATAGGACCTGCACTCCAGCAAAAGGTATACTGATTTCATTTGCCATAGCACCAGCTGTACCACAGAAAAATCCCACTCCAGCAAAAAGTACAGCAAGTCCACCGGCCGAATACCTATCCCAACTGCAGAGACGGCCAATTCCTACAGATTGGAACCCCATTCCATTTATTCCCAGTTTAAAAGACAATGCTTTCAATGTTGTTAGGGACTACGTGCATATATTCCCATCATGGGAAGATTATTGTGAAGACAAACACCATTTTCACATCTTCCTGTCCAACTTACGTGTAAGTGCTATTATTCATGGTTATTATTTTCCTGTTTTCTACTGATTGAACACATCAATGATTTACATTACATTGTTGTAACTAGGCGAGGGTCAATCTGGATAGTCATGACGAGCAAAGCTTGCTTGTGCTTTTCAAGGAAGCATTGCAGCAGTATCGGTGTTACCTGAGGAAATCACACTTTGATGGCAAGTCTATAAACGAATTTCTGGTGAAGTCTCCTGTGCTAAATTTAGAAGACATTGAATGGAAAAACCTTGCTATGAACTGGTCTCGTTCCCAGGATGAGGTATTGTCTATGAAATCACATGACAATTTGAACTTCTACTTTTCCGCATGTGCCTTACGGATCTTTTTTGCAGGAAATCTGCTCGAAGAAGAATTCCAGTTTGACAAGAACGACAGGATATCGCAAATATGATGCCCGCTGCTTTACTCTTGTTAGTACTTGTTGTCCTGTATCACTGTACTTGCATACATACCTGGTTCATTATGTGACAGCAGTATGCATGATAGCTTGCTTATCAATTGTTCGCTCCAAATTATCTGATCAGTATGAATGGTTACATTAGTGTAGAATATATCCAATGCCAATGTTTTTTTAGCTCTGCATTGTTCTTGTAAGTACATGCTGTCCTTTATCAGTGTACTTATAATGACAGGTAGTTGTTCATGTACCATCACTCTGCAGCTTATTTTCCTTTGCCCTCCATTTTCTACACATCAGATCTATATTTACTCTTACCATAAGGTTGGTACTGAAGAAGTTTAGTTGTGCATTGCTCTTGGCTATACCTTTTGCATGTATCGCTGCACTTACATTTATAGCTACTTAGTTATGTAGCATCACTCTTCATCTTATCTTAAATATTCTCCATTTTTTCGTATATTATCACATCTATATTTACTCTTAACAAAATGTAGAATAAAGGCAATGCTTTTGAAGAAGATTCTGTGGTAAACTTCTTGAATTGCCCCCCCCCCCCATCAGCATGGACAAGGCCTTTATAGAGCCTGTCTTCACCAATAATGTAAGTTTGTCCATCTCAAGCCTTCAAACTTTGTTGTATATATTTGGTTAGGCATGACTGCAACAGCTATTTATTTTTGGTGTTTGCATCAAATTGCTTGTTTAAAGTTTATTATATGTAGTTCATAAACAAAAGTTTGTCCTTTCTCAATTTAAGTTTTCAGTTATACAACCAAGTTCCTTCTTCATACCATGTAAATTAAACTATATAGAGCAAGTGATCTTCTTTTGCACTGCATGTATACTTCTGTTCTTCATCCGTAATCTAGTGGTGTGGTGAACCTACCCACTACAACACAATGTCATATTCTGCAATGTCTTAACTATGAACAATGTCATATCATTCTACTATTATTTAAACCGTCTCTTTATTTGCCAATCTGAAATGGTAGAAATTGACAGCACACTAACCATTGATACTTATGAGTTCTTGATCTGTAATCCAGTGGTGTCGTGAAGCTGCCAACTCCTTCACAATGTCATTTCCTGCCATGTCTTGACTTGAACAATACCATATTGTGTTAATGCAAATTTAAAGTGTGTCACTTTATTCGTCAGTAAGAAATGTGATGAATTGTTAGCACTGATACTTTTATGTGCAAAACCTGTCATCTATCTGCTTGTTTATCTTACAGAGTGAGGAAGATATAAGTGTTGAACAAGCGCAGTCTCATCATCTTGCTCAGCTGCTTGCGCTACAGCTCCCCAGCAGGGCTAAGCTTTCCTAAACTCTATTGAAGTTCTGTCGGTTTTTTATATTATTTTGTCGGCGTGTTTATTTGCACTGGTGGCGATCTTTGATGCCCAGTGTATGTAATCTGCTGTCTGCTTATGCTTTATTATCATAATGGCGAACTTTGATGCCTAGTGGATGTAATATGATGTAATTTCTTTATTGTATAGTCTAGGTTTTTTCTTATTCACGATGCTGCAGTTATTTTACTGTATATATATCCTGTCTTCGCAGTAAACCGGCCAAACCGTAAAATTACGGTACATAATCGGGTCGTCATGCAATCACGATGTAGGTTGGGCCTGAAACGTGTCGAACAGCTCACGGGCCGGCAGTAGCCCTAAATGAACCCCGGCCCATGATTGTGCGAATCAAATCACGGGCTTTTAACTGGCCAAAAAATTGTCTCGATCCTTGTTTGGCCCAATCAGATATCGGCTGCGAGCAGGCCGGATGCAAACTGGGCCGTAGTTAGGCCCAACTATATGACGGGCTTTTAACAGGATGAAATTAATATAGGGCCGAAATGTTAAACGGACCCTTAACAGGGCAAAACTAATATCAGGCCGAATTACTAAGTGGGCCTTTAGCAAGTGGGCCCAAAAGCATAGTGTCCAATTGATGGGCCGAATCTAATACGGGCCATAATTGAGCCCAAAGCCTCTTAAAGGGTCGGACCTGATCTAGGCCGTAATTTGGCCCGGAACGTGGTAGGCCTTTAACGGGCCGGATCTCATATGGGCCACTATTAGGCCCGGAGTGTGGCAGGCCAATAATGGACCGGATCAAATATGGGCCGGCATTTGGCCCAAAACATGGCAGGTAGTTAATGGGCCGACCTACTAGGGTCCTCAAAATCTTGTGGGCCTACAGCTGGGCCGGCCCATTAACGTCGGCGAAATCTCATGGGCCTTTAGCTGGGCCAGCCCATTATGATCCTCAAGAATCTTGTGGGCCTTTACCTGGGTCGTCCCATTACGACACACAAAAATCTTGTGGGCCTTTACCTGGGCCGGCCCATTATGGCCCACAACATCTTGTGGGCCTTTAGCTGGGCCAGCCCATTATGGTCCGCAAAATCTCGTGGGCCTTTAGCTGGGCCGGCCCATTACGGTCTGCCAAAATCTTGTGGGCCTTTAGTTGGGCCGGCCCATTTAAACTTGTTGGGTCGTGCCACGTGTCGACGTATCATAGGCGCCTTCTGTCCAGTGAGTGGATGACATCTATCCCGACGATGAGCCTACATGTGTTTCCTCTAGCCAATGATGATTTTACACGTGGAAAATCCCCATTGGTCGGGGCTATTAACGGGTTATCGGATCCAAAACCCGACCCGATAGCTTAACGGCGTTCCGTTACGGTGGATGCCACGTGTTGGTTACCCTTGACGAAAGCACTTCTATGACGCGCGATTTATCGTTATGGAATTGGACACTTCCGTGATGATAATTTTGGTAATTTCATGGAACACTTCTACGACAGCGCGGGTTTGACTATCTTGATTCTGTCATAAATTTGTCATGGATGTACATGCATGACAAAAAGAGCGACCTACTGTGACAAACACATATCATCACGGAAGTGTATTTTTTTGTAGTGAATATATCTTAATGCTATGGTTGGGTTTTACCTTAATGAACGTTAATAGTTGTGGATGCTTGCTAATAGTTCCAATCATAAGTGCATAGAATTCGAAGTCACGGATGACATGCTAGCAGTGGCCTCTCCCACATAATACTTGCTATCAGTCTAGTAAAGTAGTCAATTGCTTAAGGGGCAATTTCGCAACTCCTACCACCACTTTTCCACACTCGCTATATTTAATTTATTGTTTCTTTATCTAAACAGCCCCTACTTTTTATTTACTTACTCTTTATTATCTTGCAAACCTATCCAACAACACCTACAAAGTACTTCTAGTTTCATACTTGTTCTGGGTAAAGCGAACGTCAAGCGTGCGTAGAGTTGTATCGGTGGTCGATAGAACTTGAGGGAATATTTGTTATACCTTTAGCTCCTCGTTGGGTTTGACATTCTTACTTATCAAAAACTGTTGCGATCCCCTATAATTGTGGGTTATCAAGACCTTTTTCTGGCGCCGTTGCCGGGGAGCAATAGCGTGGGGTGAATATTCTCGTGTGTGCGTGTTTGCTTTATCACTAAGTAATTTTTATTTGCTGTTCTTAGTTGTTTTCTATCTTTAGTTATGGGTAGGAAACACAAAATACCAAAAAAATTAGTTGTACCTACTAAACCAATGGTTGAAGAACCACTCAAAATCTATCACACTGTTGAAGCTTATTACTTGGATCATCTTCGATCCCTATGTGCTCATGCTGAAACCCCAACTAGCTTAGTTGAGGGCAAATCTTTAGATGAGCATGCTTGTTATGTGCGACACCGCATATCTGAAAAGGGAAACGTTTACTGGATCAAATTCATCGTTTGCAATGCTATGCTTGGAATTTATGTGAAATATATGATTTTATTTGTTGTTCTGAAAACCCTAAGAAACACCTTCCCTATCAATGTGAATTTAGTGATAATGGAATTGTATCTTCGTATGCTAAGGGTGTTTATAGTTACTATGATGTTCAACAAATCGAAGAATTTGTTGCTTTTAAGGGTGCTTATGAAATTGCTTCTTTGATTGAAAAGTATGATGCTACTCTTTACAAATATGAAAATTTTGACATACTTAAATATTGCTATGATAATTATGGTTCTAATGCCTATGTTGAACCATATATTGAGGACTACTCTGCTGTCCAAGAAGAGACTAATATTTTGCAGGAGTTTATGGAAGAAGAAATTGATGAAACTGTGAGCTCATTGGATGAAAAAGATGATGAGAAGAGCGAAGGACAAAAGGAGGAAGAGCGGATTAGCTACCCGTGCCCACCTTCTAATGAGAGTAACTCTTCAACTCATACATTGTTTAATTTTCCTTCGTGCTTACCGAAGAATGATTGCTATGATGCTTGTTATGATCCCGTTGATTCTCTTGAAATATCCCTTTTTGATGATGCTTGTGGCCAAGATGCCAATATGAATTATGCTTATGGAGATGAACTTGCTATAGTTCCTTATGTTAAACATGAAATTGTTGCTATTGCACCCACACATGATAGTCCTGTTATCTTTTTGAATTCTCCAAACTACACTATATCGAAGAAGTTTGCTCTTATTAAGGAATATATTGATGGGTTGCCTTTTCCCGTTGCACATGATGATTTTGATGAATATAATATGCATGTGCTTGATGCTCCTACTTGCAATTATTATGAGAGAGGAACTATATCTCCACCTCTCTATGTTTCCAATATGATAAAATTGCAAGAAACTGTTTATACTATGCATTGGCCTTTACTATGTGTGCATGAATTGTTCTTTTATGACATGCCGATGCATAGGAGTTAGACTTCGTCATTACATGATATATGTTACCTTGTGCTCACCACTAAATTACAAATCATTGTTAATTAAAATTGGCTTTGATATACCTTGGGATCCGGGTGGATCCATTACTTGAGCACTATATGCCTAGCTTAATGGCTTTAAAGAAAGCGCTGCCAGGGAGACAACCAGGAAGTTTTAGAGAGTCATTTATTTCTGTTGTGTGATTTTATAAAGTTTAAATATAAAAATAATGTGCCAAGGTTTGCCTTTAGGATGTTTACATTTGCTTGATGGTTTGTACGGTGCAGGACAGAAACTTTGCCTGTAGTGCACAATTTTACATTTTTAGCTGGAACGTCAAATGGGTCTGATTCTTTCTGCACTGTCTTCCTATACAAATTGTTTATTTTTCCTAATTTTTATAGAATTTTTCAAGTATCAAAAGTATGGTGAATGTTCAGATTATTACAGACTATTCTGTTTTAGACAGATTCTGTTTTTGATGCATAGTTTGCTTGTTTTGATGAAACGATTCATATTAGTGGATTAAGCCATGAAAAAGTTATATTGCAGTAGACACAATGCAAAAACAAAATATGAATTGGTTTGCAACAGTACTTAGAGTAGTGATTTGCTTTATTATACTAACGGATCTTACCGAGTTTTCTGTTGAAGTTTTGTGTCGATGAAGTGTTCGATGATCGAGAAGGTCTCGATGTGAGAAGAAGGAAGAGATGCAAGAGCTCAAGCTTGGAGATGCCCGAGGCACCCCAAGTAAATATTCAAGGAGACTCAAGCGTCTAAGCTTGGGGATGCCCCGTAAGGCATCCCCTCTTTCTTCAACAAGTATCGGTATGTTTTCGGATTCGTTTCGTTCATGCGATATGTGCAATCTTGGAGCGTCTTTTGCATTTAGTTTTCATTTATATTTTATGCACCATGCTGGTATGAGATAGTCCTTGATTGATTTATAGAATGCTCTATGCACTTCACTTATATCTTTTGAGTATGGCTTTATAGAATGCTTCATGTGCTTCACTTATATCATTTGAAGTTTGGATTGCCTGTTTCTCTTTACATAGACAACCGCCATTTGTAGAATGCTCTTTTGCTTCACTTATATTTGTTAGAGCATGAGCATATCTTTTGTAGAAAGAATTAAACTCTCTTGCTTCACTTATATCTGTTTAGAGAGATGACAGGAATTGGTCATTCACATGGTTAGTCATAAAATCCTACATAAAACTTGTAGATCACTGGATATGATATGTTTGATTCCTTGCAATAGTTTTGCGATATAAAGATGGTGATATTAGAGTCATGCTAGTGGGTAGTTGTGGATTAGTAGAAATACTTGTGTTGAGGTTTTGATTCCCTTAGCATGCACGTATGGTGAACCGTTATGTAACGAAGTTGGAGCATGAGGTATTTATTGATTGTCTTCCTTATGAGTGGCGGTCGGGGACGAGCGATGGTCTTTTCCTACCAATCTATCCCCCTAGGAGCATGCGCGTAGTACTTTGTTTCGATGACTAATAGATTTTTGCAATAAGTATGTGAGTTCTTTATGACTAATGTTGAGTCCATGGATTATACGCACTCTCACCCTTCCACCATTGCTAGCCTCTCTAGTATCGCGCAACTTTCGCCGGTACCTTAAACCCACCATATACCTTCCTCAAAACAGCCACCATACCTACCTATCATGGCATTTCCATAGCCATTCCGAGATATATTGCCATGCAACTTTCATCATCATCATATACATGACTTGAGCATTCATTGTCATATTGCTTTGCATGATCTTAAGATAGCTAGCATGATGTTTTCATGGCTTGTCCATTTTTTGATGTCATTGCTACGCTAGATCATTGCACATCCCGGTACACTGTCGGAGACATTCATATAGAGTCATACCCTTGTTCTAGATATTGAGTTGTAATATTGAGTTGTAAGTAAATAAAAGTGTGATGATCATCATTATTAGAACATTGTCCCATGTGAGGTTATCAAAATAAAAGTGGCCAAAGAAGCCCCCCCCCCAAAAAAAGAGAGAGAGTCCAAAGAAGCCTACAAAAAAATAAAAAAAGAGAGAGAAAAAAAAACAAAAAACAAAAAAAATGAGAGAAAAAGAGAGAAGGGGCAATGTTACTATCCTTTTACCACACCTGTGTTTCAAAGTAGCACCATGTTCTTCATATAGAGAGTCTCTTGAGTTATCACTTTCATATACTAGTGGGAATTTTCATTATAGAACTTGGCTTGTATATTCCAACGATGGGCTTCCTCAAATGCCCTAGGTCTTCATGAGCAAGCAAGTTGGATGCACACCCACTTAGTTTCAGTTTGAGTTTTCATATACTTATAGCTCTAGTGCATCCGTTGCATGGCAATCCCTACTCACTCACATTGATATCTATTGATGGGCATCTCCATAGCCCGTTGATATGCCTAGTTGATGTGAGACTATCTTCTCCTTTTTGTCTTCTCCACAACCACCATTCTATTCCACCTATAGTGCTATGTCCATGGCTCACGCTCATGTATTGCGTGAAAGTTGAAAAGGTTTGAGAACGTCAAAAGTATGAAACAATTGCTTGGCTTGTCATCAGGGTTGTGCATGATGTGAGTATTTTGTGTGAAGAAGATGGAGCATAGCCAGACTATATGATTTTGTAGGGATAACTTTCTTTGGCCATGTTATTTTGAAAAGACATGATTGCTTTATTAGTGGGCTTGAAGTATTATTGTTTTTATGTCAAATGATAGACTATTGCTTTGAATCACTCGTATCTTAATATTCATGCCATGATTAGATTACATGATCAAGATTATGCTAGGTAGCATTCCACATCAAAAATTATCTTTTTTTATCATTTACCTACTCGAGGACGAGCAGGAATTAAGCTTGGGGATGATGATACGTCTCCATCGTATCTATAATTTTTTATTGCTTCATGCCAATATTCTACAACTTCCATATACTTTTGGCAACTTTTTATACTATTTTTGGGACTAACATATTGAGCCAGTGCCTAGTGCCAGTTCCTGTTTGTTGCATGTTTTTTGTTTCGCAGAATATCCATATCAAACGGAGTCCAAACGGGATAAAAACTGAGAGAGATCTTTTTTGGAATATATATGATTTTTGGGAAGAAAAATCCACGCGAGACGGTGCCCGAGGTGGCCACGAGGTAGGAGGGCGCGCCTGCCCCCCAGGCGCGCCCCTGACCCTCACGGGCCACCCGTAAGGCAGTTGGTGCCCTTCTTTCGCCGCAAGAAAGCAAATTTCCAGATAGAGATCATGTCAAAATTTCAGCCCAGTCGGAGTTATGGATCTCCGGGAATATAAGAAACGGTGAAAGGGAAGAATCGGAGAACGCAGAAACAGAGAGAGACAGAGAGACAGATCCAATCTCGGAGGGGCTCTCGCCCCTCCTGTGCCATGGAGACCATGGACCAGAGGGGAAACCCTTCTCCCATCTAGGGAGAAGGTCAAGGAAGAAGAAGAAGGAGGGGGGCTCTCTCCCCCTCACTTCCGGTGGCACCGGAGTGCCACCGGGGGCCATCATCATCATCGCGATCTACACCAACACCTCCGCCATCTTCACCAACATCTCCATCACCTTCCCCCCTCTATCTACAGCGGTCCACTCTCCCGCAACCCGTTGTACCCTCTACTTGAACATGGTGCTTTATGCTTCATATTATTATCCAATGATGTGTTGCCATTCTATGATGTCTGAGTAGATTTTCATTGTCCTATCGATGGTTGATGAATTGCTATGATTGATTTAATTTGCTTGTGGTTATGTTGATGTCCTTTGGTGCCCATCATATGATTGCGTGCGTGGATCACACCCTAGGGTTAGTTGTATGTTGATAGGACTATGTATTGGAGGGCAAGAGTGACAGAAGCTTCAACCTAGCATAGAAATTGATGCATACGGGATTGAAGGGGGACCAATATATCTTAATACTATGGTTGGGTTTTACCTTAATGAACGTTAGTAGTTGTGGATGCTTGCTAATAGTTCCAATCGTAAGTGCATAGAATTCCAAGTCACGGATGACACACTAGCAGTGGCCTCTCCCACATAATACTTGCTATCAGTCTAGTAAAGTAGTCAATTGCTTAAGGGGCAATTTCGCAACTCCTACCACCACTTTTCCACACTTGCTATATTTACTTTATTGTTTCTTTATCTAAACATCCCCTACTTTTTATTTACGTACTCTTTATTATCTTGCAAATCTATCCAACAACACCTACAAAGTACTTCTAGTTTCATACTTGTTCTAGGTAAAGCGAACGTCAAGCGTGCGTAGAGTTGTATCGGTGGTCGATAGAACTTGAGGGAATATTTGTCCTACCTTTAGCTCCTCGTTGGGTTCGACACTCTTACTTATCGAAAACTGTTGTGATCCCCTATACTTGTGGGTTATCACTCTGCAGTTCCCCCATGGTGAATCCAGCTCAGAAGCGAGAAGTGACTTCTTGATCCTCCTCCATGGCATCTATTCTCTTCAAATCAGCCTCCATCTCTTCCTCCGTTGCTGGCCCAAAGTGGTCAACATTGTTTTTTGTCATTGATCTCGGTGCCGGATGAGACACCCGACTCTCCCCGACTGACTCTTGCGAAGACATCTTGCTCTAATCTGCAGTAGCAACATCTCAAAACACAAACATAGGATAATTGCATGATACGGGAGTCAAAACCTCCGGGAGATTATATAATGAATTTTTACCGACCAAAATATGTAACATGTAAGAAAACGGAGTCCAGAGAGCACATGAGGTGCCCACGAGGTAGGGGGCGCGCCTAGGGGGTAGGGCGCGCCCTCCACCCTCGTGGGGGCCTCGTGTCCTTCCCGGACTGCTTCTTATTTTTCTATTTTTCTAAATATTTCAAAATGGAAGAAAATTGCCATTAGAACTGTTTTGGAGTCGGTTTACTTACCGTACCACATACCTATTCCTTTTCGGAGTTTGAAATGTTCCGGAAAGTGTCCCTTATGTATTCCTTCGGGGTTACGGTTTCAATAACATTGGTTTCGACATTTATAGGATTACCTAAGATATAATGTTTGATTCTTTGACTGTTCACCACCTTCGGATTTGTGCCTTCGAAGTTGTTGATTTTTATGGCACCGGAACAATATACCTCCTCGATAACGTAAGGACCTTCCCATTTAGAGAGAAGTTTTCCTGCAAAAAATCTTAAAACGAGAGTTGTATAGAAATACATAATCACCTACATTAAACTCACGCTTTTATATCCTTTTGTCATGCCATCTTTTAACTGTTTCTTTAAATAATTTGGCATTCTCGTAGGCTTGGGTTCTCCATTCATCTAGTGAGCTAATGTCAAATAACCTCTTCTCATCGGCAAGTTTGAAATCATAATTGAGCTATTTAATAGCCCAATATGCCTTATGTTCTAGTTCTAGAGGTAAGTGACATGCTTTTCCATAAACCATTTTATACGGAGACATACCCATATGATTTTTATATGCAGTTTTATAGGCCCATAATACATCATCAAGTTTCTTGGACCAATTCTTTCTAGATCTATTAACAGTCTTTTGCAAAATTAATTTGAGCTCTCTATTACTCAATTCTACTTGACCACTAGACTGTGGGTGATAAGGAGATGCAATTCTATGATTAACATCATATTTAGCAAGCATTTTACGGAAATCACCATGAATAAAATGTGAACCACCATCAGTCATTAAATATCTAGGGACTCCAAACCTTGGAAAAATAACTTCTTTAAGCATCTTAATAGAGGTGTTATGATCAGCACTACTAGTTGGAATAGCTTCTACCCACTTAGTAACGTAATCAACAACAACTAAAATATGTGTGTATCCATTGGAGGCAGGAAAAGGTCTCATATAATCAAAGCCCCATACATCAAATGGTTCAATAACAAGTGAATAATTCATAGACATTACTTGACGTCTACTAATATTACCAATTCTTTGACATTCATCACAAGATACAACAAACTTACGGGCATCCTTGAAGAGAGTAGGCCAATAAAAACCGGATTGCAATACCTTATGTGCAGTTCTATCTCCGGCGTGGTGTCCTCCATAAGGTTCGGAGTGACACTTGCGTAGGATCTGTTCCTGTTCATGCTCAGGTACACAACGTCTAATAACACCATCTACTCCTTCTTTATAAAGGTGTGGGTCATCCCAAAAGTAATGCCTCAAATCATAGAAGAATTTTTTCTTTTGCTGGTATGTGAAACTAGGTGGTATAAATTTAGCAACAATGTAATTAGCATAATCAGCATACCATGGAGCAGTATGAGAAGCATTTATGACATTTAATTGTTCATCAGGAAAGCTATCATCAATAGGTAGTGGGTCATCAAGAACATTCTAGCCTAGACAAGTTGTCTGCAACGGGGTTCTCAGCTCCCCTTCTATCAATAATATGCAAATCAAATTCTTGTAGCAAGAGAACCCATCTAATAAGTCTAGGTTTAGCATCTTTCTTTTCCATGAGATATTTAATAGCAGCATGATCAGTGTGAATAGTTACTTTAGAATCAACAATATAAGGTTTGAACTTATCACAAGCAAATACAACTGCTAAGAATTCTTTTTCAGTAGTAGCATAATTTCTCTGAGCATTGTCTAGAGTTTTACTAGCATATTGAATAACATTTAATTTCTTAGCAACTCTTTGCCCTAGAACAACACCTACATCATAATCACTAGCATCACACGTAATTTCAAAAGGTAAATTCCAATCAGGTGGCTGAACAATAGGTGCAGAGATTAATGCTTTCTTAAGTATTTCAAATGCTTCTACGCAATCATCAACAGAAACAAATGGTATATCTTTTTTGTAATAAATTAGTCAGAGGCCGAGAAATTTTTTAGAAGTCCTTAATGAACCTCCTATAAAAACCAGCATGACCAAGGAAACTTCTTATACCTTTGATGTCCTTGGGACATGGCATCTTTTCAATAGCATCAACCTTGGCTTTATCAACCTCAATACAATACCTTCATTAACCATAAAGTGGCACTTCTCCCAATTCAAGACAAGGTTAGTTTCTTCACATCTCTGCAAAACTCAATCAAGGTTGCTTAAGAAATCATCAAAAGAGGATCCATAGACGGAGAAATCGTCCATGAAAACATCACATATCTTTTCACAAAAGTCAGAGAATATAGCCATCATGCATCTTTGAAAGGTAGCAGGTGCATTACATAAACCAAAAGGCATACGTCTATAAGCAAAAGTACCAAAAGGGCAAGTAAAAGTAGTCTTTGATTGATCATTGGCTGACACAGGTATTTGAGAGAAACCAGAATAACCATCTAGAAAGCAAAAATGTGTATGTTTGGATAATCTTCTAGCATTTGATCGATAAAAGGTGAGGGGTAATGATCTTTTTTAGTAGCTTTATTTAATTTGCGGAAATCAATTACCATCCTATAACCTGTAATAATTCTTTGCGGGATCAACTCATCTTTATCATTAGGAACGGCAGTAATACCTCCCTTCTTAGGGACACAATGGACAAGACTTACCCACTGACTATCAGCAACGAGATAAATTATACCTACCTTAAGAAGCTTTAGTATTTCCTTTCTTACCACTTCCTTCATCTTAGGATTCAGTCGTCGTTGATGATCACGAACTGGTTTGGCATCTTCCTCTAAATTTATTTTGTGTTGACACAGAGTGGGACTAATGCCCTTAAGATCATCAAGAGTATACCCAATAGCATCACGGTGCTTCTTTAGAGTTTTCAATAATCTCTCTTCTTCATGCTCTGAAAGGTTAGCACTAATAATAACAGGATATATCTTTTTCTCATCAAGATAAGCATATTTAAGAGTCGGTTTAAGCTGAAACACGGGATCACCCTTGGGTGGAGGAGGATCCCCTAGGATTTCAACAGGCAAAATGTGTTTCAGGACGGGTTCCTGTTTAAAGAATACTTCATCTATTTCCCTTCTTTCTTTCATAAACATATCATTTTCATGGTCTAGCAAATATTGTTCTAAAGGATCACTAGGAGGTACGGCAATAGAAGCAAGACCAATAATTTCATCTTTACTAGGCAATTCCTCTTCACGGTGTTGTCTACGAAATTTAGAGAAATTAAATTCATGAGACATATCACCTAAGACAATAGAACAACATCCTTTTTGCAATCTATCTTAGCATTAACAGTGTTCAAGAAGGGTCTACCAAATATAATGGGACAAAAGCTATCTTGTGGGGAACCAAGAACAAGAAAATCAACAGGATATTTAGTTTTCCCACACAAGACTTCAACATCTCTAACAATTCCAATTGGTGAAATAGTATCTCTATTGGCAATTTTAATTGTGACATCAATATCTTCTATCTCAACAGGTGCAATATCATGCATAATTTCTTTGTATAAGTCATGAGGTGCAACACTAGCACTAGCACCCATATCACACAAGCCATGATAACAATGATCTCCTATTTTAACAGAAATAACAGGCATGCCTACCAAAGATCTGGGTTTATCTTTAGCACAAGGTTTAGCAATTCTAACAGTCTCATCACGGAAATGAATAACATGCCCATCAATATTATCAGACAAGAGATCTTTAACAATAGCAATATTATGTTCAACTTTAATTTGCTCAGCAGGTGTATAAGTTCTAATATTGCTTTTACGAACCACAGTTGAAGCTTTAGCATGATCTTTTATCCTAACATGAAAAGGTGGTTTCTCAACATAAGCAGTAGGAACAATAGGATCATTATAAGTGACAGTCTTTTCTTCAACTTTAATAGGTGCAACTACTTTTACTTCTATGGGAGGATGATATTTAAACCACTTCTCCCTAGGGAGATCAAAATGAGTAGCAAAAGATTCACAGAAAGAAGTTACTATCTCAGAGTCAAGTCCATATTTAGTGCTAAATTTACGGAAAACATCGGTATCCATAAAAGATTTAACACAATCATACTTAGGTGTCATACCTGACTCCTTACCTTCGTCGAGGTCCCAATCTTCAGAGTTGCGTTTAATTCTTTCCAATAAATCCCATTTGAATTCAATAGTCTTCGTCATAAAAGAGTCAGCACAAGAAGTATCGAGCATGGTGCGATTGTTATTAGAAAGCCGAGCATATACATTTTGAATAATCATTTCTCTTGAGAGCTCATGATTGGGGCATGAATATAACATTGATTTAAGCCTCCCCCAAGCTTGAGCGATGCTTTCTCCTTCGCGAGGCCAAAAATTATATATATAATTGCGATCACGATGATGCATAGGATAAAACTTCTGATGAAATTCCAATTTCAATCGTTTGTAGTTCCATGACCCCGTATCATCACATAGCCTATACCATGTCAATGCATCTTCCTTCAAAGATAAAGGAAAGACCTTCTTCTTAATAACATCTCCGGGTACACCTGCAAGCTTAAATAATCCACAAACTGCATCCACATATATTAAGTGCTCATCAGGATGCGTTGTTCCGTCTCCTGCAAAAGGATTAGCTAGCAGTTTTTCTATCATACCCGAAGGAATTTCAATGCAGACATTTTCATTTTTAGTAGGTTCAGTAGGTTGAGGAGCAACTCTTTGCTCTACTGGTCGGGGCGAAGATACCCCGAACAAGCCCCTCAGAGGATTACTTTCCATAGTAACAAGTGACAGTAAATTTCAGCACACTATATAAATTTTTCCTTACCAAATTCCACCTACCAAAGGCGCTTCACTCCCCGGCAACGGCGCCAGAAAAGAGTCTTGATGACCCACAAGTATAGGGGATCTATCGTAGTCCTTTCGATAAGTAAGAGTGTCGAACCCAACGAGGAGCAGAAGGAAATGATAAGCGGTTTTCAGCAAGGTATTCTCTGCAAGCACTGAAATAATAGGTAACAGATAGTTTTGTAATAGGATAATTTGTAACGAGTAACAAGTAACAAAAGTAAATAAAGTGCAGCAAGGTGGCCCAATCCCTTTTGTAGCAAAGGACAAGCCTGGACAAACTCTTATATGATGTAAAGTGCTCCCGAGGACACATGGGAATATCGTCAAGCTAGGTTTCATCACGTTCATATGATTCACGTTCGGTACTTTGATAATTTGGTATGTGGGTGGACCGGTGCTTGGGTGCTGACCTTACTTGGATAAGCATCCCACTTATGATTAACCTCTATTGCAAGCATCCGCAACTACAACAAAAGTATTAAGGTAAACCTAACCATAGCATGAAACATATGGATCCAAATCAGCCCCTTACGAAGCAACACATAAACTAGGGTTTAAGCTTCTGTCACTCTAGCAACCCATGATCTACTTATTACTTACCAATGCCTTCCTCTAGGCCCAAATAATGGTGAAGTGGCATGTAGTCGGTGTTCACATAACACCACTAGAGGAGAGACAACATACATCTCATCAAAATATCGAACGGATATCAAATGCACATGACTACTATTAGCAAGACTTCTCCCATGTCCTCAAGAACAAACGTAACTACTCACAAAGCATATTCATGTTCATAATCAGAGGGGTATTAATATGCATATAGGATATGAACATATGATCTTCCACCAAATAAACCAACTAGCATCAACTACAAGAAGTAATTAACACTACTAGCAACCCACAGGTACCAATCCCGGACTTGGAGACAAGAATTGGATACAAGAGATGAACTAGGGTTTTGACAGGAGATGGTGCTGGTGAAGCTGTTGATGGAGATTGCCCTCTCCCGATGAGAGGAGCGTTGGTGATGACGATGGCGATGATTTCCCTCTCCCGGAGGGAAGTTTCCCCGGTAGAACAGCTCCGCCAGAGCCCTAAATTGGTTCCGCCAAGGTTCCGCCTCGTGGCGGCGGAGTCTCGTCCGGAAAGATTGCTTATGATTTTTTTCTCATCGAAATACTCCATATAGCAGAAGATGGCTATCGGAGGGCCACCAGGGGGCCCACGAGGCAGGGGCGCGCCCAGGGGGTAGGGCGCGCCCCCACCCTCGTGGGCAGGGTGTGGCCCTCCGGTGAACTTCTTGTGCTCAGTATTTTTTATATATTCTGAAAACGTCTTCCGTGAAGTTTCAGGACTTTTGGAGCTGTGCAAAATAGGTCTCTTATATTTTCTCCTTTTCCAGCCCAGAATCCCAGCTGCCGGCATTCTCCCTCTCTATGTAAACCTTGTAAAATAAGAGAGAATAGGCACAAGTATTGTGACATAATGTGTAATAACAGCCCATAATGCAATAAATATTGATATAAAAGCATGATGCAAAATGGACGTATCACTTGCCGAAACACTATCTTTTGACTTACAAAGGAAAGATAAGGGAGCTACAACAACCTTATTTCCCTCCATGTGTTCCATTAACAGTGCTTAAAACAGTGGCCTACAAGCAATTTGTGTACAATAACTGACAATCTACAATATTGTATTTGTAAACATGGCCAATTTTTTTGCCGTGCACATTGGGGAGCTTTATTGCTTTAACCATGTCGTGTTAAAATGAACTCCAAGTGTGTTTACAGTAAAACTTGGGCATTCCTCAAGGCAACACTTGGAAACCGATAAGAGACACACATGCTTGGCACAAACGTCTGCCGAACTATTGACATCCCTTGGGACATGTCTAAGTCAGAAAATGCAATAAAACTTGATGATTTCTCCCCTATTTCATCTAAAAGATTTGTTGCATTAAGATCAGAGGTTAACGAAGACCTAAGCAGTAGACTTTCATCACGACATGTAAAAAGTCCTGGAGTTGAGTAAAAATGACCCCCTCCTGGAGAGCCATTCCTTTGACGACCATCGGGTCAGTGACCCCAATGAACGACTTACTCCAAGCTCCCAGGAAGATCAGGTGAGAGCATCTCCAGCCGTGCCCCCAGCAGCCCCTCCCTCCCCAAGGCATTTTTTCGGCGCCGGCGGCCGAAAATCGGCCCAGTCGCGCCCCAGGAGCCCGTTTTTTTTACGGTTTGGACCGAAACTGGCACCGGCGGACCCAGGCCGAACCCGGTGCGCCGGGGGGCGTCTGGGACGCCGGGGAACGCGTTTTTGGCGCGAACGGTGATGGGCCCGCCGCATCAGCGAGACGCCGCTTCGTCGTCCTCATCGCCTCGGTTCCCGCGGGAATCAATGCCAAGGCTACCGCGCCGGTCAGACTCCATTGATACCTCAGGGCGGCGCAGTGAAGGCGCCACCGGCGCGCGTCACGCCAGCTCCCGCCACGCGTCGCCCGGCATGCAGGCTCTCGCCGCCCGGCCGCGGCTATAAAAATCGATCCCCCGCCGGTGAACGCCACAACTGCACACTTCGCCTCGGATCGCCACACAAAGCATCACACTCCCTCCCTCCCGCCGATGAGCAAATGGATGAGAGGTTCCCAGGCAACGGCGCGGCGGCAAACGGCTTCGGCATCCGCCATCTCCAAGAGTCGAAGGCGCGCCTCCTCTACGAAGCCGAGTATCCGGCGCCCCCGGGCATGTGTGTGCCGGAGTCGTGGAAGCTGAGCGCCGGCGGCGTCCCGGTGCCGCCGGTGCTCGGAGGGGTGGCACTGCAGGCCGAGATCGCTCGCATCCGCTCGTCGCTGACGGAGGAGCAGCGAAACGAGCCGAGGTACGCCACCGACAGCCACACGTTGTGGACGATGTACTTCGAATGCCGCCGTGAAGACCAGATCGCCTCCACCAACGACATCATCCCCCGCGGACAACGCCGACGGGCGGCGCGACTGGTGGGGCATGCCAGGCCGCACCCTCGAGGCCGTCCTCGACCACATCGAGACCGGCAACACGCCGCGCCTTGAGTACCCGTCGCGACCGTCCTTCTCTCGCCGCTGTGGCAGCTCCTGGACGCCGTGGCGAATGGAGCCGGGGACGTCCTCGTCGTCGGGCTCCGGCTCGCTCTCCTCCGGCTCGCCGGTGCTCCGCCCCGTCAAGCCGGAGCCGAAGGAGACGCCGCTCCGGCGCCCTCGTCATCAACGAGGGTGCCCGCTCCTCCCCGCGCTCCCTCCGCCTGGTCTGGCCGAAGCCCGAGCCGGGGCTGCTCCCCGTGAAGCCGGAGCACGCGGACATGGTCGCCCGAGACGACGCGGCCGCCCTCAAGTGGGCGAGGGAGGACTACGTCCGCGAGCAGGTGCTCCGCCAGCGTCGGGCATACGTGAAGCTCCAGGTCCGTCACCGCGGACGCAAGGAGGGTGGCGTCATCGTCCTCGACAGCGACGAGGAGGACGAGGCCAGGCCGTCCAACCCCCCACCGCGCGTCGGGACCCTGGCCAGGGGTGCAGTCGGGACGGCGGCGGCTCCAGTGGGGCGCGCGACGACTACGACGACGACGGCGACGGCTCCAGTGAGGCGCGCGACGACTATGACGACGACGACGGTGACTACACCCGTTTCTACAGACTTCTCGGCATGTAGATGGCGGGCGGTGGCCGCGGCGAGCAGGGCTAGGCGTAGTTTGGCGTAGTAGTAAGTGTAGTTTGCATGTTTATCTGTTTTTGTATAAATTTCAATGAAGTTTCGTCGAGTTTGTGCCAGATCGCCGAGTTTGTACGATTTTGTATGAAATATCGCCGAGTTCGTGCGATTTTGACGGCGACCTATGAGTGTCGACTGGGAACATAATCGCCCCCACGCGTCAAGTATGCGTCCTCAGGCGGCATTTTTTCGGTATTCTGAAGGGCCGAACGGCTGAAAATGCTCTGAGACCAGACCACCAGATCCTTGACTTGCCTTCTCTGTTTCGCTGCTGTAGCACTGCCTCGAGGATCCACCTCCGCGCCACACGTGGTGTGCCGACCACACGCTCGAAACTTCCAACCCCCCAGCTGCGCAGATGACTCGTCCCCGAACCCTATTTTCCCTCGAATAAAATTTCTGCGCCGCCATCCCGTTCTCCCTCCCTCCTCCGCCCTCCTTTTCCCCCGTGCGAATATCCGCCATAAAATCCCATCGGAAGAGCAAGCAGCCAGCAGAGCCCACCACCGCAGCACGGTCGACCTACCGCGCAGGACCACCGAGCCCCTCCCTCCCTTCCCCCGTGGCCGCTGCGGATCCCCTTTCCTCTGCCTTCTCTCCCCCCGTCAGCTCCTCTTCCGCGCGTGTGGCGGGCGATGGCGGCGGCGGCGGCGGCGGCGGACACTTCCGCGGCTTCCACGACCGGGCTCGCGCTCTCGGAGGCGAGCATCAACTGGGAGAGGTACCCGCCCTTTCTTGCAACGTACTAGTTCTTCTTGTATTCATTCATGCCGCGAGGATGCCTGCGGCGTCGTGTTCCGTTAACTCGTGTGCTAGCTAGTTTAGCCCCTGTTCCTTCGGAAAAGGTAGGATCTTTGGCAGTTTATGCGCAGCGCCTTGCCTTTGTTTATGGTTAGATTTTCTTGATGCGGTGCGAGATTTGGGTTTAGTCTGGGAAATCGGGGATTCGTTCTGGTAGTATTGGTTGAAAGGAAGTCGATTCACGAGCGCGCTTTTGTTCTGGGTTGTGGGAGCAGCCATGCGGTGAGCGCAGTCAGTCAGTTTGAACCGCAACAGAAATTTGTACCTGTCCTCACGCTGAAACTTTAGTTGAGGGGAACGCCAACTTGGCTGCGGTTTCCACCATTTTCTGAACGGAAATAGTGGAGCACGTTTAACTAATTTAGCAAGTTCAGAATCCATCGAATTTAATACTTACACTTTTTCTGTGTGGATAAAGTAGCTTTTAGGCATGGTTTTTGGTATATACGCCATTGATACTTCAGTAAATATGGCATGAAAACAACATATGGTTCGGTTTCGGTATATACCAAATTGTTTCGGTATATGCCAAATTGACCAAAGTTGACGTGAATTTGAAATTGAGGCAACAACTTTTTAGTTATGTTTGTAACTTTGAACAATGCAAAGTCATCAAGACAATCTTTAGTACTTCTCCATTAATTAGGAAATCTGCATTACAACTACACAGCCGAATAATAGCTGCAGAACACAATTATAATTGTTACTCTAGCCATGTTAATTTCAACTAGCAGTGACTTTGTATCAGTAAAAGCGGCAGGGACCAGCGCATCAAAAAGAATAGAAGCCTGGCTTTGGTGTCACTTGTCCCTAAGCACTGCATTCTTATCACATCAGTGAAAGTGGCAGGGATCAGCGCGGAAAAAAACACCTACATCCAGTGGCGGAGCCAGGAACATTTAATGAGGGGGGGGGGGTGCGGGGGTGCAAGTGATGTTAAGGGGCTGTTTGGATGATAGCCCTCGCTCGCCTTGCCAATATTTTGGCGTTGACCAAAAGCACGGGCCCGTGTTTGGTTTGCTACCCTGGTTTTCACGCCGCGCCAATTTTTTGGTACGCTAGTTGAGACGCTGCGCCATCCACGGGCGAAGCAGCGGCGGCAAATTTGCTCGCCAAAATTTTGGCATGCCCTGGTTTGGCGTGGCTGCCTTAGGCGCGAACCAAACAGCCTCTAAATCATATTGGGGAGGGCCAAAGCCAACCAAATCATCCTAATATACGCATATTAGCAGCAAGTAATCACTGATGTAATGGAAAAATCTGCATGTTGGCCTGGGTCGGGGCCCCTGCTGGTCCCCCTGCCTCCGCCACTGCCTACATCTACAAGTTCCATACATTAAAAGATAGCACGGTGCCGGCGGAAAGGGTGGCGGCGAGGGGTCCAGAGTGCCAGAGCTGGGGAGGAGAGGCAGCGAGCACCCAGGTCACGCGTCGGACACTCAGAGGTGTGGCGTTGGAGGAGCGGCTCAACGAGGCTGTGTGGGTGGCTAGCGCGCCGCTGGCTGTTGCGCCTGGCTGCTCCGGCCTGTAGTCGCTCGCTAGGGTCCTGTATGGTGCGTGTGGTGTGGACATGAGGCTAACTTTTACGTGAGGCCGTGTGGTGGTTGGTGTTCCGTAGTTGTGGGCTGTGCTGGTAAAAACTGAACTGGTGTGGTGGGTTGGCCAGCATCTAACGGTAATTTCAGTTCTATACCAAAAGACCAAGCTCCGTTTGTTTTTAGATTATGTACCATACTATAAACCAAAAACCGTATTAACCAGAAATTTAACCAGAAATTCAGGCTCGGTTCGGCTTTCCTGATATGGTTTCGGCTTGGTTTTGAAATGTGCAGAGTTATTACTATCCCATATATCAGGCATTGCAGGGGTTGGGGAACAGAAACTTACTGTTTGGGCATTTGGTATAGTGTGCTGCAAACTAGGATTTACCCACATAAACCTAACCTTCTTCTCAAGCTGCTATGTTCCTCTTTTATTAGGGAGTCCACTTTATTTTATACCATTGTTCTGAGAAGAGCAGTGGTTGTGCTTATTGTATCGATTCTTCTTTATAAGCCATGCAGAATCAGATGTCATAAGGAACCGGATGGGTCCTCTGTGGTAAGGTAGCAAATCGTACGACCATAACTAGTAGTCGTAAAATCATAGATTGTAGAATCACACGACAGAATCGTGATTCTGATAACATGGGATGTTATCTTGAAAGGATTATAACTGTAACTGGTAATTCCATGTAATTATACATGTGGGGTTAGGTACATCACCAACTTGCGAGTACGTAGTCTTGTGATCAAAATAGCTGACCTTTTGTATAACACTGCAGGTTGGACAAGACAAAGTTTCATGTCATTGGAGCAATCCTATTTACGGCCCAGCAAGGTGTTCTGCACCCAACAGCTGTTGTGAAGACTAGAATGCAGGTTGCCGAAGGAGGACTTTCACATATGTCTGGCTTTGTCGTTTTTCGAAAGATATTGAGGAGTGATGGCATCCCTGGTGTTTTCAGAGGATTTGGCACCAGTGCAGTTGGAGCTCTGCCTGGACGAATCTTGGCTCTAACTTCACTAGAGATCTCCAAAGAAATGGCATTTAAATACTCTGAGCACTTCGATATGTCCGAGGCATCAAGGATTGCTGTTGCTAATGGTGTAGCAGGCTTAGTGTCAAGTACCTTTTCAAGTTCATATTCTGTACCCCTAGATGTGGTGAGCATCCTTTCTATTTGTTTTCCATGTCTCTGACCTCTTAACAGTTACTCTTTTGAGGTTAATGCCATAACGAGTAACAAAGTTGTTTTTGTGCTATATTTTTGCCTTCGGTTTGAAAAAAGGAAACATGATAATGCTGATCTCATCCATGTATCTGTGAACATGATTATTCATTCCATGGAAACACTGCCTTCTAGCTGGTGAAACTTTGTAGTGAAGATATCCACAGTGAAAACTGGTTCATATCTAGCTATGGCATTAACCTAAAAATATTAACAGTTAAGGGATTATGGTATGAAAAACAACCTGCCATTTAAATTATGTTTACTATTTTTTTATTCTTCTTAAGAAGCATGTAAGTACTACCTCTGTTCTGAATTATAAGATGTTTTGGATATTTCAATATGGACTACATACGGATTGAAATGAGTGAACAAACACACTAAAACGTGTCTATATACATCCGATTCAGAGAAGTTGGACCATTTTATAATTTGGAACGGAGGGAGTAGCATTCTGCTGGGTGGTACATTGCATTTTTCTTATTGTCTAATTTACATGTTACCTTTTTGTATTTGTGCTCGTAGGTTTGTCAGAGGCTCATGGTTCAGGGATTGCCAGGGATGCAAACATATAGAGGCCCATTTGATGTGATAAATAAGGTTGTCAGGAGTGAAGGCCTCCGGGGCCTTTACCGAGGTTTTGGAATTACCCTTTTAACTCAATCACCAGCTTCTGCCCTTTGGTGGAGTTCATATGGTGGGGCTCAACATGCTATCTGGAGGTGTGCTAGCTTTACATAATATTTTCCTTTTCCTTTGTGTCTGACGTTTGTACTCCCACATCTTATTTATATTCCTGCATTCCCTATTTAGGAGCTTGGGCTACGGAAATGGTACGCAGAAGAAACCCTCCCATACAGAACTTGTTGCTGTGCAAGCAACAGCTGGAACAATTGCTGGAGCTTGCTCATCGATTATCACTACACCAATAGATACCATCAAGACCCGGCTTCAGGTCATTTATTATTTCCTTTCTCTTGATATGCATTTTTTTCCTGTTTGGAAGGGCCAATGGATGGTTGAACTTTGATTGTTGTCAACTTCTTTGCTGGGCATTACTTCCAATCGGGAAATGGGTTCACCTTTATCACGACTTCTTCTTGGTGTGGCCTTTTTATACCATGTTAGGAAAAACAGATCAGTGTACAGTCCCAATTTTTTTAAATGAAGGTGGTAAAGGGTTACCCCTACAGCGTTTTTAAAATAATACTATAATAATAACCCAAACTCACGTCCGTAAGGACTTGAACCTGAGCACCTGGGGGCTCACTTCTTGAACAGTCCTCATTTTGGTAGGTGCTGTTAGGTAGTACTAGAGGATAAAAATTGTAAGCTGTTACCGTTATGGTATGAACTGCTTGGGTCATGTTATCACAGCTTACTAATGTCATCCACATGGTCGAAGTCACGACAGATTTTTGTCAGAGTTCCATTGGCGAATGGGCAGGTGCTAACATGTGTTATTTCAGGTAATGGACAACTATGGCAGTGGAAGGCCATCCGTCATGAAGACTACCAGGCTGCTACTGCGAGAAGAAGGCTGGAGAGGTTTATACCGAGGGTTTGGACCACGCTTTCTTAACATGTCTCTGTGGGGTACATCAATGATTGTCACATACGAGCTAATAAGTAAGCCCAGTTCTTGAAATTATCATCCCTGCCCTCTTTAATCTGCCTGGTTGATTAACTAATTTTCCTCTTAAACCTGCAGAAAGACTTTCTGTGAAACCTGAACAATGAGCCTCTTGGCTTCTGCTCCACGTATCTGGTCATCATTTCCGTTTTGGCCATCTAGTGAATTTCTTTTGGTACAGGGATTGGCATGTAACACCGGTTGGAAATTCTTGGTGCAAGTCCCCTTATAAAGTCTGACATGTTTCTGTACGGAACTACCCTGTAAATACCTCCAAGTGCTGAAGGGTGCTCGTTTCAGATGAGACACTCGTAGAAGAAGGGCCTGTTGTACCGATTCGTAAGGGCCTTTTGTCCCGGTTTCTGAACCGGGACTAAAAGGTTGGTACTAATGCTTAGTCCCGGTTCAATCCAGAACCGGGACTGATGGGCCTCCATGTGGCCTGTGCGCGGAGCTCAGGCAGGAGACCCTTTGGTCCCGGTTGGTGGCATCAATCGGGATCAATAAGCATTCACGTGTCAGCATTTCTGTGGTTGGGGTTTTTGTTTTTTTTGAAAGGGGGGTTTTTGGGGTTTTGGGGGTTAATTTAGGTGTTTCATATATTGTGTTAGCTAGCTATAATTAATAGAAAGAAGTGTCCTTTTTTATGTCCGTGCTTGGTCGACGCTACATACTATACATATGTATAGAGAGGACTAGACACGCTAGCTAACTAGTAAACAAACGAAGGAAACAGAAGATCGTCATGAACATATATGCATACAGAGAGAAGTGATATCAACAAGTTCTCATATATCTATCCGACACTACCGGCTACATATATATAATAATTATCTCTTACAAATATAATCATATGGACTCATGGTCCACATAGTATTCTCCGTTTTCAGCAATCACGTGGTTAAGAAAGAATGCCGCCAATTCCTCTTGAATTGCTCGCATGCGAGCTTGAGCTAAGAGTTCATCCCGCTTTTGAAACATCTAATTTGAAGAAGGGGGTTAATACATACATACATACATATATATATATGAATGAATGAAACTCAACACAAATGATGGTAATAAAATAAAATTGTGAATGTTGTTATTTACGTACTTCATATTGTTCGTCAGTGTAGCCCCGCTCACAAGTCGTGTGACGGATGGACTCGCAAACGTAGTATCCACAGAAATCATTCCCTTGTTCCTGCCACAACCACTTTGCAAGAAATAGAGGTCAATCAAACTGATAAGCAAGAATGCCAAATGGTATTGATGAAACTAGCACTTGAATCAATAGGAGATGCACGGAACATGCTACTATAGTACTTACTTTCGGGTGTCTAAATTGCAGCTTCTTCGGGAGTCCTGGAGCTTTTTTGGAGATTTTTTTCCGAACCCTGCCAGACAAAGAAAATAATTACTTGATACATCAGGAAATGAACAAAGTTGCTGATATGGTGGATAATGATCGATTTAACTTACTTCTCGAGTATTTGAGTCATGTCTGCATAGTCTCGGGGATCTTTTTGTCTTGAGTCTAAGACGGTTACTAGTCCCTGTTCAAGCTTAATCTCTAAGAGAATATAGTGATAACTGCACACGCATGTATAACTCATCAATTACATTACTATAACCTTCACTAATATATAAGGGAAACTGAATACGCACAAGACAGTAACACTCACTTGAAGTTGTAAAGAAAGAGTATTATATCTTTATTTTCATTTATTACCAACGATCGTAGCAAGTTGGCTTCGGTATCTGCGGCATGAAATTTAACCTGAGTTGCATCTATGAGATATGTGTTAATGAACCCAATATCACCGACTTGTCTTTTCTTCAATTCGGCGATCTTCAATCTGCATAATATATTAAGGATGATTATAAATACATGCAATGAAAGAGCTGAGCTATATAGAGAGACTTAATGACAGAAGTAGTACTACTTACAGATAGTAGCAGGTGACCGTTGTTTTATCGAGGGCCAATTGATTGAAAAACTAAAAGAACTCCTCGAATGGAACAGGCAATAGTTCAATTCCAACGAGGTCATGCTCCTTTTTAACTTTCACATACAAAGTACTCCTCCCCCAGAGTCTCTGCAGATTTTCAAGTACCAATCATGCAATGTTCGCATCATCGTTGATAGAGATCTTTCATCTTTGACGAGAGACTTCCCGTACTCGTATCTTTGTATCTGCACCTCCATGAAATCATAATGTACATCGTCGGGCAGGTAATCGCCAAGATTGCTATAACCGGGCATCATCTTCGGATCATTAGCGACGTTGTCGCTAGGCACCTTGAGCGGGGGGCATGATTGCTTCGCTTGTTCGTCGAGCTGGACAATTTGTTTCCCAGCTCGTCGTTCTTTCAGCCTTTGATCACTGACAGTACTTCCCGACCGCCCCGCTTCGGTAAATTCTTTTCCAATAATGCGCTCATAGTTTCCTTTCGGCGGAGATTTGGGTGGTTTTGTCAGGGCAGCCAGAGTGCGCTTCGCTTTCACCGGATCTACCTTCTCCTTCGGAGGTGGATGTTTCTTTGCTTTCACCCCTTCAAAGTAGTTCCTCACTTCTTCTCGTGCGATCTCGGCGTTCTCCTCCGGGGTCCTCTCGTATGGTAACTTCTCTGGAGTCTTCAGAGAAGGACCAAATCTGTATTTCCTCCCGCCTCTGGCTGTACTGCTAGACGCCGGCAGAGCAGACAGAGCGGTTGTCTTCTTTACTTGCTTACGAGGCGGAGGAGAAGGACTACGACGCGCCGGAGCAGCCGGAGCGGTGGCAGGTCTCTTCCGCCCTTGCTGACGAGGCGGAGAAGGAGGAGGCTGGTTGCTCGGGCGCGTCGGCGCAGGCAGAGAAGGAGGTGGAGTGCCGCCACGCGCTGGAGAAGGAGCCGGACGAGTGCCCTGATCGTCACTCGCCGGAGGAGGAGGCGGTGGAGGAGGCGGAGTGCCCTGACTCGCCGGAGGAGGAGACGGTGGAGGAGGCGGAGTGCCCTGACTTGCCGGAGAAGGAGGAGGAGGCGGAGGCGTCCAGTTCGGAAGGTTGATGAGCTCCTTCCGCCATAGGCATGGAGTCTTCAGAGCAGACCCCAGCCTAGTCTCCCCTTCACCGATAGTGTGGTCAAGCTGGAGGTCCTCAAATCCCTCCGTTATTTCATCCACCATCACCCTAGCATATCCTTCTGGAATCGGTCGGCAGTGAAAAGTTAGGCTGGGTTCAGTAGGATAAACAGAGCCAACAGCCGCCTTGACCTTCAAATTCATCCATTGCGTCATAAGGTGGCAATTTTGAGACTCCGTGATAGCATCCACGGGATAGCTGGCAGGAGCCGTCAAGGCATGCTTCGGCTGAAGCAGCTCAGTGGAAGCCACGCTGCTTCTCCGCTAAGATGGCGGGGTAGCTTCGCGGGAAGCTTCGGCAGTACGTTTGCCGCGATTTGCTTCTCGTTCCTCTATCGCTTGTACCCTTGCTTGCAGCGCCTGCATTTGGGTCTGCTGCATTTTTTTCCTCCTCTCATGGGATTTGTAACCGTCTGCGTCCGGAAACCCAACCTTCCACGGAATGGAGCCTGGCGTACCTCGTGTCCGTCCAGGGTGCTCAGGATTCCCGAGGGCCATTGTGAGCTCGTCATTCTCTCTGTCTGGAAAGAATGTCCCTTGCTGCGCTGCTTCGATATACTGCTGAAGCTTCCTGACTGGTATGTCCATTTGATCGTTCATCCAAATGCACTTCCCTGTTACAGGGTCCAAGGTTCCGCCAGCCCTGAAGAACCAAGTCCGGCAACGGTCTGGCCAATTAATTGTCTCTGGTTCGATCCCTTTATCAACCAGATCATTCTCAGTCTTGGCCCACTTAGGCCGGGCTACGAGGTAGCCACCTGACCCCGTGCGATGGTGATGCTTCTTCTTCGCAGCATTTTGCTTGTTTGTCGCCGACATCTTCTTACTCTTTTCCGATGTCTTGTGGGCCACAAATGCGGGCCAGTGATCTCTGATCTTCTCATATCTGCCCTTGAATTCTGGTGTCTCATTATTTTCGACAAACTTATTCAGATCTTTCTTCCATCTCCTGAATAGTTCTGCCATCCTCTTAAGAGCAAAAGACTTGATTAATTGCTCTTTAACTGGCTTCTCTGGATTATCCTTTGGCGGTAGGGTGAAATTTGACTTCAGCTCAATCCAAAGATCATTTTTCTACATATCATTGACATAAGACACCTCAGGGTCTTCTGTAGCCGGCTTAAACCATTGCTAGATGCTGATCGGGATCTTGTCCCTAACCAAAACCCCGCACTGAGCAACAAATGCGCTCTTTGTCCGAACGGGTTCAATCAGTTGGCCGTCGGGCGCGATTGCTATGATCTCAAACTTTTCATCCGAGCTCAAATTTTTCTTCGGGCCTCGTCTCTTTACCGAAGTTGTCTTCGATCCGGAGGGCTAGAAAAAAAAACAAAGACTTAATTAATATGTGTACATACCAAAACAATGAATGCATCAATTAGCTAGTCAGCAGAAGCTTAACTAATATATATACTTGGCCGGACTCGGTTCGGTCACCAGAGACATCATCATGGTCTCCTTCTTGCACCGGCATTGGGTCACCGAAGCCGTCCTCACGGTGTCCTTCTTGCACCGGCATTAGGTCACCGGAGCCATCATAATCATAGCCAGCTGCTTCCAGACCATCGGTGTCATTGAGAAACAACGAGCAGACGGCATCACTTCCTCGTGCGATTATGTCCCCCAACAACTCTTCTTGTACTTCGTCTCGGGCAGTGTCCATAGTTTCTACAAATATTGATAACATGGCAATTATTATTCAAACATGACAGATGGATATATTAGTGGCAAACGTAGAACTAATATTAATTAGTGGCCTCGACGCTTCTTCTCTAGGGTTTGGGGTGGCCTCGACGCTGCTTCTCTAGGGTTTGGGGTGGCCTCGACGCTGCTTCTCTAGGGTTTGGGGTGGCCTCGACAACGCTTCAAGGATAAAAAAAGAAGAGGAAGAAGAAAAAAAAAGAGGAGAAGAAAGAATAGAGGACTCCTCTATTCTTTCTTCTCCTCTTTTTTTTTCTTCTTCCTCCTCTTTTATTTATCGGGAACGAGGGTCGTCGAGGGTCACCGAGCGGTAGAGGAAACCCTAAATAGAAAGTATCGTGGGTGTGAGATACATGTGGCCGTCGGTGTCGGACACTACATCCACGTCCCACAAGTGACGTGG
>NC_041382.1:110478491-110478991 GCF_002162155.2 Triticum dicoccoides
TCACTTGTGGGACGTGGATGTAGTGTCCGACACCGACGGCCACATGTATCTCACACCCACGATACTTGCTATTTAGGGTTTCCTCTACCGTTCGGCAACCCTGACCCTCGACGACCCTCGTTCCCGATAAAATAAAGAGGAAGAAGAAAAAAAAGAGAAGAAGAGGAAGAAGAAGAAAAAAAGAGAAGAAGAAGATGTAGTGTCCGACACCAAGGGTACATGTATCTCACACCGACGATACTTTCTATTTAGGATTTCTCCTCTACCGCTCGGCGACCCTCGACGACCCTCGTTCCCGATAAAAAAAAGAGGAAGAAGAAGAAAAAAAGAGGAGAAGAAAGAATAGAGGAGATCTTCTCCTCTATTATTTCTTCTCCTCTTTTTTTTATTCCTCTTCTTTTTTATCCTCTTCTTCCTCTCATGTTCGACGACCCTCGACCCCTCGGCGACCCTAGACCCCCTCTCGACCCCCTCTTCTTCTTCCTCTTCTTCCCCTTCTT
>NC_041382.1:110479103-110479620 GCF_002162155.2 Triticum dicoccoides
CCCTCTCATGTTCGACGACCCTCGACCCCTTGGCCGCCCTCTCGACACACCCACGACCTAAAATGTCCTAAAATGAAAATAACCTAAAATTCACTAAAGTTATCGATGACCCTCTCGACACACCCACGAATAAGAAAATATATCATCTTCTTCATCTCCTCTTCTTTGCATATTCACATATTCACATACACATACATAGCCACATACATATTCATCTATGAATAAAAAAACATCATAGGTACAATTCATATCGACATTTATACATACATGAAAAAAATTATATGAACATCGTGAACAAAAAGATCATCGAGCAAAATTATTTTCCATCAACATACATATAGCCACATTCATATAGAAATTTTCCATATATGAACATATATAGATGATTTTCTAAAAATGTAACTTTTGCATATATGAACATATATACACAGAGAAAATACATGCATATATGGCCATATCCATAAACAGAGAGCATCTGCGGTAATGGGTGGCGTCGTCGGCGATGGGGATGGGAAAG
>NC_041382.1:110479630-110480506 GCF_002162155.2 Triticum dicoccoides
TTATTGGGTAGGGGGTATATCGACAACGACATACCCGATACATACATACATACATATCACATGCATCCATACATATATGAACAAAATTAATATCTACTAATTAACAACCTAAATAAAAAAACTAATACATATAGGAAGAAGAAGAAAAAAGAAGAGAAGAAAGAATAGAGGAGGAGAAAGAATAGAGGAGAAGACTTCCTCTCCTCTTCTTCTCCATCTTCTTCCCCTTCTTCCCCGCCTCTCTCATGAATGTCCGACGTCCCCCCTCCCCCCTCATCATCATCTATCATCCCCCCTCTCATGTTCGACGACCCTCGACCCCTCGGCCACCCTCTTGACACACCCACGACCTAAAATGACCTAAAATAACCTAAAATGCACTAATGTTATCGACGACCCTCTCGACACACCCACGAATAAGAAAATATATCATCTTCTTCATCTCCTCTTCTTTGCATATTCACATAACCACATACACATACATAGCCACATACATATTCATCTATGAATAAAAAAACATCATAGGTACAATTCATATCGACATTCATACATACATGAAAAAAATTATATGAACATCGTGAACAAAAAGATCATCGAGCAAAATTATTTTCCATGAACATACATATAGCCACATTCATATAGAACTTTTGCATATATGAACATATATAGATGATTTTCTAAAAATGTAACTTTTGCATATAAACAGAGAGCAGTGGCAACAATGGGTGGCGTCGTCGGCGATGGGGATGGGAAAGGGGGGAGCTCACTGGGGGCGGGCGGCGACGGGGAGAGGAGGCCAGCGACGGGAAGGAGGACGGCGGGCTCGGGGATGCCGGCGACGGGGACGGCGTGCGCGGGGCGCGCGGCACGCGGTGA
>NC_041382.1:110480636-110517181 GCF_002162155.2 Triticum dicoccoides
GGGGCGGCACGCGGTGACGGGGACGACGGGCTCGAGGTGGCACACGGCGACGGGGACGGCCACGGGCTCGGGGCGGCACACGGCGACGGGGACAAGGAGGCGGGGCTCGGGGCAGGGCGGACGGCAGCGAGCTCAGGGCAGGGCGGCCGGCGACGGGCAGGAGAGCGCGACGACGACGACAGCGACAGGGCGCGGCGACAGCGACGGGGCAGGGCGCAGCGACGGCAAGCACGCGGGGATGGGGCAGGGCACGGCGACAGCGACGAGGAGGACGAGCAGCCTGGCGGCGTCGGCGATGGGGAATGGAGCAGTTGGCGAAAATTTCCTAAGTGTGGACTTATATAGCAGAGCTTTTAGTCCCGGTTCGTGGCAGCAACCGGGACTAAAGGTGGGCATTAGTCCCGGTTGGTGCCACCAACCGGGACCGGGGGCAGTGGTCACGGTTTGTGCCACAAACCGTGACCAATGCCCCCCTTTAGTCCCGGTTGGTGCCACCAACCAGGACCAAAGGCCTTGTGCGGCTGCTACGTCGAAAGTTTAGTCCCACCTCGCTAGTTGAGAGGGGTGCGCAGTGGTTTATAAGCCCCACTGCCGCACCCCTCTCGAGCTCCTCTCCATTGCAGGCTTACAGGCCTGATTGTGTCACGACCGGTTTTCCAGGCTCTAATTTCCAGAAAAGGGCCGTTGTGCTCACCAGCCCCAGGATTACTGTTATCTGATGAGGCACCGACTTGTTATAGAAATTCCAAGCAAAAGTGCAAAATATGTAGTACAAGACCATTGTGGCCTATGAGTACATCAAATGGTTTCTAGTGGTTGAGGGCGGAAGCGGTTTGTGGATCACCATGGTCTATGGGACTCCATTTCCCACAGGAACAGCTGACCAGATTAACTCCTATCTTTGCGAGGCTGCTATCACCGTTGCTTAGGTCCCGAGGCTGTCATCGCCACGCTCCTCTCCAAGCAAGCAATCTGGCCAAGACAATAGCCAGGGACAAGCCAGTGAGTACTTTGAATGTACTCGCAAACATTAAGAACACGGGTATAATATAATTGATCAACATACACAGAAATATTCTATGATCACATCGTCAGTCATAAATAAAATCTTGATGCATGCAAGCAGGTTATTTATATGCAAGCGGAATATGCAATGACAGAATAGAAATAAAATGCACCGATCGGATGTCTGAAGTGACGTCTCGAAAGGATAGTAAAAGTGAGCATGCCTCAGTCGGGCGTCTTAGCGACACCACGTAAGGGGCTTATAAAGTAAATAAAATAACAAGCATGCCACAGTCGGGCGTCTGAGCGACGCCACATAAAGGGCTTATAATCATAGTGAATATCCAGGAGGTGGTACCTTCCCAGGGATATTCATTATTTCAAACAATGCAAACGGTTAGTCCATAATGATAACAATCATAACCATCATATATCACATGTCATCATCAATATTCAAGTTTAGTGGTTTCTCCTCCGAAGACCGACACTAAGACCGACACTTGACCCATCCCAGACTGTAATCCTTAACCATGGACACGGCTATTCGAATAGGTTTAATATCTCTGCAGAGAGTGTACTCTTTACCCACGAGTAACGGATTCCTTTAGTCCATCGGACTAATTCCGTCTACGGTCTTTTAATTGAAACACACCTGACTTGCACACACCAGCTTTTACTCGTGTCTGGAATCACCCATGACACCTGTGAAGCAAAACTCTAAGTGGGGAGGCTACAACCTCGCGTAGCATGGGATCAAATTTCTATCGCGCGCTCTAAGGGGTGCCCCCCTCTCGGTCCCAACCAGATACACCCATGCCCCCGGACCAGGTGGCATGCCTACCGGCTACAACCGGTATCTTCCACCATGGCCTCTCTGTACGGTGTGTGCCAAAACAAGGGTTAACAACTTACTGAACCATAGCCCACCTACGGTAGGGACCAGTGGCAGTACGAAACAAGTATGGGGGTTACCGGAACAAGACTCGATCTATGGCCGACTCAGGAGGCTTATAAATTCCCTGCATGACATGTATATCAAATATATTTCGACCAACAAAATCACCACCCATTATACCTTACTATGCCATACCGGACATAACCGTCCCGAGGAGACCGGCGACAAGCTCACGCCTACCCAAGGCAGAGGCTTTCCCGAATTCCTTTCCGGCATGCATGCAAGGCACATGAGGATGATTACCATCACAAGTATATACATTCCCAACAGCAAGGAAAATCACTAATATGCATTCATGCAAATGATCGTATCACCACATAAAATAACGAGTTCTCCGAAATGAGGTGGTGTTATAAACGTGTCAACCAACACATCAAAAATATTCTTGCCAGGGTTCAAGATGCTTGCCTTCATGGTGTGGAAAGACAGGGTGCACTCCAAATCTTTTGAAAGCTTTCTTCTCTTCAAAAATCCTATTTTCAAAAATATGCAAATAACACATATTTCAAAAACAGTACAAAAAAGTTGTTTGGAAAATTTTCAAATAAATCTTAAAATAAACTAGACAGAATTTGAGAGATGTAGGAAAAAGAATCAATTCATTTGGAGTTATATTTAAAAAGTTATAGACAGTCAAAGCTCTGGTCAAAATCTGTTTTTAAAAGAAAATCCAGAAAAGAAAACGGTTCGAATGGAATTACGCTTTCGCACAGAGGAGACGTACTTGAGCCTTTACGCCTCCACTTATCCAGCGTGGGCGGCATGTGAGTCACTGACAGTGGGCCCGGGGGACCCACTGATCAGGTTTGACTAGTCGACCTCCCTCCTCTTCCTCTGCCCCGAGAGGAGGCGGGACTCCGGCGATGCTCGCCGGCAAACGGCGGCATCGTTCGGGAAACGGAGGTCACCCGCGGGCTCAGGGGATCGAGACGGTCACTCCGGTAGTCGTTACGGTCTCGGGGGTGGACGGAGCTACCGGCGGCGAGCTTCGCGGCGGACGGTGGCCGTCGGGCAAAGTGATTTTTCTCCCGCGGTGAGTCCCGATCAAAATCGAGCAGGGGGAATGGTTCACGGGAGGAAGAGGGAGTTCTTGGTGAAGAGAACGAAAAGGGGGAGGCCCTGGTGGTGCCAGAATGAACAAGGCAGTGGCGGCGGTCGTGGTTGCCGGAGATGGGGAAGGAGACCTCCCCGGGTCGATTGGCTGCCAACGGGGGTCCTAGGGAGATGGCTTGGGACTGCCTGCGTGCGGAGACGAGCTCGGGGCTCCTTAAATAGGCGATCGGGGTCGGTTGCGACGGTGGCCGCGGATAAGGTCGTCGGCGACCGCCATTCTGTAGCTAGGGCGTCGTGGCGGCGACGAGCGCTAGTGGACACGCTTGTGGATGAGCTCGCGCTGTTCCAGGGGGCAGGTGGCGAGCGGGAGAGGCTCGGGCGGCGCCGACATGAGCAGGGGCTGTCGGGCGGCCATGGCGGCTAGCTCCTGGCTTGCCGGGGACGTGGCGAGGGGCGGCTTGGCGTGATGCGGTGAGAAGGGGAGTGCGTGGCGCGGCTCTGCAGTGGGTAAAACCAGGGGCGCGATGCATTGGCTCGGGCGCGGCACGTGCAAAACGCGTGCTCTGCTCGCGCCCAGAGCACGCATGGAACATGCTCGACGAAATGCCAATGCATGCCACAGGGCTTGGGTGAGGCTGGCACTTAGCAGACCTAGGTTAGGAGTAACTGGGAGTCTAGTGGACAGGTTAGTTTGATCAGAGGTGCAAGTTCACAGTGCAATGACAAAATTCATGTCAAAGCTGTTCATGCACTCTAGGTGTTTGACAAAATGCCACAGGCACCTTGGCATTTCTTGGAGTGGCCAAAACTTCCAGAGTGGGGTCTCTTTAGATGAATAAGAGGGTGGTGAGGTTAGTTTGTGAAAAGCACAAACTTGTTAGTGCAAGTTTTGCAAAACTACAATTCTGGACAGGAGATAAATGGCATTATCTTATGAACCAAAAATATTCAAATGGGTGCATGCTCCTGGACTTAGGGGTCTTGTAGGGTTTACTACAAGTAGGAGAAGGCACAAGGTCACTGGAGCAAAAATAAATAGGGTTGTAGTAGAAATCACAAGGCTGGACCAGAATGAAAATGAGGTTGATTCACTCAAAAATTTCAAAGAACAGCACTAGGTTTTTGCATAATGTTGAATCATATTTTACTATCAACATCCCATAATTTTGGTGGAGGCTAGAAAGAAATATTTAAATTAGTTGTAGTGAAAAATTGCACTCTGGACCAGAGAAGAAAATTGGGTGCAGAGCTCAAAATATTTCATGAATAAAAGATATTTTTGTATAAAAGTGATTTAAAAACATCACATGACATCTCCAAATTTTGGTTGGAACTTTAAGTGAATTTATCAAATGGTTGTAGTTCAAATATGGCCATGTAACCTTGGAAAAACCATTTTTCAAGAAAATAAAGATCAAGCAAATTAATTATGTAATTAGTTCTACTAATAAAAGAAAAGTTTTTCTTGAGAGGTTAAACAAGTCCAAAAACATATTTGAAAAGTTTTCACTTTGGGGAAAAACTCCATAAATCAAGGGAGGAAAAGGTTCAAAAATAAAAAGGGAGCCCAGAAAATAAAAGTTTTAATTTCCTGGCAAAATTTTAATTAATAAAACAAGGTCAAAAATTTGGGGTGTCACAACACTACCCCCCTTAAGAAAAATCTCGTCCTCGAGATTTGATAAGGGTTGTTTTTTCAAAAATATCTTCCCTGTTAGTTGGAACCAAAAAGCTTACTCATAGCACAAACTTTGTGTGGCCGGGGTTGGTTTTTGGTGCGCTCGAAGTAAAATGCAACCGTTCACCGACGTACACAAGCATGGTAAAAAAAATCGAGGCGCTCAAGCAAACATCATTCAATCATGGCGACACACAAATACAGGGCGTGGCCGTACTAAGGCTCGGTACTAATCGAGTAAATTAGTCTACCTCGTTCATATCCAAGCGGGCGTGCCTTGTGGATGTCGAGGCTTCTCTTCGGGTCTCACTGTCGGGATAGCTGGAGTGGGTTGAGGGGCTGCAGGCTCGGGGTAGCGATGATGACCATCTCGGGGATTGTTGGCCACAACCCCGTTGGAGTGTGCTCCCAAGAGGCGACGAAGCACTTCTGGGGTCATCAAGGCACCTTGGCTGACGGCTGGGGCAGATCTCAGGGACTCGATCGGGTGTCCAAATAGCACGACTAGGTTGTCGGCGTTGGGCTCGTTCTATTCTCTCGCCGGGGCTTGACGAACCAGCTCTCCACGAGCTGCGATTAGATCAATGGTGATTTGATCGAATAGTTCCTCTAGTGCACCTACATAGCGCACTAGATGCAACAATGCAGGATCTGCCTCGTGATCTCCGTTGGCAACTTGGGGTGGTCTACCATACCCTTCACGTCTGGGGTAGTAGTGGAACGAACGACAGTTAACTCTGGGCAACAAGTGCCGGAGATGAACTATAGCTTCTCGAGCAGCTAGTTGGATGGCTTGAGGCTCAAAGGAAGTTGTCCTTCCGGTGAACCTGTAGGGGCGCTAGACCCCTACCGTAGATGTGTACAGTGGCCCAGAATTGTCGGCTCTCACTGCTCATGGGTCCTTGGTACACAACATATTCCGGGGGCTCTTCTAACGCATAGGCACGACGGGTGAGGTTTGCGAGTATGGTCACAAAGCCTCCAAGGTTGGTTGCTGTGGTCTCATTGTGCACGACGGGGCCAGGCATTGTGGCTCGGTTTGGGTAGCGGCTGTGTTGTGCTGAGTTGGGGCTAGCGTGCCCTTTTATAGAAAAGGGGACGGAGTCTTCCTTCGCACGCTTGCGAAAAGACTATTCAGGATTCGGTCACTGGCGCATGAGCGACAGGTTAGGTTGATAGGTTGGGCACTGACTGCAAAAAGTGTCGGGGTCACAGTGTGGCTATCCTGCATGAGAAGCTTGGCTGGGGTTTGGTTATGGCCTGGTGGGTTGGTTTACCTAGATTTTTCGACCCGGCTAGATAGGATTAGCCAATGGTCAGCCTGGCTCTGATACCAAGTCTGTCACGACCGGTTTTCCAGGCTCTAATTTCCAGAAAAGGGCCGTTGTGCTCACCAGCCCCAGGATTACTGTTAGCTGATGAGGCACCGACTTGTTACAGAAATTCCAAGCAAAAGTGCAAAATATGTAGTACAAGACCATTGTGGCCTATGAGTACATCAAATGGTTTCTAGTGGTTGAGGGCGGAAGCGGTTTGTGGATCACCACGGTCTATGGGACTCCATTTCCCACAGGAACAGCTGACCAGATTAACTCCTATCTTTGCGAGGCTGCTATCACCGTTGCTTAGGTCCCGAGGCTGTCATCGCCACGCTCCTCTCCAAGCAAGCAATCTGGCCAAGACAATAGCCAGGGACAAGCAAGTGAGTACTTTGAATGTACTCGCAAACATTAAGAACACATGTATAACATAATTGATCAACATACACTGAAATATTCTATGATCACATTGTCAGTCATAAATAAAATCTTGATGCATGCAAGCAGGTTATTTATATGCAACCGGAATATGCAATGACAGAATAGAAATAAAATGCACCGATCGGATGTCTGAAGCGACGTCTCGAAAGGATAGTAAAAGTGAGCATGCCTCAGTCAGGCGTCTTAGCGACACCACGTAAGGGGCTTATAAAGTAAATAAAATAACAAGCATGCCACAGTCGGGCGTCTGAGCGACGCCACATAAAGGGCTTATAATCATAGTGAATATCCAGGAGGTGGTACCTTCCCAGGGATATTCATTATTTCAAACAATGCAAACGGTTAGTCCATAATGATAACAATCATAACCATCATATATCACATGTCATCATCAATATTCGAGTTTAGTGGTTTCTCCTCCGAAGACCGACACTAAGACCGACACTTGACCCATCCCAGACTGTAATCCTTAACCATGGACACGGCTATTCGAATAGGTTTAATATCTCTGCAGAGAGTGTACTCTTTACCACGAGTAACGGATTCCTTTAGTCCATCGGACTAATTCCGTCTACGGTCTTTTAATTGAAACACATCTGACTTGCACACACCAGCTTTTACTCATGTCTGGAATCACCCATGACACCTGTTAAGCAAAACTCTAAGTGGGGAGGCTACAACCTCGCGTAGCATGGGATCAAATTTCTATTGCGCGCTCTAAGGGGTGCCCCCCTCTCGGTCCCAACCGGATACACCCATGTCCCCGGACCAGGTGGCATGCCTACCGGCTACAACCGGTATCTTCCACCATGGCCTCTCTGTACGGTGTGTGCCAAAACAAGGGTTAACAACTTACTGAACCATAGCCCACCTACGGTAGGGACTAGTGGCAGTACGAAACAAGTATGGGGGTTACCAGAACAATACTCGATCTATGGCCAACTCAGGAGGCTTATAAATTCCCTGCATGACATGTATATCAAATATATTTCGACCAACAAAATCACCACCCATTATACCTTACTATGCCATACCGGACATAACCGTCCCGATGGAGACCGGCGACAAGCTCACGCCTACCCAAGGCAGAGGCTTTCCCGGATTCCTTTCCGGCATGCATGCAAGGCACATGAGGATGATTACCATCACAAGTATATACATTCCCAACAGCAAGGAAAATCACTAATATGCATTCATGCAAATGATCGTATCACCACATAAAATAACGAGTTCTCCGAAATGAGGTGGTGTTATAAACGTGTCAACCAACACATCAAAAATATTCTTGCCAGGGTTCAAGATGCTTGCCTTCATGGTGTGGAAAGACAGGGTGCACTCCAAATCTTTTGAAAGCTTTCTTCTCTTCAAAAATCCTATTTTCAAAAATATGCAAATAACACATATTTCAATAACAGTACAAAAAAGTTGTTTGGAAAATTTTCAAATAAATCTTAAAATAAACTAGACAGAATTTGAGAGATGTAGGAAAAAGAATCAATTCATTTGGAGTTATATTTAAAAAGTTATAGACAGTCAAAGCTCTGGTCAAAATCTGTTTTTAAAAGAAAATCCAGAAAAGAAAACGGTTCGAATGGAATTACGCTTTCGCACAGAGGAGACGTACTTGAGCCTTTATGCCTCCACTTATCCAGCATGGGCGGCGTGTGAGTCACTGACAGTGGGCCCGGGGGACCCACTGGTCAGGTTTGACTAGTCGACCTCCCTCCTCTTCCTCTGCCCCGAGAGGAGGCGGGACTCCGGCGATGCTCGCCGGCGAACGGCGGCATAGTTCGGGAAACGGAGGTCACCCGCGGGCTCAGGGGATCGAGACGGTCACTCCGGTAGTCGTTACGGTCTCGGGGGTGGACGGAGCTACCGGCGGCGAGCTTCGCGGCGGACGGTGGCCGTCAGGCAAAGTGATTTTTCTCCCGCGGTGAGTCCCGATCAAAATCGAGCAGGGGGAATGGTTCACGGGAGGAAGAGGGATTTCTTGGTGAAGAGAACGGAAAGGGGGAGGCCCTGGTGGTGCCAGAATGAATAAGGCAGTGGCGGCGGCCGTGGTTGCCGGAGATGGGGAAGGAGACCTCCCCGGGTCGATTGGCTGCCAATGGGGGTCCTAGGGAGATGGCTTGGGACTGCCTGCGTGCGGAGATGAGCTCGGGGCTCCTTAAATAGGCGATCGGGGTCGGTTGCGATGGTGGCCGCGGATAAGGTCGCCGGCGACCGCCATTCTGTAGCTAGGGCGTCGTGGCGGCGACGAGCGCTAGTGGACACACTTGTGGATGAGCTTGCGTTGTTCCAGGGGGCAGGTGGCGAGCGGGAGAGGCTCGGGCGGCGCCGACATGAGCAGGGGCTGTCGGGCGGCCGTGGCAGCTAGCTCCTGGCTTGCCGGGGACGTGGCGAGGGGCGGCTTGGCGTGATGCGGTGAGAAGGGGAGTGCGTGGCGCGGCTCTGCAGTGGGTAAAACCAGGGGCGCGATGCGTTGGCTCGGGCGCGGCACGTGCAAAACGCGTTCTCTGCTCGCGCCCAGAGCACGCACGGAACATGCTCGACGAAATGCCAATGCATGCCACAGGGCTTGGGTGAGGCTGGCACTTAGCAGACCTAGGTTAGGAGTAACTGTGAGTCTAGTGGACAGGTTAGTTTGATCAGAGGTGCAAGTTCATAGTGCAATGACAAAATTCATGTCAAAGTTGTTCATGCACTCTAGGTGTTTGACAAAATGCCACAGGCACCTAGGCATTTCTTGGAGTGGCCAAAACTTCCAGAGTGGGGTCTCTTTAGATGAATAAGAGGGTGATGAGGTTAGTTTGTGAAAAGCACAAACTTGTTAGTGCAAGTTTTGCAAAACTACAATTCTGGACAGGAGATAAATGGCATTATCTCATGAACCAAAAGTATTCAAATGGGTGCATGCTCCTGGACTTAGGGGTCTTGTAGGGTTTACTACAAGTAGGAGAAGGCACAAGGTCACTGGAGCAAAAATAAATAGGGTTGTAGTAGAAATCACAAGGCTGGACCATAATGAAAATGAGGTTGATTCACTCAAAAGTTTCAAAGAACAGCACTAGGTTTTTGCATAATGTTGAATCATATGTTACTATCAACATCCCATAATTTTGGTGGAGGCTAGAAAGAAATATTTAAATTAGTTGTAGTGAAAAATTGCACTCTGGACCAGAGAAAAAAATTGGGTGCAGAGCTCAAAATATTTCATGAATAAAAGATATTTTTGTATAAAAGTGATTTAAAAACATCAGATGACATCTCCAAATTTTGGTTGGAACTTTAAGTGAATTTATCAAATGGTTGTAGTTCAAATATGGCCATGTAACCTTGGAATAACCATTTTTCAAGAAAATAAAGATCAAGCAAATTAATTATGTAATTAGTTCTACTAATAAAAGAATTTTTTTTCTTGAGAGGTTAAACAAGTCCAAAAACATATTTGAAAAGTTTTCACTTTGGGGAAAAACTCCATAAATCAAGGGAGGAAAAGGTTCAAAAATAAAAAGGGAGCCCAGAAAATAAAAGTTTTAATTTCCTGGCAAAATTTTAATTAATAAAACAAGGTCAAAAATTTGGGGTGTCACAAATTGTCACTGCTATGCCTGTGGGCCTACTGGGCCTCCTGCGGGCCTGAATCCTGGCCCTTGGATGGGTTTCTAGTCGTATTAAGGTTGTGGGGGCCCAGTAGGTGGCATTTTTTTGTTTTTTTGTTGCTTTATTTATTTTCTTTTGTTTTTTGCTTTATTTTTTAATTCTTTATGCTTTTAGTTTTAGAAAAATTATAAACTTTTTGTTAATGCCATTAGTTTTCAAATTTGAAAACATTTTTTTGTTTATTTGTTTTCTTTGTTGCTTTATTTATTTTATTTTGTTTCTACTTACAACAAAATACTTATTGTTGCTATTTTTTCTGGTTTTTTTGTTTTGTTTTCTGCATTATTTATTTTCTTTTGTTTTTTGCTTTATTTTTTTATTCTTTTTGCTTTTAGTTTTAGAAAAATTATAAACTTTCTATTAGTGCCATTAGTTTTCAAATTTGAAAACACTTTTTTAGTTTTTTTGTTTTCTTTGTTGCTTTATTTATTTTATTTTGTGATTAACTTTACTATAAAAATAGTATTTTTCCTTTTTTTGATTTGTTTTTTTGCATTATTTATTTTCTTTTGTTTTTTGCTTTAATTTTTAATTCTGTTTGCTTTTAGGTTAGCAAAATTATAAACTATCTGTTAGTGCCATTAGTTTTAGAAAAATTATAAACTTTCTTTTAGTGCCATTAATTTTCAAATTTGAATAGTTAAAATTTGAATTCTTTGAAAATTGTTTGAATCACAAGTTTGTGATTAACTTACTAAAAAAATGAGAATAGATGCGCTTATAGAGAAAATTCAACCTAAATTCCTAGTAAATTTCTATGAATTTCAGAGAAATTCACTATGAATTTAGGTTAAACTTTTCTCTATTAGGGCATCTATTTTCACTTTGAGAGGAGCTCAACAAGGCAGAGAGGGAAGGGCTTATAAACTGGTGTGAGCCCCCTTCGGTTGGCGAGGTGGGACTAAACTCTGCCCGCAACGAGGACCAACCCTTTAGTCCCGGTTGTGGCACAAACCGGGACTGATGGTCATGGGCCAGGGGCGAGGAGCAAAATTATAAACTTTCTGTTAGTGCCATTAGTTTTAGAAAGTTGAATGTTGAAAGTTGGCATGGGCCAGGGACTAATGGTCATGGTATTACGAGGGCCGAACCATAAGACATGAAAGCATTTCAAATGAACTCTGAAAAAGTTGAAAGTTGGCATGGTATCATAATTTCACCCACATAGCATGTGCATGTACAAAACGGACAATGGTAGCATGTTCGTGTGTTACAAAGTTGGCATGGTATCATCATAATAGTTGCGGGAGAAAGTCTTCACTTTTTCTTCGCTTGTGTCATTTGCTTATTGCGCCGTAACCATGGATAATCTTCATTGTTTATCAGGATGCTTGGGTCAGCCTTGACATTGAAGGGAGGAATTTCATGAAACTTTTCATAATCTTTAGACATGTCTGTCTTGCCGTCCACTCCCAGGATGTGCCTTTTTCCTGAAAGAACTATGTGGCGCTTTGGCTCATCGTATGATGTATTCGCTTCCTTATCTTTTCTTTTTCTCGGTTTGGTAGACATGTCCTTCACATAGATAACCCGTGCCACATCATTGGCTAGGACGAACGGTTCGTCAGTGTACCCAAGATTTTTCAGATCCACTGTTGTCATTCCGTACTGTGGGTCTACCTGTACCCCGCCGCCTAACAGATTGACCCATTTGCACTTAAACAAAGGGACCTTAAAATTAGGTCCGTAGTCAAGTTCCCATATGTCCACTATGTAACCATAATATGTGTCCTTTCCGCTCTCGGTTGCTGCATCAAAGCGGACACAGCTGTTTTGGTTGGTGCTCTTTTGATCTTGGGCGATCGTGTAAAATGTATTCCCATTTATCTCGTATCCTTTGTAAGTCAATACAGTCAAAGATGGTCCCCTGGACAACAAGTACAACTCATCACAAACAGTGTTGTCACCTCTGAGACGTGTTTCCAACCAACTGCTGAAAGTCCTAATGTGTTCACATGTAATCCAGTCGTCGCACTGCTCCGGGTGTTTGGAGCGCAGACTGTTCTTGTGTTCATCGACATACGGGGTCACCAAGGTAGAGTTCTGTAGAACTGTGTAGTGTGCTTGAGACCAAGAATATCCGTCCCTGCATATTATTGAGTCTCTTCCAAGAGTGCCTTTTCCAGTCAGTCTTCCCTCATACCGCGATTTAGGGAGACCTATCTTCTTAAGGCCAGGAATGAAGTCAACACAAAACCCGATAACATCCTCTGTTTGATGGCCCATGGAGATGCTTCCTTCTGGCCTAGCGTGGTTACAGACATATTTCTTTAGGACTCCCATGAACCTCTCAAAGGGGAACATATTGTGTAGAAATACGGGCCCCAGGATGACAATCTCGTCGACTAGATGAACTAGGACGTGCGTCATGATATTGAAGAAGGATGGTGGGAACACCAGCTCGAAACTGACAAGACATTGCGCCACATCACTCCTTAGCCTTGGTACGATTTCTAGATCGATCACCTTCTGAGAGATTGCATTGAGGAATGCACATAGCTTCACAATGGCTAATCAGACGTTTTCCGGTAGAAGCCCCCTCAATGCAACTGGAAGCAGTTGCATCATAATCACATGGCAGTCATGAGACTTTAGGTTCTGAAACTTTTTCTCTGGATATTTATTATTCCCTTTATATTCGACGAGAAGCCAGTCGTGACCTTCATACTGAGTAGGCATTCAAAGAAGATTTCTTTCTCTTCTTTCGTATGAGCGTAGCTGGCAGGACCTTTATACTGCTTCGGAGGCATGCCGTCTTTTTCGTGCAAACGTTGCAGGTCCTCCCGTGCCTCAGGTGTATCATTTGTCTTCTCATACACGCTCGAGAAGCCTAGCAGGTTCACGCAAAGTTTCTTCGTCACGTGCATCACATCGATTGAAGAGCGGACCTCTAGGTCTTTCCAGTAGGGTAGGTCCCAAAATATAGATTTCTTCTTCCACATGGGTGCGTGTCCCTCAGCGTCATTCGGAACAGCTAGTCCAGCAGGACCCTTTCCAAAGATTACGTAGTGTAAATCATTGACCATAGCAAGTATGTGATCACCGGTACGCATGGCGGGCTTCTTCCGGTGATCTGCCTCGCCTTTGAAATGCTTGCCTTTCTTTCGACATTGATGGTTGGTCGGAAGAAATCGACGATGGCCCAGGTACACATTCTTCCTGCATTTGTCCAGGTATATACTTTCAGTGTCATCTAAGCAGTGCGTGCATGCGTGGTATCCTTTGTTTGTCTGTCCTGAAAGGTTACTGAGAGCGGGCCAATCGTTGATGGTCACGAACAACAACGCCTTAAGGTTAAATTCCTCCTGTCTGTGCTCATCCCACGTGCGTACACCGTTTCCATTCCATAGCTGTAAAAGTTCTTCAACTAATGGCCTTAGGTACACATCAATTTCGTTGTCGGGTTGCTTAGGGCCTTGGATGAGAACTGGCATCATAATGAACTTTCGCTTCATGCACATCCAAGGAGGAAGGTTATACATACGTAGAGTCACGGGCCAGGTGCTGTGATTGCTGCTCTGCTCCCCGAAAGGATTAATGCCATCCGCGCTTGAAGCAAACCATACATTCCTTGGGTCCTTTGCAAACTCATCCCAGTACTTTCTCTCGATTTTTCTCCACTGCGACCCATCAGCGGGTGCTCTCAACTTCCCATCTTTCTTTCGGTTCTCACTGTGCCATCTCATCAACTTGGCATGCTCTTCGTTTCTGAATAGACGTTTCAACCATGGTATTATAGGAGCATACCACATCACCTTCGCAGGAACCCTCTTCTTGGGGGGCTCGCCGTCAACATCACCAGGTTCATCTCGTCTGATCTTATACCGCAATGCACCGCATACCGGGCATGCATTCAGATCCTTGTATGCACCGCGGTAGAGGATGCAGTCATTAGGGCATGCATGTATCTTCTCCACCTCCAATCCTAGAGGGCATACGACCTTCTTTGCTGCGTATGTACTGTCGGGCAATTCGTTATCCTTTGGAAGCTTCTTCTTCAATATTTTCAGTAGCTTCTCAAATCCTTTGTCAGCCACAGCATTCTCAGCCTTCCACTGTAGCAATTCCAGTACGGTACCGAGCTTTGTGTTGCCATCTTCGCAATTGGGGTATAACCCTTTTTTGTGATCCTCTAACATGCGATCGAACTTCAGCTTCTCCTTTTGACTTTCGCATTGCGTCCTTGCATCGACAATGACCCGGCGGAGATCATCATCATCGGGCACATCGTCTGGTTCCTCTTGATCTTCAGCAGCTTCACCCGCTGCAGCATCATTGGGCACATCGTCTGGTTCCTCTTGATCTTCACCGGCTCCCCCCATTGCAGCATCACCGTATTCAGGGGGCACATAGTTGTCATCGTACTCTTCTTCTTTGTCGTCTTCCATCATAACCCCTATTTCTCCATGCCTCATCCAAACATTATAGTGTGGCATGAAACCCTTGTAAAGCAGATGGGAGTGAAGGATTTTCCGGTTAGAGTAAGACCTCGTATTCCCACATTCAGTGCATGGACAACACATAAAACCATTATGTTTGTTTGCCTCAGCCGCATCGAGAAACTCATGCACGCCCTTAATGTACTCGCATGTGTGTCTGTCACCGTACATCCATTGCCGGTTCATCTGCGTGCATTATATATAATTAAGTGTCCAAATTAATAGAAGTTCATCATCACATTAAAACCAAAGTGCATATATAGTTCTCATCTAACAACATATAGCTCTCCAGAGCATCTAATTAATTAAACCATACATTGAAACTATGTAAAACATTTCAATGCGAAAACAAATGCGATCATAATCGCAACCAAGGTAATAATTGATCCAACGGCATAATGATACCAAGCCTCGGTATGAATGGCATATTTTCTAATCTTTCTAATCTTCAAGCGCATTGCATCCATCTTGATCTTGTGATCATCGACGACATCCGCAACATGCAACTCCAATATCATCTTCTCCTCCTCAATTTTTTTTTATTTTTTCCTTCAACAAATTGTTTTCTTCTTCAACTAAATTTAACCTCTCGACAATAGGGTTGGTTGGCATTTCCGATTCACATACATCCTACATAAATAAAATCCATGTCACGTTGGTCGGCATAATTTTCATAAACAATAAATGAACCAATAGTTATAAAGATAATATATATACCACATCTGAATCATAGACAGGACGAGGGCCGACGGGGGCGGATACCAAAACCATCGCACTATATAAGATGCAATAATAAAAGTAAGAAAATAATACAAGTATCTATGTAAACATACAAGTAAGAATATTTTTCCTTTCAGAAAGAAGATAAGAACAAGAGGCTCACCACGGTGGTGCCGGCGATGAGCTCGACACGGGTGATCGACGGCGGTGAAGACGGGGACGGGGCGTGACGGACCGCTAAACCTAGACAAATATTATGGAAAATGGAGCTTGGAGGTCGAGCTTGGAGAGGAGAAAGCTTAAGTAGTGTGGCTCGGGCATTCCATCGAACACCTTGTGTGCATAGGAGGTGAGCTAGAGCACCACCAAGCCCTCTCCCCCTCGGCCAGAGAAAAACAGAGCACTGGGGTGCTCTGCTCGCGAGCGAGGGGTATATATAGGCACCTCATTGGTCCCGGTTGGTGACATGAGCCGGGACTAAAGGGGAGCCTTTGGTCCCGGTTCAAGCCACCAACCGGGACCAATGGTGGTGGGCCAGGAGCGAGGCCCATTGGTCCCGGTTCATCCCACCAACCGGGACCAAAAGGTCCAGATGAACCGGGACCAATGGCCCACGTGGCCCGGCCGGCCCCCTGGGCTCACGAACCGGGACCAATGCCCACATTGGTCCCGGTTCTGGACTGAACCGGGACTAATGGGCTGACCCGGCCTGGACCAAAGCCCTGTTTTCTACTAGTGAGAGCCAGTGGATCGATCTGGGTACTGGAGTGCCTTGTAGTTGTTGAGCAAAAATTTCCCTGTAAGTGCTGAAGGGCACTCGTTTCTGGATGAGAGCCAGAGGCTTGATCTGGGTACTGAGCACCTTGTAGTTGTTCAGCAGAAATTCTGGAAACATAGTTCTGTGTCTTCCCATCTAATTGGAATAGTTACCCTAGCTTGAATTTTCAATTTTGCGATACTTTTGTAGCTCACTTCTTGGGATGAGATGTGGCATGTCCAAGGAAAGTGCCCATCTGAGCCCATGCACAAATGCACATGATTTCTCAGATGTCCGTTCGTTCCAAGATTCGGTCCTGGTCCTTGTATTTCTGGACGTATGTTGCGCAGTATATTGATTTGCACAGTCCATATGACCCACAGCGATCAGATAATCATTGCAGCCTTCGCCGTTAGGTTTACCTCAGGCCTAGAATCCCATTCACGTCAAAAAAACGGTCTAGAATCCCATTGACGTTCTGGGCTGTCTCCCGTACTGCTATGGCCATTCCATTAATGCAAAAGCCACCCCGCCGAGCCAAGCAGAATGAGCAAACTGATTAGCAAACTGGAGACTAGAGTAAATTAAAAAATCATCAAGAATGCAACAGCAAGCAGCAAGAGAAGATTGGTTGTGAAAATTGGAACCCAGACCAGTGGGTGGTGAGCCATGGGACAACAGTCAACTTCACATTTCGATACGCTCGACCTCGTTTGAATCTATGAGCAGTACAAGTTTGCTTTAAATGCGAACACTAATCAGCCATCAGCACTCAACACTTGAGTCTGTTCCCAGGAGTGCTACAACCATTCCAAAACTTCATTATTTGACAAATTCCCAGACAGACATTTTGTAGAAACCATTTTAACTGACATACACCCCATATCTATACTCTTAAATGCTACAGCCCATGTCAGAACACCAAACATTTGGCTTGATTAGATCAGTACAGAAATCACAAAGTTAAGGTATAAGACACAAACATTGAATTTTAGTCCTGATCTTGTCATTTCACAAACAACAATTAGTGACTAGCCATTAAGCACATAAACTAAGCACTCTCTGTAGCAAACTAAAACAGCACTACAGACACCCTCGCAAAATCTGTAACAGATAAACTAAGCTCCTCTTGGCATCAAAATTATGTTTTCTCCCATCAACCTTAATTCGGCAGACCTGGTACAATTCTTTGGACGGAGTCCCTCAACTCCATTGTTCTTGCAGGTTTCTGAGGCTGCTTTGGAACATTGCCGAAATCTATTTCTGTCGTGTCCTCTTGTGACCTTGCCACCGACAAATGGTGCAAAATCTGTTTCTCTTCAACCTCTGCTCGTCGTTGGTCGACCCATCTCCTTGCTCTGAGCAGGAGCCAATAAACCTACCATTGCCTGGCACATTAGTTAAATTATTATTGCCACTGATTGCATCATGCAGTACATCAGTCGCATGATTTGCGCAACACCTCCTTTCACCTCCATATATATGTTCGATAACAACTCCATTTTGAGCAATCCTATCCTCCAAACATAGCCCATCTCCAGCTTTTGTGAATGGTTGCATTTTACACCATGCAGTACTTGAACAAAGCAATGAGACGGTAGTAAGCCTCAACACTAGTGTCACCTAGTCCAACTAGCTCCACAATATGCATGAACACATTCAAATGTACCAGGTCCATGATATATGCATGTACATATTCATAAGCACCATAAATAAATTGATATTGTCCATATACTTGAATCGTGCTTCACATGCTGTCAGCGACTAAATTTTGAAATGTGTGCACACTTATTCATTGAAATGGAGGGAGTACTAACTAACTACAACTCTCCTGCTATGATGTAAAAAAAATTGGATCCATATCAAGACTATGTGTTGCCTAAAATTAAGTCACCAAACAACATACATCATGATAAAATAGGGTCATATACACTGTTTGTAGTCATAAATTTGAACCAGCTTTTGGGAGCCAATCTCTTTTAACACTTGCTGTCACGCATGAGCTCAACCATGCATAAAATTAGAATTAGCTGCACAAGTTTACTAGCCTTGAGCCCTTGACAGTCTTTTATCAACCAAGCCCATGCTAAAAAAACAAACATCTGACAGACACAAATAATATGCAAGCAGAAACACACCTACGCCTCTATCCAGGTGCTTGCCGGATTAATTGTTCGGGTGCTTGCGGTGAGCTATCCCTTTGTGCAGCCACCACCGCTTCCGCCTCACAGATCTGCATGTCCACACTCAGGGCCGCCACTGTCGCTTGCTCCAACTCTCTCATGGACGCGATCACAGGGTAATGAGTTAATGACGCACCGATGCTTGCTCCACCTTACCTACGGCTGCAGCACAGGTTGATGGAGCGGCTCCATCAGGACATCACTGTCACTGACCTCCTCCAGCAGAGTGAATTTCGCACAATAGTTGAGCACAAGGCAGATTGATCTTAGAAACTCGATGCAAAAAGATAGATTCCATGGCTTACCTATTAATTGGTTGCATCAAGAACTCCATCTCCCAGACGGCGTCTGCTCTTCCCCGCTACTCGACACGCTACGAGCTCCCCTGTTACGTGCAGTGGAAGAAGAGAATCTTGGGGCATCATGAACGAAACAACGCCTGCACACCCAACCTCCTCCGAGCGTTAACTGCGACAGTTTGCCATAGACCAGAAAAGTATTCCTGTTCCACTGATCCGCACTCTGCAAGCAAAGCACAGATGCGCACAAGAGTATGTAAAAATAAGTTACTATACTTTCTTGAACTCATTTCATTGACTTATATTCATTAATTTCTCCCATTCCGTTATTGTTCGACACTTTATACAAGTTCGTTAATGCCCACAGTTTCCATAGGGGTTGCTAACTCTACTTCATGAACAGAATGCACTGCAACCTCAATATTCATAGTTGCATTCTATCTTACAAGTCACATTTTCTGCTCCAACCAAATTTTCCATGACCTATCGATATGTGGTCTACTGGCCATATCATCCAATTCCTGACATTCTATACAACATGTAATAAATTACCCAGTATGCGGTCTCATAATTACAAGCAATCACATGAATTTTGCAACATAGACAGTCTATCATTTCAGTTAACAATTTATGGTGTAATAATTTATCTAGGGGCACAACAATAGGTGCATACCGAATCATTCAGCTCACAATCAAATGATGTGTCCCTGTACAATACTCTTGTACTCCCTCTGTTCCAAAATAGATGACCCCAACTTTGTACTACGTTAGTATAAAGTTGGGTCATCTATTTTGGAACTGAGGGAGTAATTACAACCAGAAATTGTTCAGATTTGCACCACAAATTATATGCAATCAACCACACACATGCAAAATAAGATTATTCAGATTTGCACATTAATTTCAGAACTACTGTGTTGAGCACGAAAATACCTGCGGCTCCATCGTGGAGCTCAGGGTTCCATCTTCCCTATCGTTTGTGAAGCCTACGGTAAACCCTTCCTATGACCCACCTCCACCTCCAGCACACAAATCTTCCCATCAAAGCTCTCACCGGGGTGTCCGATGCTGCTCCGTTCCCACAATCAGCGCACTCACTGGGTATTGGAGGTTTGGAGGGGTTCCATCGTGACGTCACTATCACTTAACCTCCTCAAGCACCATGGATCTACGCAGCATGAGGACGAAATTGCAGATCGACACCACGGGATCCAAAATCGAGCAAAAACATCAGACCGGGCAAAGTCTAATTGGCTAGATCAGGAACTCCATACCAACCTGTGGACGTGGCCTTTTTGGGAAATCGCAGCCCCGCAAAATCAAGCCTCTCGCTATTGAAAAAATCCAGCTTGAGAGGTAGGAGACGATGGTACCACCGGTCTGCCCCCATCTGTCACCCAAATCCTCACATTTACTCCTCTGTCGATAGATTTAACGAAAAGAATGTATCCTGATCCACGGACCGGAATGGAGACCGACGAGTTGAGCCACGGCTCAACTTCCTGCCGTCCATGTTCGCCGTTCCTCCGTCTCTGTCCTGGCCCACAGCTCATGCGTATTTCTTCTTTTTCATATTTGCGGTCGCTCGCGAAGTTGGCCCAGCCATTTAATGTGTCGAATCCCGAGACACTACTGTACCGCCTAGATATCGAGCACATATGTGCTCGAGCTCAAAAACACCGTGTCCCATGTCCAAATCAATCTAGCATCATCAGTGAGGTGGTAGGCTGCAATGTATACCTTGTCGAATGTCGACATTCTACAGTGAGAGGTAGATACTTTCTTTAATATTTGTCCTACATGACTAGTACCATTGTTACTTCGTATATTTTTGTTATTCTTGTCCATTATTTTTGATTCACTATTTATGACCTTGACCAGATGCCAAAGCGTAATCATTAGTTCATTCATTCTTAGGGTTGATTATAATTTGGGTGAAAACTTTGTGGTTTAGCTTCTGTTTTTTGGCGAAAGAAAGTGACACATATTCCAATGTAGTTGATACAATAATCAGGCAAAGAACAGAAGTGCATCATTTGAACAGTCGAACACATATTATTAATTTATCATTGCACAACAAGCACAAGATCTCATTGCGCATATATATGTTGTTATTATCTCATAGTGCATAACTCTTGCTGGTTAATTGATTTAGTTATTGTTGTCCATCCAAAACTGAGCTTGGAGCCACTTCACTGCATTCTTTTCCACCTGAAAAAACTTTTAGATAGGATATCTTAGCTTTGATCCAAACACTTCACTGTATATGACTGTTAGCGCAAGGGATAAGTTGGTAGGCTTGTTAGGGCAAAGGATAAGTTAGAAGTGGATGAGTCCTTTTGAGAACACAAGCGCATCATCTTTCTTGAGCTTCTTGGTGAGAAGCTTGTTCTCCGGGTTAGAAGTCACAAAACTGACATCACTAGTGTGTGTGTGTGTGTGTGTGTGTGTGTGCGCACGCCTGCACGCATGGCCGGAGATGTGTAAACATCCATATAATAATCAACATATGTAGATAAAAGCCTGTACCCAAAAAATGCATCCAAAATAGGTATGCACAAGAATATATACGTGTTACATTAAAATTTCCTTCTAAAATTCTGAATGCAAAATAACCGACGATAGTATCAGTATTGATCTGGTCCAATAATTTCTTCTCAATGCATAAAGTCGTCAACCCATTTAACCTATCGTGTGACAATAAAATCTAATATGCGGTAGAAATATTAGGATAACATCTGCTTCTTTGACAAACTCAAGAATCTCCATAGCATACGTTGGTCCAGGCAAAGTCAACGTAACACTTAACTCAGAAATTAAAAATCAAATGTGTTTATGAATGATTGTAGTTCTTCAAATAAGCTTTTCAATGAATTGGTTGCCTTATCAAACACAACCAAAACAATAATGAACTTCAATATCCAATCTTGGTTCTAAGATTGCTTCATCATAGTCAATTTAATCAAATTACCTTTCCTAGGAGCATGGTGTTTTACTGAAAATTATGGCTCTGCATTAATTTTAGCTGCAATTTCTTTAGCAATGATCACACTAGAAGCAAGCACTTCATTTCTGTAAGTGTCAAAGTCATTTCTCATACCTTCTTTGTATTAAGGGGATTCAATGCACATGGATGATGATTACAACCTCCTGCTCATTGTATCTACAATATAGAATGTCATGCCAAAATGACCATATCCAGTATAAACTCATAGCCACCAATCACTTCAATTTTGTTGCATCACCATTATCCTTGGGTTTGGTACCACTACCTTCACATAACTCAAGCTGAGTTGATCTTAGCTTAGGACCTTCAAATCTAATTGCTTTAACACTTTTGATCCGACTCTCCCTACGAGTATCACTTAAAGATTTCATCGTTAGATCTTCCACATGCCTAACCAAAACATTCCGTCTTTTGGTAGAAAAAAGTAGTACATATTCGTTATATGATTCTAATAAAGAAATTTACCATAAGATTTAGCCACATCGTAGACTGAGATTAACTTTGGCGAGCACATGCCATATACAGAGCTCGTGGAATTATCTCAAATAACCGACTTTGCACTCCCCTGTATTTTCCTTTCATATTGGAACCATTGGCATAGCCTTGGCCCGTAATGTCATCAATATTTAGGCCGAAAGACTTGATAGGATTAACCAAAACCTTGAAAAGTACCAAACCAAAAGAGTCATCCACTATAAAAAAAGAACAATTATTTCTCTATTTTTATTTTTCCATCAGACCAATGAACATATCAAACCAACATACTCATATGTTTTTGGTGACTATGAATCAAACCAACACACTCGTTTTTTTGGTGACTCATATCTGGGGTACAATCTAGGGTAATAGAGAAATATTTTGCCACTTTGACAATCTTGATGATACAATTTGTAATGTCAACAACCATGAGAGAAATCAACTCATTTTGAATTTTATGGCTAAGATAATGGTAATGAATCTCTTAGTTTTGAATACGTCTAAGATGCTCTTGCATTATCAGTCAAATTTTGCAACCATCTCCACACAAGCTAAGAAATTACCGAGTCATCATAAAGTTTCTCTCTTGATGATCCTTTAAAAGCCAAATTGCAATTATAAAGAAATTTAACAATGACAACTATTCTTAATAAAACCTGCATTATGTGTTCATTCTCCTCTGTTGCAATAGCAGTTTGTCATTTGTTTCATGCTTTCTCAGTCTAGTTCTCGGTTCATTCAAGGAATTCATGGCGGTAATATGCTCGACACTAGCTTCATGTTCTTTCGGTCTCTCATTAATATGTATTCAATCACTAAATGCATCATGCATCAATGAACTCCATTTGTCAAAATTGAAAAGCTTAAAAAACAAAACACTTTATTTGAGCATTTTTAATAAACTAACCATTTTCTATCACACACCTCTCCATTGCTCATTTTTTATAGAGTAATGGCTATAAAAAGTGTCTTGAATTTCTATCCAAAAGGATACTCAGTATTTTTGTTCTTCCGTTTTAGGCCTTTCTTCACTAATATGTCCTGCTATTCGTCTACCTTTACCTAAAATGGAAGAATAAAACACTACATAAGGGGCCTAAAATGAAAGAAGAAAATACTGAATATACTTTGGATGGAAGTTCAGGATATTTTCTGGTACAACTATTACTCTAGAAAAGTGAGCAATGGAGAGGTGACTAATAGAAAATAGCTACTTTATTGAAAACACGCAAATAAAGTGTTCTGCTTTTTGTAAGATTTCCAATTCTGACAAGTGCAGGTGCTCCTTGGGGCATGATGGGTTTAGTGATTGGAGACATAATAATGAGAGACCAAAAGAAAATGAAGTTAGTGTTATGCATATTGCCAATATGAACTCTTGGAATGAACTAGAGAAGCATTATTAGAATGGTTGGCATTGTGAAATTTATTTATAAATGCAATTTGGCTATTAAAGGATCAAGGGAGCAACTTTATGATTACTCCAATGGTAATTTCTTAGCTTCTCTGTAGATGGTTGTAGAATTTGACTTGGTAATGCAAGACTATGTTAGACGTATTCAAAACAAATAGATTCATTGTCATTATCTTAGCTGTAAAATTCAAAATGAGTTGGTTTCTCTTATGGTTGCTGACTTTACAAATTCTATCGTCATGATTGCCAAAGTGGCGAAATGTTTCTCTGTTATCCTAGATTGCACCCTAGATGTGAGTCATCAAGAACAAATAGTTTTTTTAACTATGTATTGGGAGGCAACAACCCCACAGTCCTTTATTACAAACGAAAACAATGGAGCAGACTCCAAAATTTATAAATGTACATGGTTAGGGGGAGGAATATACAAAAGAGGGAACCTAACAATGGAAGTTAAACAATCCAACTTAAAAGCCTATCCTTATATTTGCATTTAATTCTATGTGTTTGTTGGTTAGACGTGTCCATATGTCTCATGGAGAAATTAAAATCGAGTAGTTTCTTTGCTTAATGGATGTCACATTTGGTTTGGGACTTTTCAAGGTATTGGTTGATTCTATCAAGTTTTTAGCCTTAATATTGACATTGATGACAATAGGGACTGAAGTTATGACTTGTTCCAATACGAAAGGAAGATACAATGGGGGTGCAAATTCGGTTGCTTAAGATAAATCCAAGAGCTTTGTATATGCCATGTGCTTGCCACAGTCTTAATCTCACTCTTTGTAATATGACTAAATCTGAAGGCAAAGATTCTTTTTTTAGAATTGTATAACAAATGTATGTATTATTTTCTAGTTCTATAAAAATATGGAAAGTTTTGGTTAGCAATGTAGAAGATTTAATTATGAAATCGTTAGAGTAATGCTCGTTGGGAGAGTCAGATGAAAAGTGTCGCAACAATTAAATTTCAATCTCGTAAGTTAAGATCGACTTTGCTTGAGTTAGGTGAAGATAGTGGTGCCAAACCCAAGGACATGAGTGATGCAATCACCATCTGTGTGCATTGAGTTCGCCTCACCTCAAGTGGAAGGTACGAGGAATTAATTGAAGGGTCAGTTTCTTGTGTGATCATTACTAAAGAAATTGCAAGTGAAATGGGCGTAGAGCCATCATTTCCAGTAAAGCGTCGTGCTCCTAGGAAGAAGCAATTTGATGAAATTGACTCCGATGAAGCAACCTTGGAATCTGAGAAGGATTTTGAACATAATTATTGTTGGGAAATGGTTTGATATCAACTAATTCATTGAAAAGCAGTTATGAAGAACTCAAATCATTCATAAATATATTTGGAGTTTTAATGAGCTCAACATCGTTGAGGTTATTGGACCGTTTAATTAGTTTTGGTTAGTCATGTAGAAAATTTAATTGTGAAATTGTTAGAGTAATGCTCGTTGGGAGAGTCAGATGAAAAGTGTCACAACAATTAAATTTCAATATCCTAACTTAAGATTGAGTTTGCTTGAGTTAGGTGAAGATATTGGTACTGAACCCAAGGACACGAGTGATGCAATCACCATCTGTGTGCATTGATTCCACCTTAACTCAAGTGGAAGGTTGGTGTCTACTACGCAACCTTCTTCTTGTAGACGTTGTTGGGCCTGCAAGTGCACAGGTTTGTAGGACAGTAGCAAATTTCCCTCAAGTGGATGACCTAAGGTTTATCAATCCGTAGGAGGCGTAGGATGAAGATGGTCTCTCTCAAGCAACCCTGCAACCAAATAACAAAGAGTCTCTTGTGTCCCCAACACACCCAATACAATGGTAAATTGTATAGGTGCACTAGTTCGGCGAAGAGATGGTGATACAAGTGCAAAATAGATAGTAGATATAGGTTTTTGTAAACTGAAAATATAAAAACAGCAAGGTAGCGAGTGGTAAAAGTGAGCGTAAACGGTATTGCAATGATAGGAAACAAGGCCTAGGGTTCATACTTTCACTAGTGCAAGTTCTCTCAACAATAATAACATAGATAGATCATATAACGGGCCCTCGACATGCAACAAAGAGTCACTCCGAAGCCACTAATAGCGGAGAACAAACATAGAGATTATGGTAGGGTACGTGTGACGCCCCCAATTCAATCGTACACTAATCATGCACGCAAATGTGTACGATCAAGATCAGGGACTCACGGGAAGATATCACAACACAACTCTAAAACATAAATAAGTCATACAAGCATCATAATACAAGCCAGGGGCCTCGAGGGCTCGAATACAAGTGCTCGATCATAGACAAGTCAGCGGAAGCAACAATATCTGAGTACAGACATAAGTTAAACAAGTTTGCCTTAAGAAGGCTAGCACAAACTGGGATACAGATCGAAAGAGGCGCAGGCCTCCTGCCTGGGATCCTCCTAACTACTCCAGGTCGTCATCGGCGGGCTGCACGTAGTAGGGGCACCTCCGGTGTAGTAGGGGTCGTCGTCGACGGTGGCGCCTGGCTCCTGAACTCCAGCATCTGGTTGCGACAACCAGAAAGAAAGGAAAAGGGGAAAAAGGGGGGAGAAAGCAACCGTGAGTACTCATCCAAAGTACTCGCAAGCAAGGAACTACACTACATATGCATGGGTATATGTGTAAGGAGGCCATATCAGTGGACTGAACTGCAGAATGCCAGAATAAGAGGGGGATAGCTAACCCTGTCGAAGACTACGCTTCTGGCAGCCTCCGCCTTGCAGCATGTAGGAGAGAGTAGATTGAAGTCCTCCAAGTAGCATCTTCAAGTAGCATCTCCAAGCAGCATCTCCAAGTAGCATCGCATAGCATAACCCTACCCGGCGATCCTCTCCTCGCATCCCTGAGAGAGAGCGACCACCGGTTGTATCTGGCACTTGGAAGGGTGTGTTTTATTAAGTATCCGGTTCTAGTTGTCATAAGGTCAAGGTACAACTCCAAGTCGTCCTGTTACCGAAGATCACGGCTATTCGAATAGATTAACTTCCCTGCAGGGGTGCACCAACTTACCCAACACGCTTGATCCCATTTGGCCGGACACACTTTCCTGGGTCATGCCCGGCCGCGGAAGATCAACACGTCGCAGCCCTACCTAGGCAAAACAGAGAGGCCAGCACGCCGGTCTAAACCTAAGCACGCAAGGGTCTGGGCCCATCGCCCTGAGCACACCTGCACGTTGCGTGGGCGGCCGAAAGCAGACCTAGCCTAGTGGCGTTCCAGTCCAATTCGGCGCGCGCCGCTCCGTCGCTGACGTCTGAAGTGCTTCGGCTGATACCACGACGTCGGGATACCCATAACTACTCCCGCGTAGATGGTTAGTGCGTATAAGCTCGTAGCCAACTCAGATCAAATACCAAGATCTCGTTAAGCGTGTTAAGTATCCGCGAACGCCGAACAGGGCCAGGCCCACCTGTCTCCTAGGTGGTCTCAACCTGCCCTGTCGCTCCGCCACAAAGTAACAGTCGGGGGCCGTCGGGAACCCAGGCCCACCTCTACCGGGATGGAGCCACCTGCCCCTTCAGCCCCCAACTCCGAACAGTATCACAGGTAATGTAATAGTGTAAAGTATATAGTATATGCCCGTGATCACCTCCCGAAGTGATCACAGCCCAGTAGTATAGCATGGCAGACAGACAAGAGTGTAGGGCCACTGATGGAACACTAGCATCCTATACTAAGCATTTAGGATTGCGGGTAAGGTATCAATGACTGTAGCAGCAATGACAGGCTATGCATCAGAATAGGATTAACGGAAAGCAGTAACATGCTACACTACTCTAATGCAAGCAGTATAGAGAAGAGTAGGCGATATCTGGTGATCAAAGGGGGGCTTGCCTGGTTGCTCTGGCAAGAGAGAGGGGTCGTCAACTCCGTAGTCGAACTGGTCAGCAGCAGCGTCGGTCTCGTAGTCTACCGGAGAGAAGAGGGGGAAGAAATAATGAATACAGAGCAAACAAAGCATCACAAAATATAACAAGGCAATACGCGGGGTTCGGTGTGCCCTAACGCGGTAGTAGGTGATACCGGTGAAGGGGGGAAAACATCCGGGAAAGTATTTCCGGGGTTCCATGTTTTCGGGCAGAGGAGCCGGAGGGGGAAAGTTGCGAGTTCGATAGGTTAGGGGGGTGTGGCGGACGAACGGACCGCGTATCCGGATTCGTCTCGTCGTTCCGAGCAACTTTCATGTAGAAAGTATTTTAATCCGAGTTACGGATTATTTTGTATAATTTTTTAAAGTTTTAATAATATACTAGATTTTCTAAATTACTTTTAATTCAAGTTGACCAAGTCAATTTGACTAGTCAAAAAGAGAGCTGTGACCCACATGTCATGGACTATTTACCTAAAATAAATAAATAAACCTAACTTATTTAATTGGGACCTACATGTCATCTACTATTAGACTAATTAACTTAGCACTAATTAATACTACTAGCTAAAGCTAGTACTGACAAGGGCCGGCCACAGCCCAACCGGCCACACGCACGGCACACACACAGCACGCAACACACGGTGCTAGAGGTTGAAAGTGTGTTCTGTCAATAAAAGATAGCATTTTGTGATTTTCATAGTATTTAATTTATGCCTTATTTGAATTTGGTCCAATGGGGTAACTTGGAGCTTGTCAAGTGTACTACCTAGACAAATTAATTCCAGCTAAGTTAAACTTTGTTTGACCACAGTTTTGTTGCCATCCAGAGGGTTAATAGAGTAGAAGTAACAAAAGCTAGCCAGCGCTACAGTAACATTCAGTTACTGTAGCAGCGGCAGCAGAGCAGCGAATCGCAGTGGCAGGGGCGGCCGCAAGCGCGGGCACGCGCGGCCGAGCGCGCGCGCCGGCGGGCAAAGCGAGGGAGGGGGGGGCGACGAGAGCGGGGCTGCATGGCAGGTGTGGAGGCGGCCTACAGTGGTGCCGGCGTCGAGAGGAGCGGCGCCGGGGTTCGGCCTAGCAGCGTACGGCGGGCGGGAGGCGAGCAGGCGCAGTGAAGGGCGCGGACGGCGAGCGCGGGTGTGATAGCGCAGCACGGACAAGCAGCGGCCCTAGCGGGCGTGGCCGGAGCTTCAGCCGTGTCGGCGGCCGGTGACGAGCGCGGCGGTAGCAAGTGCAACGGCGACAACGAGCTACGGTGGCGATGGTAGTAGCAGCAGGACAACGAACCAAGCCTACAGGAGAGGGGTTTCGACCGGGAGCTCACCGCGGAGGCACACGGAGGCCCGTTGGTGGCTTAGGAGCTGCAGAGGCGATGGATCGATGAAGGGCAGCGGCGACGACCGAGGAAGAAGATGGCGTCGATCCGGTCGATGATGTGGCCTCCCGGCCTCGATCCGGCGGCGTAGTCGACGCTGCGGACAACGAAGGCGCTGCTGGAAAGGTCCCAGCCTACGGGGCCGACAGAGAGCATGCGGATGATGAGAACCATGGCGCCGATGGCTCGGTAGTGCGCGAGGAAGGAGGCAGCGAGCGGGAGGAAAAGTGGCGAGGCTAGGGTTCTCCAGGGGGGTTTCGGTGGCCTTATCCATCCACGCGACCGAGGGATCGCCAACGCGTGCACATCGCCGGCTATGGCGCCGGTGGATGAGCGCCACGCCCTCCCGTGAACAGGAGGAAGGAGAGGCTAGGCTGGGCTGGGTCATTTTGCCTAATGGGCCACATGCCCAGTAGATTAGGTATTATGTTTCTCACCTCCTTTTGTTTATTGGTTTCCTTATTTATCTACTGTTTTGTATTTAGTTTAGGTACTAAATGATTTTAGTTAAAATTGAAACTCCTCACATAATTACCTCCTGATATTTTAGGTGTTGTCCAAAAAGTTTGGGTTATTTAGAAATGTTTGAAACTAAGTTCGTATTTTAATGGGCATAATAAGTGATGCTTGTTCACTTTAATTGTTTCCAGGGGAAATCTAAAAATCCATTAAATGATAGTTCCTACATGGTAACCACTTAGTGAATATTTTCAACCCAACAAACATTTTAATTGACAGTTTTAAGAAATAAAAATTTGACTTGTTATTTGAAATTTGAATTTGACTCCGATTTCATCAAGTGGCAAATTGGCTTAATAAAACGTGATGACATGGTACATTAGGGTGGGTTACTGTAGCTTAATTATCCGGGGTCACAATTCTCCTCCGCTACAAGAAATCTCGTCCCGAGATTTAAGAGGTAGTGAAAGGGGGGAAGGTTTGGTAATGAATCTAGCGGGTCTTCTCATGCTGGCTTGCTCTTCTCGAAGAGGCCGGTCCAATACATTGATGTCTTCATTTCTCTGCTTCAAGTCATCAAGATAAAGTCGGTATCCTTTCTTCGGGGGGTTCCATCATACTTACGAAAGAATAAGGGGGTATTCTGGGAGAACGAACCTCTACAAGGTTGACTATCGGTCGATATCATCGGGGAAGGTGGCAGAAAGTAACTCTCAAATTGAATCTTAAGAAAATATCGAGAGTAAGGTAAGGAGGTATCATGGAAAGTTTCGAGCGGGCAGGCAATCGTTCAATGTCTGAAACGAACTGTTGAAGGGGTTTAGAGCAATGTGATTAAGCATTGCATCTGGTACCTGAATAGATCAACAGGCTGGTGGCCCGTGAATTACATACAAAGTCAAACGCGAGGAATAACTTTGACAACGGGGTGTATAGGAGAGTCAGGTTTTGATCCTGTGGAACTGTGGGTTATGGGCCCACCATGTGGTTGAAAGTAGGAAGGGGGCCGACATCTTGCACGGTCACGATAGTAAGGCGTGTCAGAGGGTAGCCTATCACTTATGTCGGCAACAACATCGATACCAAGGGCGAGGGATGAAGAGAACCATTTTCCTGCTCGTTGAACGAGGCGGGCCAATAGGCAAGGTTCTCGTCCATCGGTGGCTACCGGAATGTCATCAACAATAGTAACATGGTCTTACTGACAGAGCGGTACCACGAGGTGTTTACATAAGCAGGAGAATATTACTGCTTAGGTCATATAGATCACAAGAAAGGTTAAATCAAACAATGGAAAGGAAAATATGATTATCAGATTAAACAGAACAATGAAAAGGAAAATGTGTTAAAACACATATTTCAGGGATATATCCTTCCCAAGGACAAGCAGAGCATGATATCATGTCAGGATATAATTTTAGAAAACCCCTTAGGTAAGGGGAGAGAAATTTCAAGACATTACCCATACAACGGCGTTTGGATAATTGAGAAACAAACATCTTAGCATTGGGCTTCAAATGTTCTTGTTAAAAATCGGAGTACCACAAGCATGCTTCGAGATAGCATTGACATGGTCTTCAAGCAAATGTCAGATTTTGGATACAAAGGATCCATCGGAAACAACTTATAGAATAAGTCTTACCATTTCCTCATGGAAGAATGGATAACCTTGCTGAAACTGAATATATAACAATAGGGCCTCCGGCCAGCTGTGCTAGGCACGACATCACCTTACCGGGTCACATAAAGACCGTTATTATAACTCTTGGAAATATGTTCCAACCATCATATCTGACCGAGATTCAGATCTGATTGGAGTGAGGATACCTCAGACTCAGGATGCCTGAGAAGAAAGGTGCAACACAAATTGTCGAGATGACATTGTAAGATTCTCGGGAAATAACGTACGGAAGCAAGGCTTCGAAACAAGAGTTCATCAGTAAACCAAAGAGAGGATGAGGAGGTGGCTGATGGACTCAGCGACAATTCAACTAGGTATCCCAAAAGATGGATCTCCACAATTATGTGGATAAGGAGATAGCATTTGTCAGATCAAATGATGTAATGAAGTATGCTCGAGTAAAACATACACAGTTAAACATTGGTTGAAAGGTGCGCCCGAAATATGGGTTGGGTTGCATGACCAATGTCAGAATGGTGATTCAATAATCAATAGTCTAAGAATGAACGGCCGACCATTAACTTGAAAGCAATAGGGTTGATAGAAGGAAAGAATCCAAACAACACTGTTCACTTGTTGGAATCAACACGGGGACCAAGAAAGAATGGTGATGGTGAGAAGTATCACTTGTATTAAGAGTTCTCAAAAGGTAGTGAAATTCTCACAACATTGAGGTCATAAGAGATGTTAATGTCCCAAGGTAAAGAAGGGCAATTACTGGATATCAAGGAACTCAAGGTATATCACCAAACACGAACAAGCTTGTGTTGGTGGGAGGGCAATAAAGTGGTCGATGATAACACAGATCATCAAGGGCAAGGATGGTATTTCTCATCATGAATTCAATTGATATCCTGGAAGAGCTCATAAGGTTGATGATGATCACGACGCACTTTGTCGAGAGATTTCAAGATGTAATCGATCGGCGATGACATCAAGTCAAACGAATGGTGAAGCGAATGATTATTGGAACCATAGTTATGGCACAAACTCAAGCTCAAGTTTGTTGTTCAAGGAGAAATGATATGCTGAGGAAAATCAACATAAGCTTAGCTCATCGTCAAAAATTGTGCTCCGGGAAGAAGGACCAGGTAGTATAGTTAAAAAGTTGCACGATAATGATATGGCCGATCAGGCTAGGAATGACTTGAAGGATTAATAAATTTGTAAGCAGTGATGGGTTCAAATACTTGTTGAATCGCAATGCGAACTCGATTCAGTTATCGGTGTGTTTGAGTGTATAATAACTCAGAGCCCGTGAAAAATTGGAATCAATGGGAAGGTAGCACTTGATGAAGAACTCATAAGAAGTTATGCAGTTCCATGATAAACTTGAGGTACCAGGGGTAATACTCGACACAAGATCAAAGTAAAGATTGGACGGGTGTATTGATCCATAGAAGACAATTGTTTTAACTTGTCCGAGAAATGGAATCAAAGAAGAACAATCATGGTTGGAACTACGGTTGCAAGGGATCAATTCACAGATACCATATGTTAGTTATCAAGGAAATAGTTATTATTACAAGAAGCTTCCATGATAGGATATACATCGCGTCCATGGGCATGAACACAAGGTTCAAGGTCGACTCCCACTTCCTCAATACATAATCTTTCATTCACTTCTCGCCTTCACGAAATCGTGTGTTGAAATTTTATCTGACATAACACTAGTAGAGTATGACCCGTAGTAGTTTCCGGGTGCACACAGTTTAGAGAAGGCATATGTCCAACCCATCGGGCCTCTTAGGAACATATACCACAAACTCCAGGAGTAAATAACACAAGCTCGATAGCAGAGCATGGTTGACAAAGCAGGGGATACAATTTACCAAAGGCGGTATACATCCTAGGAAAGGCTCAAGGTTATTGAATATGAAGGACATTGTCGGATAAAATCGAACAAAGGATCTGGGGTGAGTATCGGCACACAACCAGAGGAAGAAGAATGCACGGGCATCATATTATAGAACATCGGAATAATTCGATGCTTAGATAATAAAGGAATTTCGATTTCCAAAACAAAGGATCAGAAGCAGTCGCTCTGATCAAGGATGGATAAGTTGGATATACCAGAGGCACAATTGACGACAAATAGTTTGGTCGAGAACCAGCTCATGTTCAAAAATGATGTCTGAGCCGGAAGGATAATTTAGAAGGGTTGATAGATGATTGTGTGCATTCGCACACATGCTGAATCAATAGGATCAAAATGACGGTGCCTAAGGATACTAACGAATATTGCCAGACATATGGAAAGCATCCATAATGCAAGCAGACAAGTATTGCAGAGCAATAAGCTATTAAGGATTTTTGGAGGATCAATTAGTATTTCGAAGACCATTGTGAAACACATGAACAACTTGGGGATGAGCGGATACTCGATAAGTGCGAGAATTATCCATAGGGGTATTCAGGTGACAAAGAACAGCAAGGCGATAAGCTCAAAGGATTATCGAAACAACGACGAGTGTTTCGAGGTATCTGGTAATAACAAGACCAACTGGGGATGAATGTAAGAATAACAACTGCAAGTGGTTATCCATAAGGGTTGACGGTGGAAGGGGAATTGCAAATGTGATGAACATAAGTTCTCGGGTTAACAGCGGAGAGTATCTTCACGGTCTTCTGGTGCAGCAGACGATCATCAGTAACAAGGGGCTCTCCGGGTGAAAGTGATAACGAGATCCTATTGTTAGATTTAGTAAACTTCATTTAACCCGAATAGAGGAGAGATCAGAGTCCCAGAGTAAAGGTCGAGGAGTAAAAGATCCTACTACCACCCAATGGCGATGTGTGCCCGTAAGACACACAGCCATGTTAGTAAAAGTTTTTGCAATGTCTAGACTCAACTTCGGCCAAGGAGTTGGAAGAGGGATTCCTACAGGCAGTCGGCTCTGATACCAACTTGTGACGCCCCCAATTCAATCGTACACTAATCATGCACGCAAATGTGTACGATCAAGATCAGGGACTCACGGGAAGATATCACAACACAACTCTAAAACATAAATAAGTCATACAAGCATCATAATACAAGCCAGGGGCCTCGAGGGCTCGAATACAAGTGCTCGATCATAGACAAGTCAGCGGAAGCAACAATATCTGAGTACAGACATAAGTTAAACAAGTTTGCCTTAAGAAGGCTAGCACAAACTGGGATACAGATCGAAAGAGGCGCAGGCCTCCTGCCTGGGATCCTCCTAACTACTCCAGGTCGTCGTCGGCGGGCTGCACGTAGTAGGGGCACCTCCGGTGTAGTAGGGGTCGTCGTCGACGGTGGCGCCTGGCTCCTGAACTCCAGCATCTGGTTGCGACAACCAGAAAGAAAGGAAAAGGGGAAAAAGGGGGGAGAAAGCAACCGTGAGTACTCATCCAAAGTACTCGCAAGCAAGGAACTACACTACATATGCATGGGTATATGTGTAAGGAGGCCATATCAGTGGACTGAACTGCAGAATGCCAGAATAAGAGGGGGATAGCTAACCCTGTCGAAGACTACGCTTCTGGCAGCCTCCGCCTTGCAGCATGTAGGAGAGAGTAGATTGAAGTCCTCCAAGTAGCATCTTCAAGTAGCATCTCCAAGCAGCATCTCCAAGTAGCATCGCATAGCATAACCCTACCCGGCGATCCTCTCCTCGCATCCCTGAGAGAGAGCGACCACCGGTTGTATCTGGCACTTGGAAGGGTGTGTTTTATTAAGTATCCGGTTCTAGTTGTCATAAGGTCAAGGTACAACTCCAAGTCGTCCTGTTACCGAAGATCACGGCTATTCGAATAGATTAACTTCCCTGCAGGGGTGCACCAACTTACCCAACACGCTTGATCCCATTTGGCCGGACACACTTTCCTGGGTCATGCCCGGCCGCGGAAGATCAACACGTCGCAGCCCTACCTAGGCAAAACAGAGAGGCCAGCACGCCGGTCTAAACCTAAGCGCGCAAGGGTCTGGGCCCATCGCCCTGAGCACACCTGCACGTTGCGTGGGCGGCCGAAAGCAGACCTAGCCTAGTGGCGTTCCAGTCCAATTCGGCGCGCGCCGCTCCGTCGCTGACGTCTGAAGTGCTTCGGCTGATACCACGACGTCGGGATACCCATAACTACTCCCGCGTAGATGGTTAGTGCGTATAAGCTCGTAGCCAACTCAGATCAAATACCAAGATCTCGTTAAGCGTGTTAAGTATCCGCGAACGCCGAACAGGGCCAGGCCCACCTGTCTCCTAGGTGGTCTCAACCTGCCCTGTCGCTCCGCCACAAAGTAACAGTCGGGGGCCGTCGGGAACCCAGGCCCACCTCTACCGGGATGGAGCCACCTGCCCCTTCAGCCCCCAACTCCGAACAGTATCACAGGTAATGTAACAGTGTAAAGTATATAGTATATGCCCGTGATCACCTCCCGAAGTGATCACAGCCCAGTAGTATAGCATGGCAGACAGACAAGAGTGTAGGGCCACTGATGGAACACTAGCATTCTATACTAAGCATTTAGGATTGCGGGTAAGGTATCAATGACTGTAGCAGCAATGACAGGCTATGCATCAGAATAGGATTAACGGAAAGCAGTAACATGCTACACTACTCTAATGCAAGCAGTATAGAGAAGAGTAGGCGATATCTGGTGATCAAAGGGGGGCTTGCCTGGTTGCTCTGGCAAGAGAGAGGGGTCGTCAACTCCGTAGTCGAACTGGTCAGCAGCAGCGTCGGTCTCGTAGTCTACCGGAGAGAAGAGGGGGAAGAAATAATGAATACAGAGCAAACAAAGCATCACAAAATATAACAAGGCAATACGCGGGGTTCGGTGTGCCCTAACGCGGTAGTAGGTGATACCGGTGAAGGGGGGAAAACATCCGGGAAAGTATTCCCGGGGTTCCGTGTTTTCGGGCAGAGGAGCCGGAGGGGGAAAGTTGCGAGTTCGATAGGTTAGGGGGTGTGGCGGACGAACGGACCGCGTATCCGGATTCGTCTCGTCGTTCCGAGCAACTTTCATGTAGAAAGTATTTTAATCCGAGTTACGGATTATTTTGTATAATTTTTTAAAGTTTTAATAATATACTAGATTTTCTAAATTACTTTTAATTCAAGTTGACCAAGTCAATTTGACTAGTCAAAAAGAGAGCTGTGACCCACATGTCATGGACTATTTACCTAAAATAAATAAATAAACCTAACTTATTTAATTGGGACCTACATGTCATCTACTATTAGACTAATTAACTTAGCACTAATTAATACTACTAGCTAAAGCTAGTACTGACAAGGGCCGGCCACAGTCCAACCGGCCACACGCACGGCACACACACAGCACGCAACACACGGTGCTAGAGGTTGAAAGTGTGTTCTGTCAATAAAAGATAGCATTTTGTGATTTTCATAGTATTTAATTTATGCCTTATTTGAATTTGGTCCAATGGGGTAACTTGGAGCTTGTCAAGTGTACTACCTAGACAAATTAATTCCAGCTAAGTTAAACTTTGTTTGACCACAGTTTTGTTGCCATCCAGAGGGTTAATAGAGTAGAAGTAACAAAAGCTAGCCAGCGCTACAGTAACATTCAGTTACTGTAGCAGCGGCAGCAGAGCAGCGAATCGCAGTGGCAGGGGCGGCCGCAAGCGCGGGCACGCGCGGCCGAGCGCGCGCGCCGGCGGGCAAAGCGAGGGAGGGGGGGGCGACGAGAGCGGGGCTGCATGGCAGGTGTGGAGGCGGCCTACAGTGGTGCCGGCGTCGAGAGG
>NC_041382.1:110517774-110520277 GCF_002162155.2 Triticum dicoccoides
TGCCCAGTAGATTAGGTATTATGTTTCTCACCTCCTTTTGTTTATTGGTTTCCTTATTTATCTACTGTTTTGTATTTAGTTTAGGTACTAAATGATTTTAGTTAAAATTGAAACTCCTCACATAATTACCTCCTGATATTTTAGGTGTTGTCCAAAAAGTTTGGGTTATTTAGAAATGTTTGAAACTAAGTTCGTATTTTAATGGGCATAATAAGTGATGCTTGTTCACTTTAATTGTTTCCAGGGGAAATCTAAAAATCCATTAAATGATAGTTCCTACATGGTAACCACTTAGTGAATATTTTCAACCCAACAAACATTTTAATTGACAGTTTTAAGAAATAAAAATTTGACTTGTTATTTGAAATTTGAATTTGACTCCGATTTCATCAAGTGGCAAATTGGCTTAATAAAACGTGATGACATGGTACATTAGGGTGGGTTACTGTAGCTTAATTATCCGGGTGTCACAGTACGAAACCACCTCAAAGTTATTCTTTCAAATCAATCCGTTGGGCTATTCCTATAAGTGTGAAAAACAATCCTGGAGTTTTTACTAGAATAACACCTTAAGATACAAATCAACCAAAACCCTAATGTCACCTAGATACTCCATTGTCACCTCAAGTATCCGTGGGCATGATTATACGATATGCATCACACAATCTCAGATTTATCCAACCAACATAAAAGTACTTCAAATAGTGCCCCAAAGTTTCTACCGGAGAATCAAGAACGTGTGCCAACCCCTATGCATAGGTTCATGGGCGGAACCCGCAAGTTGGTCACCAAAACATACATCAAGTGGCACTTGATATCCCATTGTCACCACAGATAAGCACGGCAAGACATACATCAAGTGTTCATAAAAGACTCAATCCGATAAGATAACTTCAAAGGGGAAACTCAATTCATCACAAGAGAGTAGAGGGGGAGAAGAAACATAAGATCCAACTACAATAGCAAAGCTCGGGATACATCAAGATCGTGCCATAGATGGAACACGAGAGAGAACACGAGAGAGAGAGAGAGAGATCAAAGACCTAGCTACTTGTACATACCCTCAGCCCCGAGGGTGAACTACTCCCTCCTCGTCATGGATAGCGCCGGGATGATGAAGATGGCCACCGAAGATGGATCCCCCCTCTGGTAGGGTACCGGAAAGGGGTCCCGATTGGTTTTTCGTGGTTCTGGAGGCTTGCGGCGGCGGAACTCCCGATCTATCTTCTGTTTTGGAAGTTTTAGGGTACGGCGGTATATATGGGTGAAAGGAGTACGTCGGTGGAGCTACGGGGGCCCCACGAGGCAGGGGGGCGCGCCCAGGGGGGAGGGCGCGCCCTCCACCCTCGTGACCGCCTCGTGGCTCTTCTGACGTGGGGTCCAAGTCCATCAGGTGGGTTTCCTTCCAAAAATAACTTCTCCAGTTGATTTCGTTCTATTTTGACTCCGTCTGATATTCCTTTTCCTCGAAATACTGAAATAAGCATAAAACAGTAAATCTGGGCTGGGCCTCCGGTTAATAGGTTAGTCCCAAAAATAATATAAAAGTGGATAATAAAGCCCAATATTGCCTAAAACAGTAGATAAAGTAGCATGGAGCAATCAAAAATTATATATACGTTGGAGACGTATCAAGCATCCCCAAGCTTAATTCCTGCTCGTCCTCGAGTAGGTAAATGATAAAAAATATAATTTTTGATGCGGAGTGATACTTTGGCATAATTTCAATGTAATTCTTCTTACTTGTGATATGAATATTCAGATCCGAAAGATTCAAGACAAAAGTTCATATTGACATAAAAATAATAATACTTCAAGCATACTAATCAAAGTAATCATGTCTTCTCAAAATAGCATGGCAAAAGAAAGTTCATCCCTACAAAATCATATAGTTAGGCTATGCTTCATTTTCGTCACACAAAGATGTTCCCAACTTCTATACCCCCGATGACAAGCCAAGCAATTGTTTCATACTTAAATAATCTCAAACTTTTTCAACCTTCACGCAATACATGAGCGTGAGCCATGGATATAGCACTATGGGTGGAATAGAATATGATGATGGGGATTGTGTGGAGAAGACAAAAAAGGAGAAAGTATCACATTGACGAGGATAATCAACGGGCTATGGAGATGCCCATCAATTGATGTCAACATGAGGAGTAGGGATTGCCATGCAACGGATGCACTAGAGCTATGAATGCTCAACAAAAGAAAACTAGTGGGTGTGCATCCAACTTGCTTGCTTATGAAGACCTAGGGCATTTTGAGGAAGCCCATCGTAGGAATATACAAGCCAAGTTCTATAATGAAAAATTCCCACTAGTATGAACAAGACAACTCACTATATGAAAAACATGGTGCTACTTTGAAGCACAATATATGAGACTCACTACATGAAGAACAAGGTGCTACTTTGAAGCACAAGTGTGGAATAAAGGATAGTAGCATTGCCCCTTTTTATTTTTTTATTTTTTATTTTTATTTATTTTTTGGGCCTTCT